>NC_138741.1:7806467-8327979 GCF_965113295.1 Leuciscus leuciscus
ACAACAAATGTCTGTATTGCGCCCCCCATGGTGGCGGCATCTGTTGCTTTTTCTTGTATATTTTTCTGGTTTGGCATCTATATTCATGTGAAAGGTGAAAAATATCTTTTGACCAGCAGGTCAATGAGGGTAGGACAGAGTGTACATTCATGTTTCTAATCCTGTCCTTACTAAATGGACCAGGGCAAAAATAACTCTTTGCTGATTAGAATAATAATAAAAAAACAATAGAAAAAATATTTTTTTTGTCCATGTGAAATTGATTCTTATTTTGCCAAATGTCAGTAAAACTAAAGGATGTATACGGTGAAAGGTTTATTAATAAGGAATATGTTACAAGTTCAATACAACTTAACCTTTTTTTGGGGTAGAATCTGTGACATGTCATATATTTGCCCAACATTTTGTAAAAACAAACTAAATTTGATTTGATTGAAATGATTTTTGAACCCACTAAAAACAATGCACATTTATTTGCATGTCTGATGCATGACTTCATCTGATTATTTTCTGTGGTAATTAGTCTTGTCTCTGGACAGTACACCACAAACTTTAGTGTTGTTAGTACTCAAGTAGGGGAGACCGGGGACAGTTGCAACACTTTTTGCATTTCTCTCAGTTACTCTATTTGGACTTGACTAACCAAATTTGTATTAAACTCGCATCTGTCTGCTATTTACCTATACCATTTAAAGATGATTACATATGACATATCGTTCACAGTATTTATTTGAATGGAAGAAGCCAGATGGGGACAGTTGCAACACAACCATGGGACGGTTGCAACATGTTAAAAATACCTTAAATTTCACTAATTAACTTTAGCTTTTTGTCTCAATGAGCATAGAATTCTGATAATATTAACTATTTTAGGCCTACTATAATATTATAGTATTATTTATTTATACAATAATATTATTGTAGTAGCCTATTATTTATTTATTTAGTCATATTTATCAAATAACAGTTATTGAGTTTTGTTTGTTTATGTGTAGAACATAGGCCTACATAGATTCAGTGTGCAGGTGTTACAGATGCTATTCAATCTCTCCATATTTCAGTGTCAGACAGGAAGAATTGAACAATTTGCAGTGCAACAAACTTTTATTAAACATGCAATTTATAACTTGTTGCAACCGTCTCCAAACCTATCAGCCATGACAGAACATCATATTCCTGCTAGACACACTGATTTTGACACATGCTAACCATGTCACTTAGAAGTCAACAAAACAATAATTCAAACTAAGTAAGTTTTGATTAATTCATACAAAATGTCAGGACAGTATATGACAAAAATACATCTCATGAAAATAATTACTTTCATACCTCCAAAACAAGTTTTGTTCAATAAATGCAGCAGCAGATGTTGAATATGTCTACTACTGTCTTCTTGGTGGGGGGAGGGTCTAACTGTGCATGTGCAGTATCATGCCGCGTTCCAGGCAACCTGTAACCCGTTTTTTTCCAACTCGTAACTGGGAGTAACGTTACATCGATCTAGTACGAGTTCACGGGTGGGAAGTCACGGGTTTGACTGCCGTTCCAGTGCACTTTCACGGGTATAAGGTTGGAAAAACACGGGTTACAGGTTGCCTGGAACGATGTACTCCCAGTTACGAGTTGGAAAAACACGGGTCATAGGTTGCCTGGAACGATGTACTCCCAGTTACGAGTTGGAAAAACACGGGTCATAGGTTGCCTGGAACGATGTACTCCCAGTTACGAGTTGGAAAAACACGGGTTACAGGTTGCCTGGAACGCGGCATCGAGTGTCATCACTCTAGTTTGTTTCTGATTGGAGAAAAATGACATGTTGCAACTGTCCCGGTCTCCCCTACATTTCTTGGGACTTTTATTCGATCTTGTACATTTAGTTTGTGTCTGAAATCGCATACTCTCTTGAGTAGGAACTTATTTTGAATAAATAATTACTTCACGACCGCTGAGAGACTAGTGAAAAGTGGTCTGAATGACTGACAGGTGTTTGGGGTGAGAGGGTTGAAAAATAAAGCGGTCTTGGTGACGACAGCTGCCAAGAAAAGTCGTATCAGATGATGATCAACTTATTATATTTTGATAAAAGACTAACATTTACTTTGAAATAACCTGCTGATGAATCTTTCACAATAAGAGCGTGTAAAAGAAAGTTTTCTGATTTCATGTGGACTTCAAAGCGAGAACCCTGTCCCTTTAAAGCTACCTCTTAGCAACGCGCCTTTTCATTGGCTGCAATAAAAACACCGTTGAGAAACCTTTCAGACTTGTCAAATTTCGCAGCAGGTTTTATTCCCGAAAATAAAGATGGACTTCAAAGAGATGATTATGAAGATCTTTGACCAAAATCGGCAAATCGCATTATGCGCTGCAGGCACAACTGTTGCTCTGCTTGGACTCGGTGTCGTGTATAAATATATGCGTCCGGAGAAAAAGTTAACCCGAGTTGGAGTTGTTACTCAGCTGCTGGTTCATCCGATGAAGTCTGGGAAAGTGGTGTCGGTAGAGACAGCAGAATGTCTGCGAATGGGGCTGAAACATGGCGAACTGCGGGATCGGTGAGTATTTTATTAAAAGTGTGCATCTTTGCTTTCCAGTCGTGCAATTACTTTGAACGCATTGGCTGTCTGTTTCATACACGCGTATAAATGTTCTGTAATAGGCTATGGGTCAGTGTGCGAATTATTAATGTGACTTTTAATGATTTACCGTCTGATAAAGATGCTAACGGAAAGCGCTCGAGCTGTTGCCATGTTTTTGTCTATTTTGTACCTTTTTGTGTCTACTAAAACTTTTGAAAACTCAGCGAAAATATGAAAATTCAGTGAAAATATGAATACTTGTATTATATATGTAAATGCTTAATTGTGTCGTTTTGTTTTTCTTTGGAGGGGTTCAAAGTTCAGACACCTCTCAAACCACTTCACATATTTTGTTTTGTTGCAGTCACTGGCTGGTCATCACCGAGGATGGACACATGGTGACCGGCAGACAGCAGCCTCGTCTGGTGTTGGTGTCTCTGACCTGTGAGGGGGGGCAGCTGTGTCTGAACGGACCCCAGATGGAGGAGTTGAGGGTTCCTCTTCACCAGCCCAGTAATGCAGTTATGGACTGCAGGTACATAGTGCTACAAACAGTGACCCACCCCACCAACACTTAGGTCACATTGAAATGTATGCATTTCATATATTTATAGTTATAGTGGCTGTATGAATCATCATAGCACTTGGCTGAATGAAGCAGTTTTATTCTAGTGTTCTTTATATTCTTGTATTATTAAGATTTTGATGATTTGTTATTTAGCTTTTATTTTTTACATTTTCAGTTTTCATTTTTGTAATTTTATGTGCTTATATCATGTTTATAAGTTTAATTATTATTATTATTATTATTATTTGTTCAGTTTTAGTAATTTTAGTACTTCAACTTAAACAAATTTTATTTCAGTAAGCTGTCAAGGCAACATTTCTAAAACAAAAAATATGTTTAATATTTATGTAAAATATCTACTATTTGTAGATTTTATTTTGTATATATATTTTCAGCTTTATTTCGCTAAAAGAAAATGTTATTCAATAGCTTTAGTATTAGTTTACTGTAGCTATGTTTCCATCCACTTATTTTTATGTGTATTTTGGTATATTGCATAAAAAAACGCTACATGGAAGTGCCAAGATGCGCATAAATAAAAAAATTGAGGTGGATAATATTTTTTTCGATAAGAAGACATGCACATAATGGAAACTCGTTTTCGGAATAAATCCCTTGATATGCAACAAAAAACTCATGTGATTTTGCTGCAGTAACAGTATTTTTTTTTTTTTTTGCTGCAGTAATTTTTATGACAGATATTTTGCGTGAATTTCTCCAAGTTCGCACAGGTGTAGTTCATCACATTAATTGTGAACAGGTTCCAATAATGTTGGACAACCTAAATACATTTGTCTTCATTTTTAACCTGACAAACTCATTTCACGAGTTCACATGTTAATGAAATCTGATGTAATATTATAATGCGTATTTGGCTTGCTGTCCGGGGGGAGGGCTCCGAGCTCAGAATTCGGCCCGACCCCAGAGTACTCCCCCCTATGAATGTATAGCTCATAGGTATCTATGAGTAGACCCAGCCGAGTGTGAGGTGATGGGGTGGTGGCGGGATGCTGAGAAATTAGTCATGAGACAGGAGGTAAGGGAAGGCTTTATTTATACTGGCTTCTTCTTGCGCTGATTGGATGATTACCTGAACATGCTCCTCCCGAACTTTGTTACATAAAACTTAATTTTGTTAAACCATCTGGTGCTCCTCATTTGGGAGTCACACTTTTTATCTTCGCGGTCAGAAGTGACCGGACACCTGAAAATGAAACTTCCTCCACCCCTGTAAAACCAATGTAATATATTTTTGTTCAATAATACTTTGTATTTTGAGAGGATTTGATGGTACTTATTAATATTTAACATTTATTTTAAAAATATTTTTTCAATGAATGCAGTATTTCAGATTAATATAGAGACTAGGCCTTTTAAATCCAATTTTTGAAGTCAGATTAGCGCCATCTGTTAAAATAAAATAAAATAAAATAAAATAAAACGCCATCTCATTGGTGTTACCACTAGATGCCTGTATAGCTCTCTATGGAGAGGCTTGTGAATTCTTTAGTAGTTTTTGGACAAAATTACTTCCTTTTAAGATGTGGATTTGAATATTTTTTTTGTAAAAAAAAAGTATTTAAGGTTTATAATATATATATATATATATATATATATATATATATATATATATATATATATATATATATTATGTGAAGTGTACACGTTTTTGCATTAATATTACTACAGTCAAACCTGAATACAGAGAAAGCATTTTGTTACACGTAACATTAAAATTCAATTAAAAAAAATAAACAGGAATGCTTTATCACAGCTTAATCCATCTGGTTCTGATCTCATCTCAACCTCTTATTTCTGTCTTCTGACTCAATTATGCTATATGGTAATAGCCCTACCAGTTCATTTGTGTTTATAATTGTGTGTGTGTGTGAGTGGTTGGGTCTGTTTTGCACTTTTGACGTTTTAGATTTTCACCCCTTCATTGCTGAGCACTTTTTTTTTTTTTCTGCATCGTTGCCGATTTGTAGAGAATTTGTGTTTTTGTCGATTTTTCCCATTCATTCTCTATGGTCAGTCCTTTTTGACTCTGTCACAAGTGTGACTATTTTTTTTATGACCACTTAGCCTGCTTGAATCATGCCCGAAATTTTTTTGTTGTGTTCATTCTGTACCATTCGTACCATTCTTCGTACCATTCTGATGAAGCTGTGATTTTTCTTTTTCTTTTCTTTTCTTTTTTTTTCTCTTTTTTCTTTTTTCTTTTAGAACAGAACATTTTCCGGTAAGAAATTAGCTGTTGTGTGCCTGTGCCTACTCATCCTATGTGTGGCCAAAATTTCCTTTGCAAGATAGTTCTTCTAGTTGAAGTGGCATACTGAAACTTGAAAATAATTTTGCTTGTGTGTCCAGAGTCTTTAGTATAGACGTTCAGGGCAGGGACTGCGGGGACGACGTGTCTGACTGGATTACTCGATACCTGGAATCAGACAAGACGGTTCGCCTGGTGCATTTTGAACCTCATCTAAAGGCCCAGAGACCTTCTGAGAAAAATCCCCTCTATCCTAAGGACGAAAAGGTTTGATGGACAGCCCTGTACATGTCTCATACCACAAATAAAGATCTTTAACCATACAATTATTATTGTAAAATATTGACTCTTGAGATGTGGGACAAAACATGTCTCATAATTGTACCTGCGATTACTAGTTTTTCATATAGCAACATTGAAATGTATTATTTAGAGGAGAAATGTATTATTTAGAGGAGAAATGTATTATTTATACATTTATTAATTGGAGAATGAGAAATACACAATTATATTTTAGTATTTTTATTTTAGCAAAATTATATTACATGATACATATTATATATATATATTATTATATTACTCAATCATCCTAAAAGCAGAACTATAGATGTATATTTAAAAGGAAAAAATACTGTCATGACAGAAAAGAATCCCGACAGAGGAGAGTAATTAAAAATGTATATTTGATACGGTTTCACAGCTGTGCTTCTTCCTCCTTTCAACATATATGGAAATCTAGTACAATTCCTGGCAATATGACTTTTTTTTTATATTAGTAAGTAGACTACAATACACAAAACCAAACAACTTCCTTTGGGTTATTCCTTATCTGTCACTGGCATTATCTGATCAGATTTTTCAATTCTTCAGGTGGCCTATCCTGATGCTGCTCCCATCATGCTGATGTCGGAGGCCTCGGTTAGGGACCTGAATACCCGTTTGGATAGTGATGTTACTGTATTTCAATTCCGTCCCAGTATTGTTGTCAGTGACTGTGAGGCATTCACAGAGGTATAACTGAATATAATACAAGATGAATGATATGATGTAAGGTGTGTTATGATAAAATAAAACCCTGTTATTCCTACACCAGGACACATGGGATCATATTCAGATTGGGCAAGTGGAGATGAAGAGAGTTGTTGGCTGTGGAAGGTAAAGTGGAATATACACTGTTCACAAGTATAATCGTTAGTAATGTAAAATATTTAATTCTGTGTATTAATATTCAGATGCGTCTTTACCACCGTTGACCCTGAGACTGGAGTCATCACCCGGAAAGAACCACTGGACACGCTCAAAAAGTTAGTGCACACATTAGTTCAAATCTACCCGGATCAAAGGGCAGAGCTCACGAGTTCATGGCTGTTGTGTTTAGTTAATCATTTTCTTCTTGTGCTTCTTGCCAAAGAACTTGGCTTTGTTTCTTTTTAGTTAATAAGTTACAGAATCTGGAAAATGAGTCACATTATTACACGGCTTAATGTGTAAAGTCTCGTGCACACCGGGACGATTATCGTGCGCGCTTATCGCCGACGTTTAACGTCTCCTGACTAAACAAATGGCGCCAGTGTGAGTATGCACAAAACGGCAGGCGTAAAAGCGTAATAATAAAAAACAGCCTTTTTTGGTTTGACGCCCCGTGTTAAAAACTGTCCGACCAATGAGATTGGCGCTTTTGTTCTCGTGCCTGGAGCTGCTGAAGTTACAGCACTTGGTGGCGCTCAAGCACAAACCGGTCTTGCCGAGCAGACATTGATAGAAGACGACGACGAAGAGGAAGTAAGTAGACTAAGAAGAAGATGCAACGAGGCAAGATAAATGTAGAGCTGCTAGTCTCTTTGGTGTCTGAAATATCCATGTTCTGTTTGCCAGTTTAGCAAAAAGTGTGTGAATGGTTTTGGCGAGCACGTAAATACTGGCTATCTTCACCTTCTGTGTGACAAGCCATCTACTGTCTACTGTGAATTTGCACGTTCACTCGGCACATCGCCAGTGAAAATCGCTTGGGTATGAACGCAAAGACGCGTCGAAAAACGCTGGCGATAATCGCCCGGTGTGCACGAGGCTTAACGTGTAAACAAGTATCAGGTTTTTTTATTTATTATTATTTTTTATTTTTTTTGGATTCTTTGATTTAAAGTTTCAAAGAACAACATTTATTTGAAATAGAACTTTTAAATATAATTCTTTTTCAACATAATAAATGTCTTAATTAAATCAATGATTCAACAAAAATGTAAATTATTGGCCAAAAAAACCCATACAATTTTGTTATTTGATTAAAAAAATTAAGATTAAAAAAATAAAGGAAATTAATACTTTTATTTAGCAAAGATGCATGAAACTGATCAAAAGTGACAGTAAAGACTTTTATAATGTTGCAAAATATTTCTATTTCAAATAAATTAAACTATTAATCAAAGAATACTAAATGTATCACAGTTTCCACAAAAAATGTTAAGCAATAATAATAAAAAGGGATCGTGTGACATTGAAGACTGGAGTAATGATGCTGAAAATTTTGCTTTGATCACAGGAATCAATTACATTTTACAATATATTAAAATAGAAAACAGTTATTTTAAATTCACAAATTTTTCTCAATATTACTGTTTTGTTATTTTGATCAAATAAATACAGCCTTAGTGAGCAAAAGAGACTTTCAAATAAAATAAAAAAAACATCTTACCAACCCCATGTATATATGAATTATATATGAATAAATATATTTGTGGTGCAACCACCAACCCAACACCCCCTTCAAGGAAGCCCTGATTTTGCGCATAGGGTAATTTTATTATATCATGTTGTTGGCATCTCTTAATATGTCCACGGTTTTCATCACCTACTTGATTTTTTTGCTTCATAGCTATCGACTGACTGACCCTAAGCAGAAAACCGCGCCAATATTGGGACAGTACTACAGCGTCAAGAAAACAGGCGTCCTTCATGTTGGTGAACCCGTTTATACTGTGACCTATTGAAATGGGGCCGGATGGAATGATATGTCAAACCATATATATCAAAATCGAGTGATTCATTTACATTCAGACTAATTTACCGTTTCTGAAGTTAGTTAGTGAATCAATATTCTTATAATTTTCATTGAATAAGAAATATAAAATCATATGTAAAGATTGTTTGTAAAACTTTCTGTATTGGCTGTAGAATTATGGTTGGAATAGATCAAATGTCTTAGATTACGAAACCATTAGTCTTCTGCAAAGGTAAATACATTTTTTTGTGGGAAGATTCTAAAACAAAAAAATCTTCTCTGTCAAAATAATACCACAAGCGTGAGTGAACACATTCTTACATGTCCAAAATGTAACCTTTGTTTGCAATGAGAAGATATGAAATCTGTGATTTGTGTGTAATCTATATTCTTTAGGTACCACAAAATGACCAGTGTGTATTAGCAAGATAATTATGCTGCATTGCGATAATGATCAGGTTTCATGTAACAACTCAAACCAACAACTTAATTGTAACAGTCTGTGACTGATTTAAAGAGGCATTGAGTATATGATGTTTTCAAAAACCTGATGCTATTTCAGTATTGTTTTCTCTCAACATGTTAAATGATCCCAACCATCAGACACTGAACTACTGAGTAAAATTACTAATACTGTGATGTTGAAAGGAGACCAGGCATTCTGAACATAAAGCTTTTTGAAACTTAACTAGTACTGTGTTCATTTGGAAAACATCCAATAGATGGTGCCATTTCAGTGATTACAAGGAGTTTCAGTAGAAGAAGACATCCAGTGACACTTAAACTACGTTTCTCTTTCTACACATTTGCAGTCTATTACATGTAGTTGCTAAGTTAAGTTATTTTCCTCTCATGGCTTAAAGAATGTTTTAATCTAGGGATGTCAAACTCTTCTCCAAACCTGCTTCAACACGCATACCTGTAGTTTTCAAATAAGCCTGAATAAAAGCCTTGACATCCTTGTTTTGATCAATTATTAACTGATAAAGGGATGGTTCAACCAAAAATGAACATTTTGTCGTTACTTACTCACCCTCAAGTTGTTTCAGACTTGTATGAGTTTCTATCTTCTGTTGAACACCAAAGAAGATATTTTAAAGAATGTTGCTAGCCAGACGGTTGACGGTATCCATTGACTTCAATAGTAAGAAAAAAATAAAAATACTAAAGTCAATAGGTGTTGTCAACTGTCTGGTGACCATCATTCTTTAAAATATCTTCTTTTGTGTTCAACAGAAGAAAGAAACTCATACAGGTTTGGAACAACATGAGGGTGAGTAAATGATGACAAAATGTTCATTTGTGGGTGAACCATGCCTTTAATGAGGAGATTTTAAAGAATTTTTCAAGATTTTATAGGAACCGAAATCTCTAAATATTCTATTAGAATGCATTGTCTTCTATAAGTGTGTTGTCATTTGTGTATAGATTCTGCTTTGTGGCAGCAAAACGTGTGTTTTTTTTCCCCCCTGCACGTGCAATGTGTATACCAGATATGCCGGGTGGACTAGGTTGCACGTAGCCTGGTTAAAACCAGACCATTCTCAGTAGTAACTGAGTTATGGTCTGGCAAAGCTTCGTTTCCAAAGGGGAGTCACCATCGGACGTCGCTCAAATGCCTCTGGGCGCAATTGGATAGACCTAAAACCAATCGGAGCGATCATCATCGTGTAAAGCCGTATGCTGCGTCCCAATTCGCCTAAGTTACACTACGCCATAAAAGTATGTACTCTTTTTGTGAAGAAAAGGTATTTACTTTTGAATGTGTAGCAAAAAAGTAGGCAAGCTTGGGACATACTACTTCGTCATCTTTATCGGACGGATCTGTCGCGTGCGTCCTGTCACGTAAACTGCCCTGTCAATCATCTTGTCACAGTTAAAATCCTCTATTAAATCTAATTTCATTTCCTACCGTTTCGGAGAGAAATGTAGTAGCACGTTCATCTGCCAGTGGGTCTTTCATGGAGACTATCCTCATGTGTTTGCAATTTTAATATGCATTTAAAAGTTGCTGCGCTTCACCAACGGACGTCGCTCAAATGCCTCTGGGCGCAATTGGATAGATCTAAAACCAATCAGAGCGATCGTCATCGTGTAAAGCCCGCCCCAACGTTTCTGATTGGTGCCACGATTTCGAGGGATTAGAAATGGGCTTGAATGAGCTCTTTGCCAGACTACTTGCAGAGCAAATCTAAATTTGCCGGAAGTTGTCTGGGTTTTCCCAGGCTAGGTTGTATGTGGGAATGTCCCACTTCAGACCTCAGTTCATTTCCAGTCGATCACACTCACGTTCACATGTTGTCATGTCGCTATGACACATCAAGAACATTTCGTGTTGTTTTTGTGTCAATTATGGCAAAAACAATAGAAATAGCATAAAATACTGCCGTTCACTTTGAAAACAACTGACGGAAATTTCAAATGAAGGTATTATATAAACTTAATATCTAATGTTAAAGGGATAGTTCACTTTGAAATTAATTTTTGGTATGTTTTAGCTTACCTCAAGGGCATCCAAGATGTAGGTGTCTTTTTTTCCGCTGTAGTTAAATTTTTTTATATTTTTAGGTCAAACCGTTCTTGTCTGTCAGTCATATAATGCAGGTCTATGGTCACGGTCTCAAAGAGCATGCACAGAGTCCATATTAAAACAATTCCCCGTCGTCCAAATGAAACAATTCCCCATCGTAAGTACACATTGATGGCTTAAGACACGAAACGAGCGGTTTGTGTGAGAAAACGAACAGTATTTATATCGTTTTTACCACTTATACACAGCCATGTCGAAGTGATCTGATCTGACGTGTACGCAGACTGGTGCATAGATATATATACACTAGATGTCGCCTTAAAGACATTCGTTCCAATGAACTGCCGTAGACAAGGCGACACTAGTGTGTATATATCTATGCACCAGTCTGCGTACAAAAGAAGACACCTACATCTTGGATGCCTTTGAGGTAAGCTAAAACATACCAAAAATTTATTTCAAAGTGAACTATCCCTTTAAAGTTTGTTTCTACGTTTGACTTACAGCAGCTCAACAACACTGTGCGCATTGGAATCTTGGAAGTGACGTCAAATTGCGTGTCTCGCTGAGGTTGGGGTTGATCGAGCAGGTCGAATGTCTGACTTCGAGTGGCGTTCCATACGTTATTTCCAAATAGGAGGTGGGACAAATCCATATTCTGAGCAGTCTGGAATATGCAGCATTAGATTCTGTCTGTGACCCAATATTCTCACAGTACCTTCTCTCTCTGGTCCAACAACTGGCTCCTAGTGGCTGTTTAACTAACTTTGTCACTTAATAGTTTTTCAGCTTAAAATAGTTCACCCAAAAATGAAAATTGTCAGAAGATATTTTGAAGAATGTTGGATTGTAAAAAAAAAAAAAGAAAAGAAAAAAGATATTTCTTGAAATATCTTATTTTATGTTGCACAGAAGAAAGAAAGTCATACAAGTTTGGAACATAGAGGGAGTAAATGATGACAGAATTAAAGTTTTGGCTGAACTATGCTTCAGATGCTTTCTTAACTGCTGTTTTCTCACCCCTGTCATTTTTGCTGGGTGTTTATTTTGTTATTGAGAGGAAAGCACGCAGCACATATTTAGATATTGCTCTAAACAGAGTTCTCTCAGCAGTGTGGATGATGTCGAGACGTTCGTTAAAATGTATATTGCTGCAAAGGTATTTCAAACTTCTTTCTAACCAACGAACGAAAAAGAACTTTGCCATGAGTATATCGGGGCATAGAATCACCTTCAGTCACTTATACGTTACGTGTGCAAGTGTATGAGCTCGAGAAATAAGTTGCTGGCTGCAGTTCACTTAATGGCCACCGGTGTCGCTAATAACATTATAATAACATATAAGCTAAATTCTACATATAGCCCCTTTAATATAAATTGAAGAAACAGATGTAACTTGAAATAATTATCTATCTATCTATCTATCTATCTATCTATCTATCTATCTATCTATCTATCTATCTATCTATCTATCTATCTATCTATCTATCTATCTATCTATCTATCTATCTATCTATCTATCTATCTATTGCCATGGTAGAGAAAATTAACATAGTGAAAACGCAGATATCATAAAATACAAGGAAAAATCACGTGATATTGATTCTTTATTGAATTAGTATATTTGCATGGGTTATTGTATCGTATTGTTTTGCATTTGTAAATGTAATTCTTGCTAAATCCATTTTTCCAAGCTTAAGAATCTCATAACCAGGGCAGATGTCTTCTGCCAGCATGTTTGTCGCTCATTCAGTAAACGGGCTCCTCTTAACTGGGAAAGAGAGTTAATAATTTTCTTCCTGTCGGAAGGCTAGCACATCTATGTGAAATATCTCACTAAGATGACAAACTCGGTGAGCAGGATAATGACAATAGCATTTCGGCTTTACTCAATTCTTGAAGCATTTTTCTCCCCTTTCATTTTGTGGTGTCCATTTATATGAGTTACTCATTAACCATTTCAGTCATATCCAAATCTTGGTGATTTTATGGGCCATTTTTTTTTGCAATATGCAAAAGACTGCATGAATTTTTTTTTGGCAATGACTTTTCTGGGGTAGTTCGCCAGGTCTTTCCCCAACCCTCCACATTACATGGCTTGGGACTCACAAACAAACACACACACACTCACACCTATGGACAATTTAGTGTCTCCATTTCACCTATAATGCGTGTTTTGGGGGGAAACCGGAGCACCCAGAGGAAACCAACGCAGACAAAGGAAGAACATGCAAACTCCATACAGAAAGGCCTCCTGGCTCATATACGGGCCTCGAAACCGAACCTCCTTGCTGTGAGGCGACAGTGCTACCCGTTGAGCCACTGTGCCGCCCTTTATGAGTTACTACAGATCTCTACAGTTCTCTTAAAGATTAAGTAAATCTGAAATCAAAAATCCTCTTCCATCATCATTGCTTCCATGAGCCAGGAGCTTAACCAGGCAGAACTGTCCCCATAAGCAGGAATGCTGTCTCAGTCCCTGTGATCAGAGAGGCCTACGAAGGGCCCGGGGGAGAGGGGACCCACCCATGTTAAAGGTGTCCCGAGCCCCTTTCATTTTAGCAGCTTCACTCTTTCAGGTTGCTTTACGTGAATAGTCCTGGCAATTACTGTACTGTAAGTACATAAAAGTGTAGTGCTAGAGGGCAAGTAATTACAGACATAGACAGAGTGACATAAGTCTTTTGTTGTCTTTCAGCCAACCAAATCATCCAAAACATGTTTTTGCATGGATGTTCTCTTGTCTGTCAGGGGTCTTTTGTTGAATTTGAATACATGGGATTGTGGTACCCTCATGTTACCCAGCTTGTTTAAAGTTGTTTTATAGTAAGTAGCATGTCACACTGCTGGGCATTGCTGTCATTGCTGTTAACGGTCTATATATGTTTTAGTGTTTATAGATTATATGCAAACAAACAACATTTGACAGGAAAAAAAAAGAGCAAAGATTATAATTATAAGTCATTATAAACCTGATTTTTCAAATTTGTAAATAAAACAAAGGTTATTTGAGTAAGTTTTACAAGAAAATACTATTTCAGTTTTTCTACTTGTGTTAAATGCCATTTCTTTGTAATTGTTTGTTAAATTAATTAGCAATTTCTGAGTGAAAATTGTGTCTTCTACACAGATTTTTCAGTGACATGCCATTTTAAACCTGTATGACTTTATTTTATCTGCAGAACTAAGATATTTTGAGAAACGTCTCAGTGTTTTTTTATCCACACAATAGGAAGTCAAACCAGTTGCTTCAAATACGTTTCTTCTAAATCAGCCTCAAACTGTATGGGGTCAAAAAACAGGTCCTTGATTCAAAAGTTTGAGAGAGCCTATAGTCTAAATGACTACTTTTTGGAATTTCTATAGTGCCAGTATGATATTTGTCGGGGTTCATGAATCAGCAGTCCTTGTAGGCATCATTGGCCTTGTTGAGTGTAGACAAGTGCACATTATCTGAATAGCAAACAACTTATGCAATATCCACTTTTTAAAGGAATAGTTCGCTTCAAAATTTAAATTCTGTCTTCATTTACTCACCCTCAAGTTGTTTCAAACCTATGAATTTCTTTCTTCTGTTGAACACAAAGGAAGATATTTTGAAGAATGTTGTTAACCAGACAGTTGACGGACCCCATTAACTTCTAGGAAAAAAAATACTATGGAAGTCAATGGGGTCCATCAACTGTCTGGTTACCAACATTATTCAAAATATCCTCTTTTGTTTTCAGCAGAAGAAACTCAAACAGGTTTGAAACAACTTGAGGATGAGTAAATGATGACAGAATTTTCATTCTGAAGTGAACTATTCCTTTAAGATTATGATAAAGATGAAGAAACAACAAAATATAAGTATACCTCAAGACTCAATCTAATAAAAATACATGTTAGAACATGATCTTGGAGTTAGAAATAAAAAGACCCTAAACGGAATAAAGCCAATAGAGAACCAGAGAACCAAGTGAAAATATTTTTTTGCGTGCTGAAGACCCTTTTTTTTTTCTTTTTTGGATAAAAGGGAACCTTAGTGATGTTTTCACCAGTCCGACAAATCATCACCTTTAGGCAATCTCCTAGAGAAGTCCTTAGGATTTCTGCCAAACAAATATGTCTTGCAGTGGCTTTCAGAAACCCAGTTATTAGTTTCAGCTTGTCGTGATACAAATAATCTAGTTCCAGCATGTCTTCTGAAACTTTTGTAATGGTATGCCCATAACCTGTGCTTTAATAACAGCATACAGTAAAGCTCTGGGTGAGAGCACAACAGAGCCTTTCAAGTAAAGATTTAGCAGACTTAGCAAAGTTAGGTTCTGTCAGCATGAAGTTTGTGTTTAGTTTAACTGCAAAAGACAAGCCCTAACAAAGCTTGATTTAAAAAAAAAAATATTGTTTGTGATCCTATTGTGTCACAGCCAGATCACTCGTCCATCAGCATGCCAGTTTATTTTAAAAATGAACACAATCAACCTTTATACATTCACCAGCCACTTTTTTATGTACACCTGTTCAACTCATTTACGCAAATATCTGGTCAGCCAATCACATGGCACCAACTCAATGCATTTGGTACATGGTCAAGGCGATCCGCTGAAGTTCAATCTGAGCATCAGAATGGGGAAGAAAGGGGATATAAGTGAGTTTAAACGTGGCATGGTTGTTGGTGCCAGACGGGCTGGTCTGAGTATTTCAGAAACTGCTGATCTACTGGGAGTTTCACACACAACCATCTCTAAAGTTTACAGAGAATGATCAGAAAAAGAGTAAATATTCAATGAGCGGCAGTTCTGTGGGTGAAAATGTCTTGTTGATGCCAGCATTTAGAGGAGAATGGCCAGACTGGTTCGAGCTGATAGAAAGGAAATGACTAAAATAAGCACTCGCTACAACCGAGATCTGCAGAAGAGCATCTCTCAACACACAACAATCTCTGAACACAACACGTCCAACCTTGAAGCAGAGGGACTTCAGCAGCAGAAGACACACCGGTGACACTTCTGTCAGATAAGAACAGGAAACTGAGGCCACAATTCACACGAGAGCACCAAAATTCAGATGGTTGGGTCAGAATTTAGGGTAAACAACATGAAAGCATGGATGCATCCTGTCTTGTATCAACGGTTCAGGCTGGTGCTGCTGTGTGTGCAAGGCTTAATGCTTAATGGTGTAAGGGATATTTTCTTGGCACTCTTTGGGCAACTTAGTACCAACTGAGCATCGTTTAAACGCCACAGCCTACCTGAGTATTGTTGCTGACCTTGTCCATCCCTTTATGACCAGTGTTCCCATCTTCTGATGGCTACTTCAGGATAACACACCATGTCACAAAGCTCTAATCATCTCAAACTGGTTTCTTGAATATGTCAATGAGTTCACTAAACTCAAACAGCCTCCACAGTCACCAGATCTTAATCCTCTAGAGCACATTTAGGATGTGTTGGAACGGGAGATTCACATCATGGATGAGCAGCCGACAAATCTGCAGCAATTGTGTGATGCTCTCATGTCAATATGGACCAAAATTTCTGAGGAATGTTTCCAGCACTTTGTTGAATCTGTGCCATGAAGAATTAAGGCGGTTCTGAAGACAAAAGGGATCTATCCTGGTACTAACAAGGTGAACCTAATAAAGTGGTGAGTGAGTGTTTGTTTTTAAGTGTTTGCCTATTTTATTTGAACCAATTTGGCCAAACTTATGTACAATTTAGTGTGAAAAACAACCACAATAATAGGCAATAAAATTAATAAACATTTTATTTTACTGATTTAATATCAAATTCATTGATTACAGTTGATGATAATCATAGGTTAGCTCAGGGTTTAAAACATTTTGATGCCAAGGACCCAAATATGATAATCCCCTTGCAACATTCCAACATCCCATCACAGTTGAATTCTTATAATCACCGGGACATCTTACACATGCAAAGACCATTAGATGCAGCACAATACCTTACAAACGCTGCAAAAAATATCTCCGTAAATTTGTGCATTTATATCCACCTTATTTTTGATGAAAGAGCAGGTGCGATCATTTGTGAGGCTCTGTACAAAAACGGCTTGATATTGCAAACTAGTATTTCTCATATTATTTGTATGTATTGTTGTAGTTACAAACACTGGTTTATGGCACAAATAGTTTGACCATTCACTGCATTTTTTTTCTTAGATTTCTTTTTACCTGTAGCAGCAAATAAATCAGAAGTCTTGCACGTTCACAAAAAAATGTTGTAACTCGCGTTGCAAAATAAGGTGGATAGAAGTGCCTATACCATTATCTATTCAAATATGTGAGGTGCATAGTTCTGTCCAGGTGTGTGGAAGGGAATGGAAGGAAGGGGAGGTTATTAGGATCTTGAATGATGGATTGGCCTTTGCTTTGGCCGGATGTTGTCAGTTAAATTATGGCAGATCATCTACATTATTCTCTGCTTGGAGTTTTTGACATACTTCACAGTGATGACTCTGTTGCTGGGGTAAAATTTTATGAGAAATTGTTTTTCCCTTGACCCGTTTTTATTTAATGCTGCAGAAAGTGCAACTATTTTGAAAATCTTTTTTACTTGGCCCTTTATTGGCGATTTGATCTATAAAAAAACACACAAAACAAAACATGTTTTATTAAAAGTGTTTTATTCATTGTTTTGTGAAACAACAGTTAGCAAAAGTAACATTTTCAAAGTGTGCATACTTGTATGCATATATAATGACTAACTTGCATAATTTAAAAGTTTAATTCATTAAAAGTCACATTGCAAAAATTGTGAATTGTATTAATTTCCATTTTTAAGACATCTTTTTTTACCCATTCAGCAATAGTGGTCCTCCTGTAAGTCTGGGATTATTTTTCAGATGGAACTAGTACTTCAAACACCAAGGGTGTAGCAAGTAATACTTAATTTACACCCTCATACAGACTTGGTTTGGATTTGCATTAAATGGAATTTTACTGTAAACAAGCCAAAACACTTTATTGAAAGAACCATTTTTACTTACACCTCCCAAAAAACTTATCATGCATGGTACATAAGTTTGCCTTCTGTCTGTGTCTATTAAAGGCAAAGCAATGCCACTTTGGTTTTACGTTTGAAAAATTTTGGACTTTCTTAGGTATGTCATAAAATTATCACATTTTACAATACAATGTATTTTAGCTTCAAAGAGTTATGTTTAAGAAAGACTTTCCAAAGCATTCTTGTGTTTTTATTTAGAATTTCTCCTTATAATTGTAGTTTCGATCTAAACTAAAGATCATCGCCCCGAACTAATTACTCAACCACAGTCCAAAAATAAAGATCAACATTTGAAGAATGCTCCTGTATTGCATGCTAAACAAAATCAACTGTTGGCGCAAGACTGTTGTGGTTTTTTCTTTGGTCTCTCACATCACACATCTTACTGACCTCAGAGCTGCTATTTCATTGATACATTGTTTGAACAGGATATCTTTGAGTTCTTATTACTGCACTACATTACTACCATCTAATTACTACACCACGCACATGGCTTATTTAAACAGTTTTCTCTTTTTTGCCAGAGGGCTATTTTTAGTCTTTTTGCTGCTGTCTGGATTCTTTTTAGAAACCGTCGCCTTAGGTTTGCTCTTCACAGGTTTCTTCACCTCTTTTCCAGTCTTTTTAGCCTTCTGTAGCCAGACATTCAGCTTTGTCGCCTCTTTTGGTTTCGTTGGTTTGAGCGGTTTGGTTTTCTTTCTTTCCGGGGCTCCTTTTATGGACAGCTTGGGATTGTGAGAGGGCTTTCCTGTGACTTTTTTGGTTTGTAACATTGTCTTCTTCTGAGGATGCGGAGCTTTCTTTAGTGTTTTTGTACTTACATTGATTTGCTTCTCCTTTGGTTGAGTTGTTTTCTTGGGCTTGTCTTTGCGCAACTTTGCCGTAGTGGTTTGGCCCGGCTTTTCTTTCTTTGGTGCAGATGTGGAGGGTTTGGCCATTGTGGGCTGGCGCGTGCCCGGTGGTTTAGTGGGGAGTATGATCTTTTCCAGTGGAGATCTTGTAGGTGTTTCACTTATGCCAAGCACAGTCACTAAAAAAGCCAGTATATTTATACATGTATGAGTCTTTAAGCAGTTCTGTTACATAACACTGGCAATCTTAACCAGGAATGTTTGAAGTTGAATTAATAAATTAATAATAAAATAATATAGAGTGCTGCTTGAAAGTTTGTGAACCCCTTGCAGAATTTGTAAAAAAAAACAAAAAAACAATGCTCTCAATGCATCCTGTTTCCTTTTGGAGCATCAGTGAATGTTTGAACCTTTTTTAATACTTGTTGTGTTTGAGTCCCTAAGTTGTCCTCAGTGTGAAAAGATGGATCTCAAAATCATAGTCACTGCTGGAAAGGGTTCAAATATGCAAAAGATGCTGGAAAACGTAAGAATATGCGGGACCTGGAGGATTTTTCTGAAGAACATTAGGCAGTTTAACTGCTCAGGATAAACAAGGGACTCAAGAACAACCATCACAAAAAAACAAAACAGTCGTGGATCATCCAAGTAACGACACACGGTATTAAGAATCAAAGGTTCATAAACTTTTCAATGGGGTCATTTTTATAAAATCAGCAATTTTTTGATGTTGTGAACATCTTTTATGTAAAATATCTTATTCAGGACAGTACTAAATAAAAAGTAACATGCATTTTGTATGATCCCTCTTATTTTGTTAAAATTATCAATTTTTCACAGATTCTGCAAGGGGTTCACAAACTTTCAAGCAGCACTGTATATATAACCTACAATAAATATGGATAGATTCTTACATTCTCTTGGTGTAAATGGCACTTTCTTCCCTCTGACCTTTACTGGAAGTGGCTTGTTTTTGCATTTTCCTGGAGGTGCTCTCCTGTAAATCCAGACAGACAGAGGGAATGCAGAGAAAATTAACTCCCATTAACCTTAAAAAATGTAGGCCTCCTTTAGTGCCGTGAGGTAAAAAAGACATTTTAAAATTGCATCATCATTTTTCAACACAAATTGATACACAGGGTTGTGTGTGTGAGACGACAAGGACCTCCAACTGCTCTTTTTAGTAATGAATCAATTTTTCTCCACTTGGCTATTTAAAGAGGGATAAAGAATATGGAACATCTGGGATTAATGTATGGTATTGCTATTAGTGAGATTGATTTCAGATGTGCCGATTAATCTCCTGTAGTCTTGCTGGTTCCAGCAGGATTATTTTCTTGATTTTTTTTCTATCAGTTAATTATTTAAAACATCAAACGGCTTATGTTTGGTTGTTTATAGTCATTTCACTCTTTAAATATAAATTTGTCAGTTATTTATCCTTTACTAGATTCATTTTATTTAGAGACAAAATAAAATAATAAATTAAACATTTCACACATCAGACCCCCCCATTTTACAAAATAGCATGAACAAATCATTGAGTTATGATCCGTGATAGATAGATGATAGCCAGATTTCCAGAAGTTTGGATGGAAACCATCTGGTGAAAGCATGCGCCACAGATTCCAAGATTCCAAGATTCCAAAGGAATATAGACCACATGATGCTTAAACTGACACGTCCTGTCCTTTTGTTTCCCAGCATGATGTCTTAACTGAGAGTTATCCGTTACATTTTAAGAACTCTTATAATGGGGAACTTACCCAATCTGTCGATTGGTTATATAGAGGCCATTGCTCAAATAATTTTTTTTTTTTTTTTGTATATTGTTTTTTGGGTGATTTTCCTTATATTGTGACAGGACAGTAGAGAGATGACAGGAAATGAGGTGAGAGAGAGACGGGGGATGGGATCGGGAAAGGTCCACGAGCCGGGACTCGAACTCGGGCCACCCGAGCGCAAAGGCACTACATGTCGGCGCACTGACCACGAGGCCATTGGCGCCGACTCAAAGATTTATTTTGACAGTTCATTTCTTCACTTACTGTACTACCTGCATATTATAGATGGATGGATGGATAAATGGATAGATACAGTAGCTATTGCCTTCATTTGCACGAGAATCAGTGTAAGTTGACAATATGTATCAAAATATACATACCTGGATGGATCCACAAATTTGTAAAGTGTGCCAAAAGGAGACATTGCACTTGGGTAGGAGGTTGCTAGAAAATAAAGCTCTCCTTCAGAAAAAGCAAAAACAAACATATTGTCTGAATGATTTTCAGCCATATTATTGCTTTAATATTCATATTACACCTTTACAGAATTGTGCACAAACCTACCTGCTTCATCCTCAGCAAATGAGATGATGAACTTGTGGTGATGATTTATAAGCCCAGGAAAAGAGCAGGTTGTAGTGTCTCCCATGCACACATTCTTTTCCTTCCAACTCCCAGTTTTCCTCTCCTCCTCCAGAGCCATTAGTTGTCTGAATAAGAAGAACAAAAGGCTTGAATTGTCATCTCTCCCAGACTTATGTTAATTAAAAAAAGAAGTGACCGAATTACCTCGAAAGTAACTCTCATGTACTGTAACTTTATAGTTATTTTATAGAAAATCGAATTGAAAGTTGATTGTGCATAAAAGACAGTTTTTAAAGTTGTTGCAATACTGAACGAGCGTTGGTCCTTACCCACTCATAAAGTCTCCAAAAATATAAAGTCCGTTGAGGTTGGGTGATTCGCATCCTCTATACACATAACCTCCAGTTACGGATTTCCCAACATGGTGTCCATAGGCAAATATTGGAAGAATGTCATCTATTAAAAAAAACAATAAAAAAACACATAGGTGGATTATAGCAGGTTTTGTCATTAAAACAATATGTAAAGAAATGAGAATTTGTTCATTATTTAATTTGACACAGACCTTTACATATTTTCATTAAGTTTCATTCTAGAATATTCTGTGATTTCCTCACCTTTTGTGTTGCTTTGATCCTGAATTGTATTTCTTTCATAAAACACAAAGGCCTGGTTTCACAGACAAGGCTTGGATTAAGCCAGGAGTAAGCTTTAGTTTAATTAGGACATAAGCTTTTATAATCGTGCCTTAAAAAAACATTACTCGTGTGCATCTTAAAACAAAACAATGGCAGTGAAATGTTTTAAGATATGCCATTGCAAGCTGCTTTCAGTTAACACAGCTCAAACATGCATTTAAGTCTGGAACTGGGACTAGGATGTCTGACCTGCTTTGTACAAGAATGGTGATTTGTACTGCTAAGCCCTAAAAAAACATCATAAATGTGGTCCATGCAACTTGTGGGTTATATTCCAAGTCTTCCTATAGCTTTACATTAACGTTGTCTGAGGAGCACAAACATATACGCAATTATTCAATGAAAATTCTCTCCACCGCTGCAAAGCTGCTTTTAGGTTCATTGCACTATTAGACCTGATTTTCACCAAACACCGTTGGTTTTTTTGTGTGCAATGTGACCAATTGCAATTCAGTAGCAAATGAGATTTGAAAGCTATGCATATTATTAGTAAATGATTAATTTTTCTCACACAAGTCTTTCATAGGACTTCAGAAGACAAAATTCAAGATAGAGGGACTAGTTTGAGAATCTGTCATTGTAAATCCCATATTAATTTACCACTGTTCTGAATATTGGGGGCTTTT
This sequence comes from Leuciscus leuciscus, assembly GCF_965113295.1. Classification (NCBI taxonomy): domain Eukaryota; kingdom Metazoa; phylum Chordata; class Actinopteri; order Cypriniformes; family Leuciscidae; genus Leuciscus; species Leuciscus leuciscus. Next base: position 7,828,963 of record NC_138741.1, read on the forward strand.
GATACTTCTTTTTTTTTTTTTTTTTGGGCCTTTTTTTGACCTTATTGATTTAATTTGATTTATTAGACAAAAATAATAGTGAAAAATTCACTCATTTGTCAAGGATAACACAACAAAGTTTAAAAAAACTTGTTTCCATTGTGGTCCTTGCTGTAAATCACAACTTCACTCCTAGAGACAGGTTATCTTGGCACTGCATACTGTTATACTTACAACACTACAATAAGAACACACATTACCAAAATATGCATCACACTTAACCCAAAAACATTAACACAAATGAATCACTAAAACAAACTTATCTAATAGCCAACTTTTAACTTTCACACTAAAACCAACCATATTTAACATACTCTTTACATCTAGAGGCAACTTATTACCCTGAGTATTCAAAAGACCTTCAACCGTACATTGTTTTGAAACAACATAATGCAATATCCATTAGAATCTGCCTAGTATTATAAGTGTTTCTACTTACCCTATAAAAAGGCATAATACAATTATGAAGGAGCTCTTTTATTAATTATCTTGTGTACCATCTTTAATTTAAAGTGCACAACTCTGCTTTCTATAGGTAACCACTTAAGATGTCTAAAATGGGAAGCATCAACATGTGTAAAGCTATTAAAACCTAAAACCAACCATATCAATTTATTTTGAGATCTCTGTAACTCTGTAAATTCCTATGAGAATTTGGCAGTATAAATCACCATCCGCTTTCCTTGTACGGAAAACAGGCTCAGACATTCTGCTTAATATCTTAAGGATTCTATGGAACTGAAAATAGTATTAGTGTTGGAATGACATGAGGGTAAGTAAATCTTAATTTTTTTTTAGTTAACTATTTCTTTAAAATGTTTTGAAAACTTCACCATTTCCAGAAATCAGGATCACAAATTTATGGACTGGCCTGTGGTGTGACGTTCTTCAATAACCAGTTTCATTGAGCAGTAAAAAAATCTTGGAATGCTCAGTTTGATTTGTCATTTTCTCGGACCCAAATGTGTGTGTGGTTATTCTACGGCCCAGCTCACCTAGAGAAGAGTTCTGGCACAGTTTCATATCAAAGCATTCAAAGCCTTCTTTGGCCCTCCATCCATAGTTTCCTCCCTTCACAATGATGTCAACCTCCTCGTATCGATTCTGACCCACATCTCCACAGAAGATTCTCCCTCTGCCATAACGGGTGAGCGGATCGCCTCGATCCACTGAGCAGCGCCACATATTCCTCACACCATAGGCATAGACCTCTGGCTTTGCATCAGGCTCTCCAAGAAAGGGATTGTCTGGAGGAATCTTATAGGGCTTTCCATCTAAACTGCTACCATCCACATCAATCCGAAGCACTTTTCCTAACAATGCTGATCTGAAACATATTTGAATAGCAACACTTTTATGATAACGTGTCCAAGAGGGAGGTACTGGAAAGAGTTTTTTTCAAAGCACTAGGCATGATTTGTGACATTCATAATATTAACTCTACACTAATTATTATTAAATGTTTAAAAACTGTCCTCACCTGTTTTGAGAATTTCCAAACTTCCCAAAAGGGTCTCCTGCTTTTCCACCGTCTCCTGTGAATATGTATAGATATCCATCTAGACCAAACAGAATCTGCCCACCATTATGGTTTGCTGCAGGCTCCTCAATCTCAAGAAGAACTCTGTAAAGCCAGATTTAAAACCGATTAAAATATAAGGAAGATAAATATGAAGTAGCCTACTATTTCCAATGTACTGTCAACTTAAAGGGATAGTTCACACAAAAATGAAATTTGTCATTACTTACTCACCCTTATGTCATTCCAAACCTGTATTCTGTTATTTTTTTTCTTTGGAACAGAAAGAAAATATATATATTTTGAAATGTCTCGCAGTTCTTTTCTATACAATGACAGTTATAGTGACTGTCTGTTTTCAAAAACAATGACGTCCAATGACATTTGGTCATGAGGCACGAGAGAACCAATGAGGTTTGATGTCATTAACATGCAGCTTAACGGGGCGCATCAATTTATGATAGTTTGAAATCTAAAGCACTTTATGTGCTTTTTGAGAACTTGACTATAGGAATTTATGCACAGAGTAAAGGGGGTCGCACACCGGACGCGCAGCTCAGCGCCGCGCAGCGCCACGTCTTTTAAATTCGAACACATTATTCTCTATGAGAGTACACACACCGGCGGCGCCTTTCGGCGTCTGTCTGCGGCGCCCAGCAACGGCTCAGGACCGTGTTCAAAATCCTGCCGCGCCACAGAGCGCCATTTACATAGTTTTATATTAAATTTACATGTATGTGTCTCAAATCGTAGTTAATGTATATACGGACTTCACCCTGTGCTGCAATATACATTTAGTTTTATATGTATTTACAGAAATCAGAAAATTGCTGATGTTATTGGATTTTCAGGTGAGAGTTGGCCTAGACGTGGTGCGGCGCTGAGCTGCGCGTCTGGTGTGCGGCCCCCTTAACTGTGCGGATTTAAAACAACTGGAGTTTAAAAAAAAGATTGCGTATTTTTGAGAGAACCATTCCATATTCCATGTTTTTTGATAGCATATGCATGACAACATGGATCAAACGTATTAACCTCTCTGAGTGGGGGTCTGCCATGTTCATGTCATGAGCTGAGACCTTCATTTCGCTGATGCGAACTTTCTCCAGTTTGCCGTTGATCAGAATGGAGTAGTAGATGAAGAAGCGGCCATTGTTTCTGTACTTGGGATGGAAGGCGAGACCCAGGAAACCTCTTTCATCTCCCAGCCACGGTGTGGTCAACACCTCCCCGCTGATGTCCAGGAAGGGCTGCTCCAAGCGGCTGCCATCTCTCAGATACACCCATACAAAGCCTATCTGCTCTGCCACGAACATGCGGTGGGTGTCATCTCCGCTGTGGAGCATCAGCACGGGGTTCCTCAGCCCATTGGCAACTTCTGTCAGGCACAGCTGCAGGCAGCCTCTGGGGTCCTCCACCACTTTGCCCAGATTGCTATACAGGTTATTGTTCCTCAGGACATTGGGGTAGCAGTAGTCCTGGTCAGGGAGATTAATGAGGTTACAGAAATGCGAGCGGTCTTTCTCACACGTCTCCTGCAGGGCCTGGCTGTTGGTTAGGTACTTCACCACAGAATGGCACTTGCTGTGAAAGTCTGAGCAGTAAGTGAAGCACAGTCCTGGTAGGTGGCGCACTGGAGTGTACGGGTCTTCAGCATCAAACAAGTGTGCTGCGTAAGGAGAACACTCCTGCAAAAGAGCAATACAAGTAAGAAAATACAACTAGACTTTTGACCTTTTCTGAAGCTTATACTGGCCCACTCAAAAGAGCCCACCCACAAGTCTTTAAAACGGGTGCCCAATCCAAGAGTTCAGTTCCAACCAGTGTTGTAAGACCAGATTTGAGTCCATCTTGAGCCTGCTGAAAAATCCAGCATTGTTAGTTACCAGCATATGGTATGTTTTGCATGCTGGGACCAGCATGGGATGCTGGTTGTTGGATTGTTGGCCCCCAGCATAAAAAAGAAAAAGTGCAGGTGGACCAGCTACACCAACTCAGGCACTGTTTACACCTGGTACTGAGATGCATTTTGGTCGAACGGATCACAAGTAGACAAGGGAGAAACATTCCCATCTCTTTTGTCCACTTTTGGACCACATCTGTTCTGATTTCTTCAAAGGGAGGGTCTATGGCCGGGTAAATGTATGTTTTTCTTTCGGTCTAATGGGCAAAATAAGCTTGTGCAATTTACATATGAACGTGCCCGAAGACGTCGGAAAAACATACGGGAGCATCAGCTTTCGTTTCTGCTCTGAAAGCCACAAGACCACACCGAACGCTGTGAGTGTTTGTTAGAAAGAATGGTGAGAGAACATTGTGCTTGGCATGTTTTTCATCCTCAAACCAAATTTGGGACTTCAGCCGACAAAGTTTAAATCCCATCTGGCTAGTGCGCTTCCCGTAATGTTTATGAGTTAGGTCAGTAGGCGGTTTTTGTGGCTTTTTGAACGCTTTCGACCTCATGAGCGTCTACACTACGAAAGCATTCTGGTCGAATGCGTTTTTGACCACCTCCGGAAGTGGTCGAAAGTGGACAGCCTCAAAACTTTTTAAACCCGTTAACACCTCTATCTAGAGCTGTCCCTCTTGTCATCAGATTGAACAGGGCCTCAGTATTTGGACCTGGTCTTGAATCAGGGGCTGTTTACACCTGGCCACTTCATGCTCTCAGATCGGATAGCTATCTGATTTATCAAAACGATTCCATTTACACCTGGTCACATAAATGTGTTTTTGCGAAACGGATTTAAAGCAACACTATGTAACTTTTCAACCTTCATAATATATTTCCAAGATCCTTGTGATGGTACATCGACTTACAATAGGTTGAATGACACGTCTGCCATGGCCTGACAGGGTCTGTATCGCTTTTACTGGCACTATGTAACTTCGGGGTTCGGGTAGTAACCAGAGCACAAAAAGAACTACAAAATTCGACTGCTTTACGGCATACCCCACCACTTCCTCAAATTTGGACGTGAGAGGCCAACCAGTGTTTTTTAATGCTAAAAAAAAAAAAAAAAAAAAAAAAAAAAAAACGTGTGAGAGCGTTGTATAGGCTATTTGTTATATCCAGATATGACGACGCGCTGGAACACGCATCACCGCAGATGAGCAACTGCATCAAGCCAACGTGCAAACTATCGCAAATCAAAGTGAAAGTAAGTCGCAGACGCTTAACACACAATCTTCATCATTAAAAGTAAAGACACGAAATTATCTTACCAGGGCTGTTACTGCTCTCTCTTATTGCGGTCTTTGATTTTGAAATTTTAGCTGATGTTCTATAAAATGCAGCTCATATCTGTTGCTTTCGGTGACGTGCACTCCATTAAATCTGCATATAGCGCGAGAATTGAAGATCGAATTTAAATCCGTTTCGCAAAAATACATTTATGTGACCAGGTGTAAATGGAATCGTTTTGATAAATCAGATAGCTATGCCTCACGAATTAGTTTGTCAGCTGAACTCAGGTGTTGTGAGGTGTATTTATCACGTAGTCCTGAGGGATATCAGACGACGCTGTTGACGTTGATTCCTGCGATTATCATGAGAACAGCTTTCAATATCTCACATAATTATCATAAATAAGCCTAACGTAGAGGTTGTAAATAGTGTAAACGAGCACAATTTGCAAACTATTATGATAAATTGCAATAATCATGTCTAATGACATCATAACGGCCAATGTTATGAAATAATGCGACGTACATTTAACTTAATTGATGTTATCTGGCATTTTGTAATATTTACATTACAATAAAAACAACACAAATTAAATTATACAGTAGGCCTAGACTATAGACTATTTACTTGTGATTTAGCTGCAATCATGTAAAAACGTTATAATATAATATATTTACGACAGTGCAAGTATTCCACAGCGACTCTAGGGGTCGCTGTTTGACAAAAACACAATTTCTACTTAGTGTGGCTTTAAATCCGATCTTCAATTCCCGCGCTATATGCAGATTTAATGGAGTGCATGTCACCGAAAGCAACAGATATGAGCTGCATTTTATTGATCATCAGCTAAAATTTCTAAATCAAAGACAGCAATAAGAGAGAGCAGTAACAGCCCTGGTAAGATCATTTCGTTTCTTTACTTTTAATGATGATGATTGTGTGTTAAGCGTCTGCGACTTACTTTCACTTTGATTTGCGATAGTTTGCACGTTGGTTTAATGAATAGATGCTCTGCTTCTCATCTGCGGTGATGCGTGTTCCAGTAGTGTCGTCATATCTGGCTATAACATTACATATAGCCTATAACACGCTCTCACATGCTTATTTTTTTAGCATTTTTCGGAGGAGTACAATTTACATATGTGGTTTCAACAACCAGATGCATTTACACTTGTCCAATTTCGTCTGGAATGCGGCCCAGACCACCTCCTGAAGTGGTTTGAGCGATCGGATTCAAATCCGTCTCGAATGCGTTTCGGAGGGCATTTAGTCAAGTCAAGTCAAGTTTATTTGTATAGCGCTTTTCACAATACAGATTGCATCAAAGCAGCTTCACAGTATTAAATTAAAATAATACTGATTAAAATATTTACACCTGGTCTTTTCACGATCGGATAGCTATCCGATCTGAGAAAACGCATGAAGTGGCCAGGTGTAAACAGCCCCTCAGTGTCATTGTGTCTCTGGAACATGCTATAGAGGTTCACGTGACACTGATGCAAAACCAGGCTTCGTTTACCCTAAAGGAAAGCCTATTTACACTGTCTGAATTCTGGTCTTGGTCTTAACTCTGACTCAACCTTTTCAGGTATTGGCCTGGACTAAGACTCGAATGAGCTGGTCTCGACTACCATAGATATCATATAATAAAGGTTAGATGTCTCGTGCGCGCTGCTGGCCAATGGAGCTCGACGTCCGCACACGGCAGCCATCTTACCACAGGGTGCTCGCTCACTCGTAACATGGTGCATGTACTTTTAAATAACCATAACTTGCTAAATTTTCTACCGATTTTCAAACGGTTTGGTTTGTTATAAACGTCAGCGATGTAGTTATGACACTGCATACATATGAATAATTATAACAATGGACTTCCATATGAAAGAATTATAGCCACGTTAATAACGTTTGTAAGAAACCAAACCGTTTGTAAATCCGTCAAGATTTCAGCGAGATAAGAGGATTTGTGTGCGTGCTGATCACTTACCTTAATTCACAGCTTCCCTGTGGCAAGATGGACGTTGGTGATGCCGGAAGTGACTCCGCCTTAAGACATCTAGCCTTTATTATATGATATCTATGTCGACTACAACACTGGTTCCAACCCTGTTCCAACACACCTGATCAGGGCCGCGGGAAGAGGTTTTAGGTTGGGGGTGCTGATTTTTTTTTTTTTTGGGGGGGGGGGGGGGGGGGGGGAGATAGGGGCGTCACCACTTTTGAATAAGAAACAATATCAAGACTATAAAACTCCTCAAAAAACGTGCACACACTCAAACCTGACTGCACATCACATTTTTGACTTTATTGATTCTGCTTTTATTCCGGAGTCCCTTTTATTTTATTGCTCCGGAGTCGCATATCAGTCACAAAATGCGCCACGGGGAAGAAAAAAACATCTATTAGCCTAAGTCGCACTGGACTAAGTCGCATTTAAAAAAAAAAATTATTTCACAAAAAAAAAAAAAAAAATGTTACAGACAGTCCGTTACGGACGTGAGCGCTCTAAAGCGGCACTAAAATAATGTTTTAAAACTTTCACAGAGACCTCAAACTGAAAGCACAAAGCCTGTCTTTAAATTTAATTTCGTTTTGTATTAATTGTATCTTAATTTTAATCGATGTTTCATCAACAAATTGTCTGGATTTAATAAGAAGTAGCCTAAATATAGGCTATTAGAAAATAAATAATGAGGATACGGAGGCGCTGGCGAACCTGGAGCTCGTCTCATAATGAAACTCAGCGTAGGCCTATAAGGTAGCCTATTGCCTCACAGACCTGAGACATATAGATAGCTTGAAATGTCTACTTTTAAGCAGAACAATTCAAAACGAAAGAAAACAGACTGCGCTGCTTATGTAATTCGTATGAAATGTGCATTTCTCTCTGGCGCTGCGAAGATCGCGAGTCGTCAACTTCATCTGTCTAGCTGACACTGACATAAAAAAAAAAACTGTTTTATTAGTAAAAAATTAAAATGTCTCCTGCTATATTTTACATATTTGCCTGTTCCTTACAAAACACTGACAGTGGGTTGTTGTTGTTTTTTTAGCAGCTGCGGACAAATTCTTTCGACACACACACACACACATTACGTAACACTCTGCGCTTATGTTTTAAAAAGATAATTTAACATATAAATAACAATTTTTAAATAGCCCACTTAAAGTGTTTATTACAAATAAATGACTAAATGCTAAAAATTTATACATTTTAATGAACAAACATATGCGTTGCATTTACAATTCTGTGAAAACAGGGGGTGCTGCAGCACCCCCAGCACCCCCACTTCCCGCGGCCCTGCACCTGATTGTAGTTATCAAATATTCCTGAGGAGCTTAATTGGTTCAGGTGTATTTAATTAGGTTTGGAGCAGGAAGGTATATCTCCTGGAACAGGATTGGCACTCCTACCCTGTAATATGACTTGGGTCCCACTTTAAATGTAGGCTACTGTAAGATGATCCCCCAGTGAAAATTACAAGTAAAATCACTTTTGAAAGGTATCTGTACACATTTTTAAAAAAGCCTGATGAGGTATCATTCATATCTGTATAGATTGGCCAGTGATAGCCTCGCATTTTTATATATTTATTATTTCCATGCGATGCCTCATGCTTGCCACGTGACACCGCTGCCACAATATGGCTATATTACTGATGTGTTGGTTTTAGTTCATTTGTATTTATTCAAAACATTCCCAAACACTTGTTAAATAGGCTATATATCATGAAATCTGATATTACGATTCTCAAATATGTGTAAGAAAATGTATTTTGTTGTTTAAACACCTTTATAATTATATTTTAGTAGATCTATAAAGGTTAGTTGATCTGCAATTCAGAACACTAAAAAAATTGCTGCCTTAATTTAAGTACAATCAAATTGGATGGTTTGGATTAAAATGGCTTAACTTTGCTTTTGCTTTACAACACGTGGTGGCTAAATTCATCAACTTCTCTCAAAAGACATGAAAGTATATCGTTGGTGAACTGGGAAAAGAATAGAGGACTATTATTGCCGCTTCTATAGACAGTGAGTACTTTACAAACTAAACAAATACATATTTTTGCTAGTAGGCTAATATGCATTTAAATATCAGAAGAATAAAATAAACATGTGAGCGTGAGCGCGTCCGTCTCTGGCTCAAACCAGCTAAAGCGCGAAAGCAGATTTGAATTTAGCAGATCGCTGAACGTGCAGAACTGAACGTTCCAATCATACCTGTGTGATCGTATCAAATGTAAAAATATTATAATTATAATAATTTTTATTATTTTTGGAATCTGCATTCAAAATATATCTAGCTCAAAAATCTGAGGGGGCAAGTACAACAAACAAAATATAATATGATTTGGGGGTTTGTTCAAAAGCTGTCATATCTAACCAAATGATAGCCTAGTAAAATTACGCTTGTCTTACCCAAGCACTAATAAAATAATTTACTGTAAATTTCTGCTTATGTATAACTGTATGCAGCCGCACGTCTACTGGGAAGAGCAGCAATAATTTAAACAGGTGCAACTTAGCCTATTAATATTTTCTCACACACACAAGACAAACATTTCAAAAACCACGTTAATAGGCTACATCAGTAACAGTTGAAACGTCATCATAATTGTTCACAAAATATCAGACATACCTGACACATAATATCTTTTACCAAATCCCCGCACACTGCATATTCTTCTTCACCAATCAGGTCCATTATGTCCCAGTATCTCGTTGCAATATTGTTGTCCGTTTTTTGGTCACAGCAACCAAATTTCTCATAGTGCCTGCAAAACTCAAGGTGGTGAGGGGGTTTGAAAGGTGGCCGGTAGTCCAAACACTGAGGATGTGCCAAAGTATGTCTCAAATAAGAGAAGTAAATTATTATAATGAGGTGTGTGAAGAGTCCTTGGAGCCATGCAGTCCTCTTGGTCAGGAAACTCACCTCAGGGTAATTTACACTATGATGATGATTTCGTGAATCCGGCGCTCTCGGCATTTTTCCCGTGTGCCTGGGAGTGAAGGAGTGTGTTTGCTCTTGAGCGTGTGTGTGTGTACGGAATTTTGCTTAAGCTATATGCTGTGTGCGAGCGTGCGCGCGCCGCACTCTTCGTTAAATGTGCGCCTTTGATTACAGGATATCGTATTCTTACCCTATGCTAAATTGGTGATGTACAATATTTGTAATTGGCCTATAAAACGACCATATATATATATATATATATATATATATATATATATATATATATATATATATATATAATAATTTAAATACAATTCATTTTTAAATTCGATACATTTCTGATATACAATATCTAATATCTGATTCATTTTATGAATAATTAATTGTTGTTTTTTCTGTCAAGACTTTTGGTATAATAATTTATTACATTACCTTTAATGAAATCGATGTAAATTTTGTTTTATACAAAAATAAGTTATAAGTACGACGAAATATCAACAATAAAATCACATAAAACAAATGAATCAAAAGAGAGCCATCCATGCTTAACAAATAGCCTACCAGTGAAGTTACATTTAAATTATTTTAAAATTAGGCTATATTTCTTTACAGTTTTGTTTTATTTAATTGCATGAATCAGGATTAGTTTCTACTGTGTTTATGAAATTAAGAATTCCACCACAATTCAGTTGCCAGGTAGATGAGTAGATGTTCCGAGCAAAAACTCCCGTTGATTTCCTGAAAACAAACTCATGTGTGCCACCTAGTGGGGGAAAAAATCGTATCTTATCCAAAGCATTGCTTCCTTGCAACTGGTTAACTTTCAAAACTGCACAGTTTCTGTGTATTATGTTTGTCTTAAGAAGAAAGTCAGTATCGCACATGCATAAGTCACCTGTCCTCTTCAATGACAGACGAGCTCAAAGATAGCTCTTGATCCTAGTGATCCAGCATCATGAACTGGAAAGTGTTTGATATGCTGCACACAAAGTCTAATAAATCTTTATTCCATCTGCTTTTATGGAGTTTAAAAGTGATTAACTAGATCAGAAATAGATGTTCAGAAATAATACCCACGTAAGTAGCAATTTAATAATTTTTTGTTGAAAACTGCACACCCAAAAATGAAAATTCTGTCATTAATTACTCAGCCTCATGTCGTTCCAAACCCGTAAGACTTTTGTTCATCTTTGGAACACAAATACAAATAATTTTGATGAAATCTGAGCGATTTCTGTCCCTCCAATGACAGCTACGGAACTACCACCTTGACGCTTAAAAGATAAAGAGATCGTAAAACTAATCCACATGAATTTAGCGGTTTACTGTAAGTTTTCAGAAGAGACTCGATCACTTTATATTATGAACAGATTGAATTTAGGCTTTTATTTACATTATAAACATTGAACAGTGAACATAAACAGAAGCTCAACCGAACCTGCTTTACGTGCGAGAACAATCCCTATTGGTTCTCGCAGAAGCTCAAACGTGCTGCGTAACACGAGAATGAACCTCATTGGTTCTCGCAGGTCAAGCAAACATGCTTGAGCTTCCGTTTACCACAACTGATGTGTTTATCACAAGTTGATGAATGTTTATATGTGAATAAGGCCTAAATTCAGTCTTTTCATCATATAAAGTGTGTCTCTTCAGAAAATTTTGGTCTAAACCACTCGATTCATATGGATTAGTTTTATGATACTTTTATGAACTTTTTGAAGCGTCAAAATGGTGGCTGCTTAGCTGTCAATGGAGGGTCAGAAAGCTCTCATTTTTGTTCCGAAGATGAACGAGAGTTTACAGGTTTGGAACGACATAAGGGTGAGTAATTAATGAAAGAATTTTCATTTTTGGGTGAACTATCACTTTAGGACATGTATCCTTAAATAGAGCCTTTGGCATAAAGGGTTGTTTAAAATTGAGTCAAGAACCCTAGGGTTCTATCTTACGGTGACGCATTGCTGCCACATGTTATTTTTTCCACTCAGTTATGTCGTAATAACGAGATCTTATGTCGTTAAAACGACATCTTTTTCTCGTAATAACGAGATGCTATGTCGTTACAACGACATATTTTCTTGGCCTTATAAGGACATGTGTAGTCATGTACAAAATATGCCTTTATCCACATAAAATTGATAGCCAATCATGTCTTTATCATACATCTACGTTAAAAAAGCTGAAGAAATAGCAGCCCCCAACGGACATTCGTGTTAAAAGATCAAATTCTGTACACACCTAATTAATAGCAGATGAGCCCAGAATACGAACATTGCGTTTAATTGCACATTAGGCTAAGCGTTTTCCTCCCATAGAAAACCCTTATAATAAAGAAAAAGCTTAATGGCTTAATAGGCTAACCTACTTCAGTGATAAAGATCAAATGCTGTACACACCTTATTAATAAACCATACCATCCTACAGAAAAGTAGATGAGCCCAGAATATGAACGGAATGCATTTAATTACACGTGAAGCGTTTTCCCCCCATAGAAACCCTTTATTATAAAGAAAATAAAGGTGTCTCTTAACGTGTCTTTCTATGGGAGGATGGCATTGCGGTAAAATCCTTTAAATGGTATTCAATGCAAAACAAAAATTAAAAATATAAGTAGCCAATAAAATAAACAAATTATTGTGGCATTAATTAGCCCACAAACAATATTTATTTTAAAGCTTAAACAAATTTATTTAAAGAAAAACACCAGCATTGGGCGTTTATCTGTGTTTCAGCCGCCCTTTTTAAACTGGCGCAATAAATTGCAACAGAATTTGATTTGTTAAACATTGTGTGGAGTGTGGAGCTCGCACTGACATGGAGGCGCCGGTGCCATCACTCGCATTTTCCTATCAACAGTGGAAACAACTTAAAATACTCCATCATTTCTGGTCATACAGAAAATAATAATACATCAGTCGCAACTACTTTTATTTGTGTAAACTCACAACAAATCAAGAAAACGTTGTGCTTTCGTAAAATAAAATAAAACGAACAGGGCGCGCTTTCATGATCTTCGTGAATTGGAGCGCGTCTCAAAAATGAACTGAAAAACAGTGTATAGACAAGCCTCACAGACATGAGAAATATAGCTATCTATATCAATCTTATAAAAAAAGCCTTTAGTCCAGGCCAAAAAAAATCCAATCGAAAGCAAATACGTATGGTACCATCTGATTATGTAGGCTAATCCTGTCCTATGAAAGGCGCATCTAGGCTAAATAACAGCAGAGATGTATGGACATATGTTTGCAGGCAGCCTACACTGATTTAGAAAAGACTAGTTCATTAATAAACAATTAAAATGCTTCATTATTTTTTTTCAGACACATTTATTATCATTAGCCTACTTTTGCCGGTGCTTTGCGGCAAGTTTTATGCATGCGCTATAGCCTATTGGTTTTAGTAATTAGCTATTAGCTAATAAATATTAGAATCTCAGTTTGTCAGAGATATGGGGAGAACAGAAACCGACGGAAAAAAAACAGCTGTCGGAATTCGTTCCCCCACTCCCATTATGAGAGGTGTTGATGTAATGGCTTAAAAAATGCTGATTTTATTTTTGTGTGTGGATGGAGCTTAACTTGCATTAGTTTAAAGAATATATTTTTTTGCCTTTTATTATGATAGGACAGTATAGTATCAAGAAATTTTGACGAACCGGGTCAAAATAAACTGTAAAGCAATGAATGTCAATGGAGAGTGTACTGACCACTAGGCTATTGATTTTTGCAATTACATGCAATGTGATAAATATTAGAACCTCATTGTGTAAGAAACAGGGGGAACAGAATCCGACGGCAAATAGTTCAGCTGTCGAAATCCGTTCCCCCACCCCAATGATGAGAAATGTTGATGTATCGGCTTAAAATATGCTTATTCTATTCTGTGTGTGGATGGAGCTTAAACAGCATCAATTTGATAAATATTAGATCCTCAGTGTGTCAGAAATATGGGGGAAACAGAATCCGACGGCAAAAAAACAGCTGTCGGAATCCGTTCCCCCACTCCCATTATGAGAGGTGTTGATGTAATGGCTTAAAAAATGCTGATTTTATTTTTGTGTGTGGATGGAGCTTAACTTGCATCAGTTTAAAGAATATATTTTTTTGCCTTTTATTATGATAGGACAGTAAAGTATCAAGAAATTTTGACGAACCGGGACTTGAACTCGGGTCCTAATAAGCTGAAAAGCAATGAATGTCAGTGCAGAGTACACTAGGCTATTGGGTTTTGTAATTACATGCAATGTAATAAATATTAGAACCTCATTGTGTAAGAAACATAGGGGGAACAGAATCCGACGGCAAATAGTTCAGCTGTCGAAGTCCGTTCCCCCACCCCAATGATGAGAGATGTTGATGTATCGGCTTAAAATATGCTTATTCTATTCTGTGTGTGGATGGAGCTTAACTTGCATCAGTTTAAATAATATCTTTTTTTGCCTTTTATTATGATAAGACAGTATAGTATCAAGAAAGTTTGACGAACCGGGACTTGAACTCGGGTCGCAATAAGCTGAAAAGCAATGAATGTTGGTGACCAATGAATGGTCACCAACACCCTGATGAAGGCCAGTGGGCCGATACGCGTTGGTGTTTTTATCTTCAATGTTTTAGCCCTCTACTAATTAATAAAGGCTTTTTAACTTTTTCGTAACCTACTGAGTGCCTGGACTTGGATTTTTTCCAAATTTTTTTTGAGCCTACATTTAATATTTGACATTATTTAATTAGTAATTAGTATCCAGCTCTTTACATTAAATTAGTTGAGTTAGCATAATTAGTTAATGAACTAATAAATAAAGTTTAAATTAAGATACTAACCATATATTTCTATATAGCATTGCTTATTCCACCACACAACGGACTGTTTATAAGGTGACAATCTGTTATACATGTGAAGATTGTAGGCTGTATCTTGAAGATTTTTGTATTGTATTGTATCTTCTGTTATAAAGACGAAGATTTACATTTCGTTAATTAAACAAAATAAGAACACAATGTTGTTAAAAATAAACAACTTAGGCTGTTAGATGTATTTTGACTACTTTTTGTTTAATTATATCTCTAGGTAATGAAGATATAGCCTATTAACAAAAATAAATCTTATATATTATATAAAAAAAACTTATAAAGGCCTATATAAAATATATTTTTAAAAAAGGGCCTCATTGATTAATTTTGCCTGATTGGGGGCTGCTACTATTTGCTTAACTTTTTTGAACGTAGAAGTGTGATAAAGGCGTGATAGGCTATCAATTTTATGTGGATAAAGGCATATTTTGTACATGACTACACATGTCCTTATAAGGCCAAGAAAATATGTCGTTTTAACAACATAACATCTCGTTATTACGAGAAAAAGATGCCGTTTTAACGACATAAGATCTCGTTATTACGAGAAAATATATCGTTTTAACGACATAAGATCTCGTTATTATGAGAAAATCTATAGTTTTAAAGACATAAGATCTCGTTATTACAACATAATTGAGGGGAAAAAATAATATGTATGTGGCAGCAATGCGTCACCGTACTATCTAAAACCCCATTAAACGTTTTTTTTTGTTTTTTTTGCATGAACAATATATTTACTTTAGTCCAAATTTACACTTTGTTGTCAGCTTGTCATAATGTTTGCAGTGCACCTGCCTTTAACTTGTACATACTTTCATCCACAATTAACCTGGATAAGTGCACACTGAAATTTAATAACAATAAACTTAGATGTAAAGTTAACTTGTCATTTATTTAAGAAATATTCATCATTGTTACAGTCCATACCATTTGATAGCTGTCCAGAATGCAGCACATTGTGAAAGTCAGAAGAAAAATAATTTAGAATACTTGAATTGTATATATTGTGTTGTGGGAAAGTTAAATTAACATAATATGCAATGATCTAATGCATAGTTCCTTCATGAGAAAAAATTGGGTGTTTATTTCATTTGTATTTATTTTTTTATTGCCTATCCTTCCCTGGTGTGATTAAATATCATCCTTATGAGCAGCAATTTGGCCTGTGCAATATTGTTCAACAAAATCAGAAATAAATGCTGAAATAATTATCAGTGGAGTGAAACAATCTCATTTTCAGTTAAAAGTAACAATCAACAGTCCTCTTCACCATCCTCCACGAGAGGAATTTCTGCAAAATACAAAGCAAAACATTGGTCATTGATATGATAGAACAGTGTGTTATACCACTAGGTGGCAGCAGCCTTACCGTCTGCAATGTCTATGCTAGGGCTTGTGGAAGCGGTTTCTTCCATTGAGGTGATGGCATTGGTTTTCTCAGACATGTTATTTAGTCCACCAGCGTGCGAGAGAGATGGCTGTATGCCTTGAAAACATTCTGATGTGTCCGAGATGCTATCGCAGGTCTCAGCCTCGCCAGTGTCCAACGGCACACTATTTTGACTCCCTGTATGCCCGGGATATGAAGGTGGGTTTTGCTCTTCTGAATGCTGTGAGCTCCCCAGACCAGCAGGGGGCAGATCGTTTGGAGGCTGACAATAATTACCACTAACAGCCTCTTCATAAGAGGGAAGTGGCACAGCAACACCATCTACAACCAAGATGTTAGGATCCCGGCTTTCATCTTGCTCTTCACTGAAAAAAAAAAGAAGAAGAAGAAACTTTTTATAAGTAATCAAAAAAGATCAAACGACACTGTGATTATTATGTTGGCTGTACCTTGGCCTTTGCTGGGATTTGCATTTGAAGTGGAACATCTTGGCTGTGATCACCAAGAGCAGGGCTAGCAGCACACTTGTGGCCGTACAAGCCACTACTTTCCATGTGGTTAGTAGAGAGTCTTGAAAACCAGGCCAGGATGTCTCTATGGAGGGGAAAAAACCAAAGTACAAAGTACATCCAAGTTTAAAGGGATAGTTCGCCCTAAAATGAAAGTTAAGTCCTAAATTACTCACCCTGGTGTTGTTCTAATATGCCCTTCTTTCTTTTATGGACCACAAAAGGAGAATAAAAAATATAATAGCAGTGAATAGTGACCAGCATCAAGCTTTTTAAAAAAGACTCAAAGGTATCACAGAATGATCCTGTGCGATACATGTCATATATTCCAAGTGTTCTGGGGGCATACGATATGAAATTTAATGTATTATTTATTGGAAAAATACCAATCACTGGAAGCAGTATTAGCCGATACCGATCACCGAAATAAATAATACTATATGATAAATAGAAGGCTTTAAATAGTAAAGCCTTTAAAGCTTTTAAACTGGGGTTATTTAGCTATTCTTAACAACAATGTATTTTAAGTATAAAAAAATAAGAGATGAGAAAGTATCATGAATTGACAACTCTATTTATTGGCAACATATTCCATCCCCTAACTTGAAGGCGATTAGGAACAACTTATAATAAAACATAATAATAATAATAAAATAAAAAACAGAACAGTCTTTATCAACAGAAAGTAATCAAATGTAAAACCACGGCAAAGTCTTCACTGTATTAAATATAGATTAATCCTACTAAATTACTAAAGAGCAGTGAGTGATTTTCTCTTGTCTTTTCTTGTTTGATCAACATTAAGGACAGACGGCAGAAGGAATATTAGGCTACTGTCACTTTAAGACCTAATGCACGGATCCAACATTCTGTTCCATATGTGACTTATTTCCCAACTTTTTATGTTCACTAAAAGGAACACTCCACCGTTTTTTCATATTAAACTATGTTATTCCCTTAACTAAGACGAGTTGATACATACCTCTCTCGTCTCAGTGCGTGCACTTAATCGCTCTGGCGCGCGGCGACACTTTGATAGCACTTAGCTTAGCCCAGTTCATTCATTAGGGACCAAACAGAGATGAAGTTAGAAGCGACCAAACACCTCCACGTTTTCCCTATTTAAATAGTTACACGAGTAGTTACACGACCAAGTATGGTGACACAAAATAAAACGTGGCGCTTTTCTAAGCGGGTAAAAAATGTATGGCGGAATAGCACTTGGGAGCACTTCGACTCTGCGTAGTAAAAAGTCACGTTGGTTCTAATGACAGAAGTGAGAGCGAGAGGGGGAGAGGATTTTTCAGGCGTGACTTTTTACTACGCCAAGTCGAAGTGCTCCCAAGTGCTAACATAGCATTAACATAGTTTAATTTGAAAAAACGGTGGAGTGTTCCTTTAAGACAAAACCGACTGTGTTTAAGCAAACACTCACCAAGCCAGGCATTTTGACATTTCTGTTTTTAACCATTTAGGCGCGAACCCGAAGTCCAAAGTTCACTTTGCTTTTCCATGTTGTCTAAATACTGTTTTAATGACCGTTTTTATTATCAAGCACGTCCTGCAGTTTAGTGACAGTTTAGTAACGGCATTTTACAACAATCACTGATCTAGTTGATTTAGAAGTTCAGTTTTAGCTTTTAAGGAATTAAAGCTCTTTAAAGGAAAGAAATGCACTAAGTCTTAAGCCTAGTCTAAAATGCACGTTTGCGCTGTTTGTTTAAATTTAAAAATGTCATTTTTAATATATGTGCCATTGTTTTGTCTCAAGATGCACACTGGTAATGTTTTTTTTCTGAGGCATGTTTATAAAAGTGACTTAAATGTTCTAATTGAACTAATTGTCTGTGAAACCAGGCCCTTGTTTCTTGCTCTCATTGCTGTATGTTGCTTTCATTGCAATCTCTCTGCTCTCCGCAAAATGTTGCAACTTTATTGTTCTTTTCAGACACTTGGTAGAACTGGCAGACCGGTTTTAGGTGCGTATAGAAAAATTGTCTCATGAGTTTTGCATCATCGGCTCTTCTGATCGGCCTTTACAGAAACCACCGATCAAACTGAAACTATATAAAGCTATTATCGGCTGATAGCAATCAGCACCCTTAAAAATTCTCCTTTTGTGGTCCATAAATTAAAGAAGGGCATACAAATATTGTGTTTAGGATATGAGAGAAAATTTAACATAAACTTAAAGGAATCAGATAAACAGAGGAGAATTAATTTATATAGATATATCTTACTGACACCAAACTTTTTAACGGTATTATATATATATCCTGAACAAAGCTGCATTTATTTAATAAAAAATACAGTAAAAACAGTCATTTTGTTCAATATAATTACAATTCAAAATAATTGTTTTCCAACTGTTGATGGCAAAGCTGAATTTTCAGCATCATTACTCCAGTCTTCAGTGTCACATGACCCTTCAGGAATCATTCTAATATGCTGATTTGGTGTTCAAGAAACATTTCTTATTATTAGTGTTGAAAATGGCTGTGCTGCTTAATATTTTTGTTGAGACCGTAATGTTAAAGAGAACAGAATTTACTCTAAATATAACTTTTTGTAACAGTTTAAAAAAAAGATTGACCAATTTAATTCAAGTCCATTTGTTTCAAAACACATTATAACTACATAATTAACTCATACACATATCAGTTTTATAAATTTCATAAAACTTATTCAACATGAAAGAGAAATGTACCTAATTATTTCTCATTGCACATTCTTTGTGCTAATGTGCAAGCTTGATTAGACTAGGTTGTTCCAAATAAAAATGCTTGTAATCTTTTATCGAAACTGATGCAGACTGATTTACCATCTTTCTTGCAGTAGAACTGCAACTCTGGGAACCATTGCCCGTACTGGCAGGTGATGTACTTGTAGTCATTCGCTAGAGAGTAGCCAGGATAACAGTAGTATTCTACGACCGTCCCATGAATGTAGCGGTCACATGGTTGTGGGTGGCACATGTAATCTCCATGTTCTATCATCGAGGGTAAGGAACATGCTGCAAAAACATCAGAGAAAAAGACATCTGAAACAGAGAACTCATTTCCTCTTCCTGAGTCCCACACCACATGTTAATATGCGTCCCTGTATTTGTTTACAAACACTTCAAAATAACACTATTACGTAGCTTTCTGTTTACATTACTGCAGATTTTCTTTTCATTTTAATTTGCTTTCAAAAGTTTACATATAGATCTTGAGATTTTACTTGTCTTTCATTAACAGAGAAAACTAAAGACCTGGGTATTCTTTATTTCCCTCATTCCGCTCTGTCTTGCGCACAGTTGAGAGCTCGAGCCTTTCTAAGTATACTCCCTTGGCCATAAGCGTGGAAAGACACGTTTGGCTCGTGCTCTCTATCTAGTGAACTTTGTTTTCAAGCGCTCAATTCACTTGCATATGCGCTGACACAAAAATTGTGCTGCACGTGGACGTCCGTGGACCCTCCTGATGATGTGAAGGGAAGAAAATTATGTCACATGGACAGTATGCAGACCGACACGGAACGCGAACGGCCCAAGTAGAATTTGTGGTTAAGACTATATACTGTAAACCATTAGCTAAGGGTACGTTTACAAGACAATAATGTACTAAAAACTGAAAAACTTTCCTTTTTGCTTCCAGACGACAACGTTGTCAAAACGAGCCCCGTTCATAAGGATTCGCAAAAACGACTAAAAACGCTGTATTAGTCATGCCAGGCCAGTAGTTGGCGATGTCACTTCGCGCCTATAGACCGAACACGTAACACGCATGTGCATGACGTCACCGTTTTCACAAATTCACGTTTTTGTAGTTTACACATAGACAATAACCGTATCGTTTTCATCAACTTGCACTCTGAAACCCGTTTTCAAACATCTGCATCTTCAGGCCCAAAACGCAGTTGTTGTGTAAAGAACGGCCAAAACGCATAAAACGCTTTAAGTTGAAAACGGTGACATATAAACGTTTTTAAGTTTTCAAGGGTACTAAAAATGCAATTTTAGTGCAATCATAAAATAATTCTGAAAAAAAGATAATAATAATAATAAAAAACATTTTTATTCTGAACATAGCTTGTGGATCTTGATTCTCTCAAAACTGAGAAATGACTTAATGATATTTACCCTCAACATCAAGGCACCGGGGTGGCGTGTCCGACCAGATGAGGTTATACATGCATTCCAAAAGTTCAGGACCCTCCAACTTGTAACCAGGAAAACACTGGTAGCGGACTACAGTTCCAACAGGCACAGAGAACTCTGTTTCCGAGATGTTCATGTAACTGTGTGGAGGTATCAGCGGCCGTAGACAGCCTGTGGAGACAGAGGAGCGCATCAAACCCACATATTAAGTGGAGGACATCATATCACATGAACATTTTTAAAATATAGTCAGATTTGTTGACTTGCATCAACCTTGACAAGTTGGCTGATTATCCCATGTCCCATCGGCTTGACACACTGATTCCATAGTTTCCGTGTCAGGATACCGGATCTGAAATCCCTCATGACAGCTAATAATGAGGCTGTCGCCAGGCCTGTACGTCTTATTTGTGACATGGGCATCCTCGATGAATGGAGGAAGACACTCTTTGAAAGATAGATTATCCAAATAAATAAACGCTGCTATATTTCCATACAATTACAGATGAAACAGTAAAAATGATTGAGTTACAGAACAGAACTATTTAAGATTGAGTAACCACACCTTCTGAAAGGCACACTGGTTTAAGACTTGGTTTCCAGCCTACTGATCCATTGTGGAAGCGCGTGCAGATAATCTTGGCCGGACCCTTTAAGCTATAACCATCCACACAAGAGAACCTCGCCACCGAGTTTTCGAAGAACACACCGGTGTTTGGAGTTCTGATTCCGTGCTCAGGAACACCGGGATCATTGCAGAACTGCCCCACTAAAAGTGCACCGGGAAGAACCAAAATCATACATTTAAAGCAAAGAAGACATCTTATGATTGTGCAGATGTATATGTATATCAATGTATATGTATATGATTATAATCAAGGTATTAATCAATTTTTTTCCTTCTAAATATCAAATGAGTTGAATGACTTCTCTGGAGATTTTACTTTTGTTATAGAAGTAACCAGTATGATCACTGAAATGTTCTTTTCATGTATTCTTTGATGTCTGTATTTGATATCTGAATGCAGTAACAGTGCTTGCTTATTTATCCCGGCTTCCAGAAATGAAATAGGGACATGTTTTGTGTTTGAGAAAGGTCTTCAACGTGTTAAAACATATAAGGGTCATTGAAGCCAATAGTTTAAGGGACCATTTCTTTGTTAAAGCCTTACTTTCCAGTTAGACTAAAGTGTAGCTCTCCTTGAGAGAAAGAACGCATTATCTTGATGTTTTGAGAGGACTCTCCTGTTTATAGTTAGAGCCAAGCCAAATCCAACCTTGGAAAAGCTGTGTGTCGGTGTGTGTGTTAGTCTTCTTGGTTACAGGTTAGGGAAACCACTGGCATTACTGGAGATTGACTGAGTTGTTGTTCTGGACATGCTGGCGCCCAGCAACCCAAATATGCGACAAGGAAGGTCACGACGTGCCTAACTTCAGGGTCCGAGTGTCAGCTGCATAATCGATGGAGATATGCTTCCGTCTATCTGTATATGTGTGGAAAATTACTGTTTATCTATTTCTTAGCCAATCAGAAACTGCAACCTGTAAGTAATGACGTAGCTTAGACCTTGGTGTAGGGTATAACTGCTGTGATCTTTGTAACGGTAAGCGGGGCGGCCTACGAACTCCTGTGTGAGTCTTGAAGCTGACTTCTGCTGATGAAACTGCAAAATATCTTCAGTATAACTTTTCTTCAATTTTTTATAATTCTGACTCCAGGTCTTCTTTCAAACATCTGGTCCTTGGGTCCTAAACTGTTAACCCCTTACAAGATATCAGTGTTGGATCCTAATGTCTGTAATTTGATCGTTTTTTTGTTCCATACCTTCCAAGCTTTAATATACTCTTGTTTATATCTGCTACATATGAAAGTATTTCATAAAAAAATAAAATAAAAAAAAATGCTGGAAAAATAAATAAAAACACTGACTGGTCTAAGGTACATGGAAGCTTGTTTCCGCCACAGAATAAAAAATAAAAAGGGTAATTGCGACTTTTTATCTCACAATTCAGACTTTTTTTCCCCTCAGAATTGCGAGTTTAATCACGCAATTCTTACTATATAACTTGCAATTCTGACTTTTTTTTTTCTTGCAATTGCGTGCATTATATCTCACAATTCTGACTATCTTGCAATTCTGACAACTTTTCTCAGAACTGTGAGATAAAAACTCGCAATTTTGAGTTTTAAGTCTAATTCTGAGGGGGGAACACTGACTTTCTCAGAATTGTGTCACTCAATTCTGACTATATCTGGCAATTCTGATTTTATTTCTCGCAATTTCAAGTTTATATCTCGCAATTCTGACTTTATAACTCAATTGTGAGGGGAGGGAGGGAGGGAGGGAAGCAACTGCTACCTGAGTTCGATTCCCAGCTTGAGGTCCTGTTCCTCTATCTCTCTTACCCCATGCTTTCCTGTCAAAATCTCTACTGTCCTATCCAATAAAGGCACAAAAAGGCCAAAAACATAACTCAAAAAAGTTGTAATTATCTTTTAAGTTGTTTTATTCCGTGGCGGAAACTCTTCCATACATGTATGAAAAACTGACAAAGTCTGGCGAGTCATGGTGATTCAGCTTATTCAGATGATCCCAGTTTCTGTTTCAGTTGAATATGATCACAATTAAACCATAAACAACAAGATAGAAATTTGCTATCTCTTTCCGCAATCTATCTTTTCTTAAAATTGATATTTTCCTTTATATTTTAAGTATGGTCTTACAACAACTTCTATCACCTCAGGAGGGTGTTGAGCGCATGATAGCATTTTGTCACCCGTATTTTTGTTGGGTGAAACTGTTAGTGTTACAACTCAGCCCGTGTTACAACAGTCTCTCCAGCATCACACTATCAACATATCATTTCCTTTTACATGAGAAAACACTTTTCTGCTGAGATGTTTGTTTTACTCAATGGTTCTGGAATTTTATGAGTGTGTTTTTGCTTGTTTTGAATTTGTTTGCTTCGTCATGACCAAAGGTTATTCAATATACAACAGACAGCTGGAAAGCATCGTCATGGCATTAAGTGAACAGAACAGAACGGGCCGGGGGGCTATCGACAATTTCAGAGTGTCCCGTTACACAAGGGAGGTCCTGCATCCTCATCATATTCCCAAATCCTTATCACTTATATAATCGCAGCATTTAAGCAGTTCTCTTACCTACTGTGTTAACCGGGAAGGCGGTGACCAGAAGAGGAAGCAGGAGGAGGATGATCGAGAGAATAATCTGGCCGTAGACAGGATGTCCAAACGCAGATTTCTTGCCTTCTTTAACACCATGATGAAACATCTTTCATTGAATGAAATTCATCGGGTCACAAGGCTCTGAAATTATGATGACAACGACAAAAACTAGGTAAAACGTGAAAATATTAGGATTGCATCATGGATTTTCAATCCTGCAGAATCTCCTCGCCGACGCGCAGAACATGATGACCAGTAAATCCCCATATCATTTTGTAAATACCAAAATAGTCTTTTCGGGAACGCGTGTAGGGCATATCCGGCACGCATTATTATGCATTATTCTATTGTCTTCAGCGGATCAGAGGAAGGCTCGCGCAACATATCGATGCTGTTTAAATGTACGATGGTCGAAATGATGATGAAAAATACGTCATGAGCGTCACTAGTCTACCTTACCCGGTTGAAAGCCAAGGTCTAATGATGACGCTACTGCTGTTTTTAAAAAAGTGATCGTGTTTTCAGATTTGTTTCTGTCACCTACCCACTGATGTCGTACATTGAAAATGAGTTTCGTCGGAGTTTCTCTCTCCCTCGAGCTGATCAAGCTGATTATATTCAATGGAATAACGAGGTTACTTCTGCTTTTGTAGGCTAGATCATTTCTACACTGGAAAGTTGTCCAGCCTCTCGTGGTGTAATAGGCCATCTCGTGATGGGTAGATGAATTATTATACAGGTCAAAGTACCTGTGTGGAGAAACATAAAATGAGCAATAGGGAAACAACGTTTTTAAATAAACTAGTTGGCCTAAATGCTAAAAGAAAGAGCAAGAATACATTTGAAAGGATGAGCATGTGATATGATCTGAGGTTTAAAAAAGACATGACGTTTTGGTGATACACAATTTTGATTTACACAAGTAAATAGGCCATTCCTTTTAACATATATTAACAGCAGGCAATGCATTTTGTTCATTTCAGAATGGAACTTTGACAAATATGAAAACTGTCATTATGTATTAGCAAATTACAGAATATCAGATATAAAAAGCATTCAGAAATGGTTTTATCTTATGCATTCAAGGTAAAACTGTAAATATCAGTAAAATTCAAGCTGGTAATGTAGGCTACTAACAAATTAAGTGAACAAAGCTTGACCACTGAATGACTCAGTTGAAAGTAGGCTGAAGGAATTCATTTTATTCACTATAGAAATCATCTAGTCAGATATCATAAAGATCAAAGGGCTAAAAGAGGGCTGCATTTATTTATGTTTGTTTGGCAAATTACATCTTATCAAAGTGCATATACAACAAGAATATACTTATAGAGGCATTATCATTTTAAACATCAAAAGCAACTTTTGAAAATGACAATAACAGAACCACCCCCCCCCCCCCCGAAAAATATGTATTTCCCAACTTCCTGCACAGAATTTTTTTTGTCAAGTCAAGTGACCTTTATTTATGTAATGCTTTACGCATATTGTTTCAAAGAATCTTTACAGTAATAACAGGAAATTGATTCAATGATGCAAACAGAATTAATTTCGGCTCTAAAAGAAAATAGTGTCATTGTTCAGCTGAAGTCAGTTCGGTGTTGATTCAGTTCCATTGTAAATATTATCATCAATTATTAAATCAGTTAATCTATAAAGCAGTTCTGCAGAAAAACAGTGATGTCATCACCAGCTCAGTTCAGTTCTCATCCAATAGTGTCAGCGCAGTCAGATCAATAATATTGTTGAATATTAAGTATCCCCAACTAAGCAAGCCAGAGGTGACAGTAGCGAGGAACCCAAACTCCATCAGGTGACAGAATGGAGAGAAAAACCTTGGGAGAAACCAGGCTCAGTCGGGGGCCAGTTCTCCTCTGGCAACGAACGAACACGGTGTGATCATGATTCAGGCTGCATCACAAGTTAGAAATCAGATAGTGGATCACTAGCATTCAAATATTTAATCCAGTTCCTTTAGCTTGAAGATCGGATTCATCACACCCCTATGGAGACGAAGCAGCATCAGAGTGTCATGTGCAGGCCTACATATATTTTCACATGATCTTTATGGCATTCTAAGACTGCTGAGTTAATCATTTTTTATGGGTAATTTTGCTATGAGAATCTTTTAAAGCATCACTGCCAGAAAAACATAATTTTTCAAGAACAATTTTAAAGCTTCAATGCATTTTGAAATAATATATTTTTAACAACTTTTCTATTTTAGGACATAAGAGTTCACTTCATTAAAAATGTCAATCCTTCAGAGAATGTGTCACAAAGAAGATTACTTGATGTATACACAAAGAGACATTACTATCAACTTTGAAAAAAAGAAAAAAAAGATATAATTCACTTGGATACACTTCCTTGAAACTCGTCATCATCTGGAGGATTGCATTCCTGTACAGTTGCTTTACGTCCGCGCAAATAACGCACAAGTACTAATAGAGCAAAAGCAGCTACTACTAGGAATATGATCAGCCCAACATATTCTCCTGGGTTCGACATGCTCCCCCGTGCTATATAATTAGGGAACGGTGTTGTGAATACTTGACCATTAAATATATCAAGATCGAGAACGCAATCACTTCCATGGACGAGGATAAAGGGCTGATAGCAATCACATCTATAACTTCCTATCGTATTTATACACATGTGAGCGCAGTCATTATTTGATTCACATTCATCTATATCTTCGCAGGTTTGTTCGCTTCTAACAAAGCCCTTCGGACACCAACACGCCATCCCGCTTCTCAGACATATCGCTTCACAAACTGTTGTTGTGCAATAAAAGTCACAGCGGGTTGGATCCCGTGAATTAGGACGGTGTCGCTCCATACACGAACACCTGTATCCGGTTCTCATAGGAATACATTTATGTTCACAGGGTGCATACATACATTGCGCATCATCCAGGATGACCACACTTCCTTTGCAGAGATCCCCCTGAGGGTCCTCACACAGAAATCCATCCAGCTTTTCTGCGCATGGTTTCACAGTCAATCTTCTGTCGCTGGAGACAGACACGCAGAGAGGAACGCACGCCGTTTCTGCGCTCTCCAAGTTCGTCAACTCCGTGGTCATTTCTCTTTCGCGTAATGCACTCGTATTACACTTATCCTTTGGAAAATGTTGTCCTATCCAAAAGTGTCCGATCATGTTATCAAGAAGAAAGCCGAAAACTTTATCAGATGCATTCGGCTGGATAGACAATTGACCGCCCCGTTCTCTGCAATTCTCTTGAGCCGTTTGAAAGTCCGCTGGTATTTGGTAGATGTTTGCACAATGTTTTAGATTACTTGAGCAAGCACAACTACGCTCCAATCCAGCACAAGACGAAATTAACACGATGAAAATCAAAATAGTTTGTCCATAAGAATCCATCCTATCTTGATTTCAAGAGGAACGGCAACTTGAGCTGCATGAGGATAGTCTGTATGGCTTTAAAAGCATTGAATATTCCCAACTTTAGAAAACCCATTAGCAGAGATAGGCCTAAACATAGGAAGGAAACCCCGCCTGAGGAAGCCAAGAAATACACCAAAAGGACGCTGACGAACACTGTCTGTTCTATCAGTGTTCTAGAGGTTAGAAATTTTTTACAGTGTACCACATACTTATCAATATACTTGACCTTTACTTAATAAAATTAACAAAGTATATTCTTCTTTTTTTTAGGGTAGCCCTGTCAAAGAACAAATCTTTAGATCACTGAAAACAGTTAAATGTAGCTTTATTTGTTCTACCACTTTTTTTTCTTTTTTTTTTTACAACAATAGCTACATCGTGTAGGCTTACTTAAAACAACAACAACAAAGTATTTATATATTTACATTTAGTGCCAGAAAGAAATAAAGTTCACTGAAAAAACATTGCCCTTTTGTGACAACTTGTTCAAATTGTATCATGATGGGTCCTGTTCAATTAAATATTATTGTAAAGGCTTTACAGCAAGACAATTATCAAACAAAACAATAAAACAGAAAACAGGTAAAAGACATAAACTGTATTTAAGGTAAATGGTTAAACAAAAGTTGACATCACATGTAACTTGCCCCTCCCTGACAGAAAAACACCCTGAAAAAGAGGTCATCTATTTGTTAAAGTATACCTTCATTATTGACCCTTGCCTTAAAGTATCCTGTGTGGTTTTATTATGCTAGATTTTTTATTCAACATATGTGGTAACAAAAAATATGATAATTATGAAATCTGAAAAAATGTCACCGTCTGGATGTCCAGTAAAGAGCACATTCAGGGCTTTTCAGAGATAGGCTACCAAATGTTTGGAGGTTTCAACATGACAACAACATCTCCTTGGTCTTTAAAAATTATTTAGTAATCAAATGAAGCACTCTTTTTGGACATATGATAATATTTGTCATTATCATTTAAATCTGACTAATTTTCAAACTGTTTATCATAAATCAACATCTCAGGAAAATGTTCATCAAAATATGACTTTCTGTTACAAAAGAGTGCATTGATTTCATGCATGTCCTCTGTAGAGACACCAGGACTTAAAGCATGTTTATCAGGCATTCATGGGAGACACAAGTGAATAGGGAGTAAATTATATATAAATATTCATATGAAATATTAGATATTATGAAAATGTTGCCAATTATTTCTCCCGTTATTAGACTCCTGTTTTCATTAGGCCTACATGTTGTCCCAAGAACACATTAATATGCAAATCAGATACAGTATAAATTATTGATTGGGACTACCCCATTTATGGCCATTTTACCCATATTGCATAAAGCAAAATGGTATTCATTCCGTTATTTGTTTCATAGTTGAGAATCACCTTTATACTAATTTTGGTTAAAAACAATTCTGACCTAAAAAATGTATAAGTGAATTAATATATATATATATATATATATATATATATATATATATATATATATATATATATAAAATCCCTTTGTTTTTGCCAGTAATTTCACATCTTTTCATTTGTGCCTGGTGTCCACAGAGGACATAGCATAACATATGAACAAAAAATGCCCCCAATTTTATTTTATTTCAATTTTTTTGTAATGCTCTAAACAATGTTATGACATGAAAAAATAAAAAAATAAAAACGTTTAAAAGTTCTGAACTGGTGTTTGAAACTGGTGTAGATAACATTGTATTTCTATTAAATATGATGCTGACAGAAAACAAGTATTCACACTTGGAATAGTTACATTTAATTATTCAGTTGAATGTTGCTTTTTTTCCGTTCTTTGTCCAATCCAGATGAAACCCAGCAGTAGTTGTCAGCGGTGGTATTTTTCAAAGTGGCTTTTTTTGAACGTTTCCATAAAACGACAGATATGACCGCAATGATTGAAACCAATGCAAAAACTGAAGCTAACACGCACACCAATATCCAAGAACTACCGAGGAAACTTTCTCTGCGTTTAGTGGAGTCCACTTTAGTGTTTGTCTTGTTAAGTGGAGGGGGGTTGATTGTTGTCGACTCAAAACTGACAGGTAAATGACTCAATTTAGTGGTGAACTCTTCTCTATGAACTGGAGGAGGAGTGTTTTGTGGATTCTCAGTGGGATCCTGGATGCAGCTGATGCCATTTTTAGCCAAAATGAAGTTTTCTCTGCATGAACATATGAAACTACCTTCAGTATTGAGGCAGATGTCTTCACATGGATTAACGTTACCAAGACATTCATCTATATCTGTACATATCCCTCTATCTGATAATAAAACGAAACCTGCGTGGCAGTAACAAGAGAATGAACCCTGCGAATTGAGACAGCCCTGCTCACACCTTGATTCGGTGCATTCGTCCACGTCTTTACATTTGCCAGCAAAAAGCCTGAAACCTGGGTTACACTCACAAAGAAAGCTTCCCGGCGTGTTGTGACACCTGTGTTCACCGCAGACATGCTGATGACATTCATTGATATCAACGCAGGTGATGTTGTCTTTAGACAGCTGAAATCCGTCCGCGCATCCGCATGAAAATCCAGCAGCTGTCGGAATACACTTTGATTTGCACGGTGAATTTTCGCAGGTGTTTCTGAGAGCACAACTTACTTGATCATCCATCAGATAATAACCCTCATAACATTCACAACGAACACTTGCTCCAGCAGTTTCTGAACAATTGTGCTCACAGCCTCCGTTTTTACGCGCACAACTTCTATTATCTCGAGCACAAAAACGCTCTGAATTTGTCCAGCCAAAAATGTCATCTTTGTTGTCACAAATTGAGATAAAGGATTCTGCATCTTCCGACCCGCCGCACAGTATTTCAGCCCATGTCCCGTGTGGTAACATCGCCAACTTTTCACTTTGAGTTTGCGGTTTGTCTAAGAAGAACGGAAGATTGTACTTGACATGACCTGGTTTTTCCATCACTATAGGGTTGCACCTGCCTTTGGAAAGAAATTTACATATATAAAATGCACTTTCTTTACATGAGCCATCTGTCCACTTGAGATCATCAGTCAGCGAAATCGACACGCATCTTTTTTCCGTGCACGTGCTCAAAGGTTCCTTTTTCCAATTGGAATATTTGGACTCGCTTGGCTCTGACGTCCATCTGAAGCCGTGCAAGTGCTCAGTGTTATCAGTGCAGCGTCCTTTCCGCAACGCAAGTCCGATCCAAAGTTTCGAGTTAAGGATCCTGTCTTCTGCTGCTAGAAGAGCTGATTTCACGCTCTGAAATTCATTGTCATTTCTCATTGTAACCAAATTGCCGCCATTATTGACACAGTTTTCTAAAGCTTCTTCAAAATGCTTCTCCTTCAAATGCAATGTGAAGCAAGCCTCGGCTGTGCAGGTTGAGATCACCCGGTCAGTTCCGTCAGCGACAAAAAAGGACAACATCAGAATCAGTACACGCATCATCCCGCCACTTTCATTAATGTTAAAATACTTTTCGCTTTGAGCAGAAATATTCAGTTCATCTCAGAGAATGGAGAAAGAGTTCTTCATAGGAATTCCAAGACTCAAACTAATGCATCCTGTTTAGTGAATAACCTACAACGGAAATAATGTTTCATTTGTGTCTTCTCAGGGCGAGTTCCTGACGCCAACAAAAAACAACTGACCAGGCTGCTCATTGTTTTGACTACTTTCCCAGATGTATCAGCCTATGGCCGTTCAACAACGTGACACCAGTCCCATTTTAGATTTAGACTAATATCCATGTTTCATGCTGTTATAGTTTCTAATGAAGAATCACATTCACACCATATTACCCAGGACAGATTCATAATTTAGTTTACCATGAGTAATAAGTGCCTAAGGTTTGTCAAGTATCAAACAAATACATCCTGATCCGTTCTTGTGTCATCAATATTAAACAATAATAATCAGACAAACTGGGTGAGTAGAAAATCCATATCTTTTCATTAATCATAATTCACAAATTAATGTTATCAAAAAGAGGGCACAAGTTGTGTATTATGTTGTCATTATCAAACAACATAATTCTATTGCATATATTTTTAATTAATAGCACTTTATTTTATAGTCCTGTTCCGCATGTAGGCCTATGTACTTATTATAGGCTAATTACAATAACCGTAATAACTATACTAACCCTGAATCTACCCTTAAATCTAACCTTAACCCATGTAGTTACCTTATATTACTCCAACCCTTTAGGACAACAGGGCAAGTTGGCACACTTTTTACTTTTTTAAAAATATTTTTATTTTTATTTTCTGGAACAAGATATAGTTCATTGCGGCAGTGGCTCAGTGGTTCATGTAGATTGTCTACAAACCGGAAGGTTGGTGGTTCAATCCCCGGTTCCACCTGACCAAGTGTCGAGGTGTCCTTGAGCAAGACACCTAACCCCAGCTGCTCCCGACGAGCTGGATCGCCTTGCATGGCTGACACCGCCGTCGGTGTGTGAATGAGTGAGTGAATGGGTGAATGTGAGGCAATATTGTAAAGCGCTTTGGTGGCCATTGGGTCTGTGAAAGCGCTATATAAATGCAGTCCATTTACCATTGCACAAACACTGACATTTTTGTGCTGAT
Source organism: Leuciscus leuciscus (assembly GCF_965113295.1). NCBI lineage: Eukaryota > Metazoa > Chordata > Actinopteri > Cypriniformes > Leuciscidae > Leuciscus > Leuciscus leuciscus. The sequence goes on from NC_138741.1 coordinate 7,860,752, forward strand.
AGCCTTTTATCGGTTATTCAGCAGTAAACTAAACTAAACAATTGAAAAAGTTACAAAATAGCAGCTATGATCTAGGTGTTTGAAACTAACATACAAAACCACTGCTATAGAGAATACTATAATTCTGCACATTTTTCATTCATTTGTGTAACTAAACTTTTAATTAAAATAGTCAGTAACATAATGCGCTGTGCATGAGACAACCCTGAATTTAACATTTAATACATACTGCATACTCAGCCACAAAGGTTATGATCTTGTACACAGAAACAAACACACAACATGTCTTGCCATTGTGTCTGTTGCCTGCCTGATGCTGATAAATCTAGCCATGGATCACATCCTGTGTTTGTGTTGAGCAGGGCAGCGCCTCCATATGAATGGCAGGAAATGACCTAAGACACCCTTCCGGTGGGCCCTTAAGACCCTGTGTCGATGCATTGAAGTTGCTTTTTTTCGTAGTCATTGGGAATTGTACTCTTTCCTACTATTTTGCGTTATACATGGTGTTGGAACTTGTGAAAAACATTGTCTTCACTGCATTAATACAAGTTAGCACAACTGTGATGATAAGGAACTTCATCAAAAATGCAAAGGGCATATTCCATTTCAGTACAAAGATCAACCCATTGTCTCTCCCCAAATATCTCTCACTCTTTTAAAACAGAAAACTTCCACAGACAAAGAAACATCTGCTGTCCGTCCCATGAGCTCTGACTTGTAAACAGACAGTTTCCTTCCTCTGTAGTATATTTTCTTATCAGGGATCTGCTTGTTGTTTGAAAGGTTTTTTTTTGTTGTTGTTGTATAATACCCTTATCACACATTTTCAATCAATTTTGCATCTACCTGCTGGTGCAAAAGACTACCCAGCTATCAAAAAGTAATCTATTAGATGTTGAATAGACGTACATCTTCAACGTCTAATTACGACTTTTCAACATTGAAAACAGATCAATCTTGATCGTCTTGATGGAATATGTAGATGTCTTAGATGATCAGTTGAAAACACGTACAAACAGTCCGGCCGAAACTACTTAGTTGAAATCACGTCGTAAACCAGTCCAAGGCGGACTGACTTGTTTTCAACCATATTTCAACGTTGAAAGACTGGTGAGCATAAATATTAAATTCAAAATGTATTGTTGAATTTCTGCAAGACTTCTTAGCCTATCAATAAACAAAACAAAAGTCACCTTGAAATTAAAATTGATGATCCAATCAGTTCCCGATGGACAAAATCAAGTCCCGCCCTACTTTTTTTCTTGTTCGAGAAACAATCACTTTGATATAGCCAAGGCCTACATCACAACAGGAAAGAAAAGACAATCCCAACTTCTGTTTCACGCAGACTTTAAAGGCACCATGATTCAAAAATGGACAGAGATCTGAGCACCTTGTATATTTCAGGTGCTGTGTTCGTGTTTTTCTGCTTCTCTTTTTCAGTCTCTTAGCTGGCAGGAGCGTCAGTGTGTGTGAGCATGCCTGACCCCCCTTGCATCTGAGGAGAGCTATTATCTTCTTTTATGGATTTTATTGAAACACAGATGTTTTAATCGTTGTTTTAATATTAAAATTAAAATATTAATATTGGCTGTCTCAATCACAAAATGATCCCAGTGCACTGAAACGTTCATTCCCTAAAAAGTCCCACAATGCACGCACTGTGAAAACCAGGGAGATAATGTCGGAAAGATATCAGTTCTGCTTTTGTTCATAAACACCAGTAGTGATGTTGTACAATGAGGACGTTTTCATGCTGCTGGAAATAGAGTAATCAGTGTCCCAATGTGTAGTGAGCAGGGTCCTTACTGTCCTTACCAGTGCCTGAATTCATGTACACGATATAGCCTGCTGATTCACGACCCCGGAAGCTATAGGGAGCATGGTCGGCTAGTATAATAGCCTCAAAGATGTATTAATATTCTTTATACATTTTGTGTTTATTGATTCTAATATTGTTGTTCCTCCTGCCTTCATTAGGGGATAGCGTAGTCAGTTTGAGTTACTAGTACTACATTATCATGAAGATATTGATGTTGAAGATATTGAATGATTACAGGTGACAATGGGAGTGAAACCATAGAGTGAAACTCACTAATTTAGTGTCAGTGACCTCTGGTGGAGAACTGGTGACATGATGGCTGTGAATATCAGTTTTTACCAATCAATTTAATGTGCATTTTATTATGACTATGGAAGACAGCAGAGAGCATTTTGTTATTGAGAATGCAGAAGGAAATGTTAATCTGAGTATTTATCACTCACAAAAAACAAACAGTGATGAAGATATTGACCAGAAATGCTCACCTTATAGCTTGTGCCCTGTGAACCTTTGAGTGGTCTTATACTCTGTCTCTGAGGGTCTTGTTCATAATTATTATAATTTTTTTAAATCCTATAGCTCAAATATTAGAGTGTTGACGCTTGCAACGCCAAGGTCATGGGTTCGATTCCCAGGGAAAGCAAGAATTGATAAGAATATATATGTGTGAACCTTGAAATGCAATGTAAGTCACTTTGGATAAAAGCGTCTGCCAAATGCATAAATGTAAATGTAAGTCCACATTTTAATGACTCTTTTGTGGTTATTTGTAGCCAACATTAACACATCTGCTTATTGTGACGTTTAAAAAATGGTTAAGCCTACATGGTTGGTTTTACCACAGATGGTTTTAAAGCTTTTAAAAGATATTTGCCTTGGTATATTTTTTTCCAAAGTAACCTCACAGATTGCACATTCTTCTGCAGTAGACAACATTTGAAGTGGATCAAAACCTTTCATTAAAGTTATACATGAATTTTGAACAATACCCGTTCTTGTCTTAGGACAACTTTGATGAACTTTTTTGATCCACTTCAAATGCACTGTAGTTTGGCACAAACTACTCCTCTCTTTGTACAGAGACAGTTCTTTATCTGACTTGACTGGTTTTCATTTGCATATACTGTATTGACACAATGATTTAAATACCTAACATACCTGGCTGGAGTGTTCATTTATCAAGAAATGTCTCATACTCTTACTTACTATGGCCATCATTTATATATTTTATTTAAATTTTATACATCATTAAATAAATAAATAAATAAATAAATATAAATTGTAATTCATGATCATTATAATGATGAAGGCTGCAGTAGAATTCTACATTCAAAGCAAGTCCAGGCAGGATAAACTGGTTTCTGCTGCACTGAATGCATTTTTGGAGGCCTTGCATAAACCAATACTATAAAAGCAAACTAAACTGTAATAGAGTATCTAAAAAAAACCAGCATGTATTTTATAATATGAAAATAATAATAATAACTTGCTAATGTGAAACATGTAGACCAATGTTTTGTCCTTTGGCAAATGTGGAGGATTTCAGTGTCTTATAATGAAAAAGATCCAGATGAGTTCAGATGAGTTTCTGTCAATCACTTTTTTGTTATAAACACCTACGCTGGGTGGGGCAGGGCTTCTACAAGTGTTTATAAGTAAGGCAAAAGTGTGTAAAGACGGAGAAGATTACCAGTCACTTGGGTGAAAATTCATTGCATCTCTGAAGGTATATATAATATATATGTATTATTCATGTCAGTAATGCAATAAGTTAAAGCTCAATAGTCTCATTGGAAGGGAAGACCTATTCAGTTTGTAGATACAAACTAATTGATTTTAAAAAACACTTTATGGATTGTATACTTGTATGAATTTAATTACTTTGTCTTTAGTCTGTAACATATGTAAAATAAAGTACCACTGTACATTTACATCTGTAGATGTTGTGCTGTAAGGATTTATTATACTGTGTTTATGTATGTTTTATGTCTGTATTCCCGCAGCATAAACAGTTGAGCATTGTGCAAACAATAGGTTTGATAAAATGTATACTTTGAATGAAATGAAAGTCATTTGGGTAAAAGCCTCAAATGGCAACTGTAAAAGTTACAACACAGAAAAATCAATAAAAGGATGGGTTCTGTTTAGGTTTAATCGAACATGTGAACAACTATATTCAAAGACTCTTAGCACGCATACCACGAGAACAGTCATAGAGCTGTAAGATGAACAGACACATTGATCTGTCAGGGTAAACATTGACCTTCCTCTTAAAATAAAGATTGCGGCTGGTATTTCTGGTGGCAGGGATGGCACAGGTTGTCAATGGGAACTGGTGAATATGAATGTGATAGAGGTAACCTTTATTAAAGCAATGTAATATCTTTGTATTGTTGTTGTAATTTCCTCTTTTTAATAGTAAAGAAATCCAGACAGATTTCAAAATGCCTCCTCCAGCGGTTCCACACGGCATGTGCCTAAAAGTCATGGATGACCGCAACATGAAGGGTGGCATGGGCTCTGAAACAAATCCTTTGAAGTTCATGGATCAGGACTACTACTTTTTACAAGAGTACTGTCTTAAGACAAGACAGAGATTTGTTGATGAGTTTTTCCCGCCAGACCCTCGTTCCATTGGCGAAGGGCTGCTGGAGCCAGAAGTCATGGCCCGAGTGGAGTGGATAAGACCATCGGTATGTAATCTATACTTCATCTTTGACGTGTTCTGATAATAATGCACACCTAAGTAGAAGTGTAAAATTTAAAAAGAATTTAAAAGACACTACTAAAAACAACTTTCAATCACATCCCTTTCACAGAATGCATCAGTTGCCAAATACTGAAGATATTACTTATTTTCTTTCAGAAATTGTATCCAGATAAAGCTGAATTTGTTGTAGATACAGTGTCCAGGTTTGACTACGCCCAAGGGAATATAGGTATGTCTGGGTAACCACAGTATTGCTGTTTTAGACACTTAAAACATGGGTAGGCAGTTTTGGAGATGCTAGCAATAGCATGTTAGCTTGGAAGGCATCCAACCCTCCCTTCAGAGCTTCTCCAAAACCACGCCTCCTTCAAAACACATGAACGCGCAAAGCCAGAGAGTCATTAGAGACGGCATTAAATTACCTCACGTCTCAAAGCACATAACACTGCAATAATACTGAACGTAAACAACTTACAGAGCTCTTACTTGTACCACCTTATTGATGCAAATACCTGTACATTTCGGCGTTGATAGTGTTGCCATAGAAAGAAACAGAAATAAAAAGTAGAACGTCACGGATTGCCATCTCGGTAATTATGCAGCATAAACTCGTTGTTTTGGTTCAGGAGGAACTGTAAAAGTAAAAACAGCGGCTGCTGTTTCTTTGCAGCGCTTTGGCTGTCTGTCTACAACTCATGTTGACATGTGATGGAAATACAGGCAGAAAGGTCACCCTATCATTGCATTTTGTACATTTTTAAACTTAGACCACTTCAATTATTGATTGCTATCAAGAAGAGAAGGGAGTTTCAACAAGTATAAAATAAATTGCCTACCCTTAGCAAAAGTTTAAAAACTACACTTGTTTAAAACTCAGTAAATTCTAGTGCATTGGCACCTACTGCCACCTAGCGGCAAAAATACATAACATTTTTCCAATAATAGATTAGAGGGGCTATTGAGACAAAGCGACCTGCTCTGTGTAAATAAAAGCTTAGCCTATATTTAAGCCAAGTAACCTTATTGTATTTTGTACAGATTTGCATATTATTCTTTTTCTGCCCTCTGAGCAACAAAATAGATGGTGCTATAATAAGTGCATTAGAGTCTTAAATTCCTTTTCCCTTTCAAATCCTTGTAAGCCCCAAGAATCATACATCTGATTTTGTTTGCCTGCAGGGAAATTTTATCGCCATTTTGAACTTTCTGGAAAAACGATTTTATGGTTCGATGGTTCGATTTGCACAAAACTTGGCATGCATTATTCCAAGACCCTCATGACAAAATGTTATCGGAAGAAACATAATTTTATATTGCACTTACAATGTAGTTTTATATAATTTGTTTACAATTTATCCCAATAATATTGAAAACATATTTGTCAATTTGTGTGATGTGGTATATATAGGCTACTGCTGTCTAATTAAAATTAAGAGACAATATTATTTGTCTTTTATAATATAATAACATATCTATAAAGACACACTTAAAGACTTGTTGTATTTGAAAAGATGCATGGCAACATCCCTATATCCTTTAGTCCGAGCCATTGAAAACTAGAAGACATTTTTTTTTTGTTGAGTTGTGTAATATGTAAGATATCCTATAAAATTTACTGTTCCAATTTGTGTGTTTTTTTCTTCAGGAAACTGCTGGTTTCTGGCCTCTGTTGGGGCTCTAACATTTCAAAACAAATTATTACAGAAGGTCGTCCCAGACAGACAATCGTTCAGCCACAATTATACTGGTTTATTTCACTTCAGGGTGAGTTCCTTTTAATTCATGCCATAATTTCCAATATTTAATTTTTTCCACTATTTTGATCATATTATCTAGAATCGAAACCCCAAGCAATATTTATTCCTGTTAGTTTTTTTTACTCAGTGTTCTGCTTATTTAAACTTACAGTTCTGGCGGTTTGGGAAATGGTACGATGTTGTGATTGATGACAAACTGCCAACAATCAACAGCAAGCTGATTTTTGTCAGATCAAAAACATATAATGAGTTCTGGCCAGCCTTGCTGGAGAAAGCGTATGCAAAGTAAGTGCCTGTACATCTTTTAGTGACTTTATAAAAAAATAATTTCAAGTATATGTAAGCAATTGTGCTGTCGTATTCAATATAAGCACGACTGTAATTCAACCTGTGATTAATGTACTGTATTAGTCTTCAAATTTATGTCTATAACATTGCAGCATATAATTTAGAGTTTGAATGACTGTTACAGGGTGTGCGGCTCCTACGCTGACATGCACTATGGCCGGGTATCCGAAGCTCTCATGGATTTCACCGGAGGGGTTCATATGCACTACGAACTGAAAACGGCTCCAACTGATTTGTGGGAGATAATGTACCGTGCTTTCCAGTCAGAAGTCCTTATGGGCTGTGAAACTCCAGCAGGGGTAAAAACAAAAAAACAACAACAAAAAAACAACAATATTTTACAGGGACATTTTAATTTGTGGGATTCCAAAAAAACACTTACAGCACATTTTAAGCAATGACTTTTACACCACACCATCTGTCTTCTGATAATTTTTCTCTGTTTCCACATAATCAGAAAGAGAATGAGGAACGATTACCAAATGGCATTGTTCTGGGCCACGCTTACACTGTGACAAAGGTTTACCAGGTAAGACTGCACAAAATCAAGTCTCAGCACGCATCAGATTCAAATTAGGTCTCAAGGTAAATATTTTAGGGACAAAAGATAATGGAAGCCAACCAACTTGATACTCACCCATGCTTTACATGTTTGTACATGATTTGGCCTATTTTGCATTATCTTAGTGTTTGTTCTGCTCGGTGCTCAAATGTGACAAATCATTAAAAATAAACATTCATTTTACTTCAAAATTCTGTTAAATGACAAAATAAAGCTACTAAAGGCTAAATCTACTGGTAACATCAGAAAGATCTACAAATTATTTAAAATCATGCTCCACAGGTCATGTGTGGTAAATATCCAGTTCAGCTGGTGAGATTGTTCAACCCATGGGGAGGCATTGAGTGGAATGGAGACTGGAGTGACAAGTAAGAACTGATTTTATTTAACCACACATTCTCTTTTTTTAAAAAGTCTGTTGTGGAAATTTCCTATTTGCAACAAATTTGATTCTTATGGATAAACCCCTTGAGATGCACAATCTTGTTTTCAAGAGGGTCCTAATATACAATACACAAAACACAAAAAAACTACAAGATAATTAATACACAAGAATTGCAAACCGTTAATAAACACAACCAATAAATTACAACAAACAAATGTTTGTAACGGTGCAGTGTAGTTGAATCTAAAGAGGGATGCGTGGCACAGAATGACAATGAAACATGAGGTTAAATAAACAAAGAAATCAAGTCAACTCTACACATCTACCATAACTTCAACGACAAACAGAGATCTAAACATTACTTGAACATGGCAATGTTTGCCTAGCAATAATATATACAGTATATAAACATAAATATAACATAATCTAAAGCATGTACAGTATGAAGAAGGGTGGTAAAGCCAAGAGCAAGCGGCCCTAGGATGGGCGACCCGGAGATGGATGGGACTGCTCTTCAGGAGACGGTGACCGCACCGCTCCCTCCCCCGGAAGAGGGCCTGGTGGAAAATCCTTGTTTTCCTTTTGTTTTTGTTCCGCCGCTGGCCTCAAAACCAGCGGAACCCAAATTTTCAATAAAAGAGCAGTTTCTTCCATCTCTGGGTCCGAAGAAGGCCCCGGAGAGCAGTGGGGAGAGAGAATCCTCACCACTCTCATCTGCCTCTTCTATCTCTTCTAATGTATTATTATTTTTAGGTACTTTGATAACAGATTATAAATTAATATTTCAAATACTTAAACAATAACACACATTATTAATATAGGTCTATCATTTTGTTGATCAAGAATGTCACCTTCTTTATAAATTGGAGTAATACAAGAATACTTCCATATAGTCAGTGGATCAGCCAGTGGATACATGAGGATACATCATTTTATGTATTATTAAGACTGAGCTGATCAATAATATTCAAAACTTCTGTAGGTATTTTAGTAAAAGAAAAAATACGATATAATTGTATAATAATAGTAGATTATTGAAGCTATTAATATAAGAATGATCAGATGTTAGAACAGACTGTATAATTTTATAAAATTTACAGCAATAGATAGGGAATCATAAATTATATCACACAATAGTAGCAGTTAAACACAACTAACTTTCAGAACAACAGGCAGTGAAAACATTCAACAACAAATTGTTATACTTTTCACAGTTCTCAACAAACAAAAAAGTTTGTGAAATTATTTGGTTATTGCACAGTCAAAATGATCCTTTATTGTGATGTATGTTTTACATAATTCTTTCAGATCACCCTTGTGGAACACAGTGAGTGATGAGGACCGTAAACAACATCTTCTGGACGAAAATGGAGAGTTCTGGTGAGTATGAACCATGTTTTAAAAAAGATTCTTAAAGGGGTCATATAATGTCATTTTTGTACAAGCTAATATGATTCTTTAGGGTCTAAATTAAAAGTTTGTAATATACTTTAATTAAAAATTCTCATTAGTATTGTAAGAAAACACTAATTTTATCTGGTCAAACACAGCTCTGTTTTCAGCACGCCGTTTAAGTGCATGTGTCTTTAAATGATAATGAGCTTTGCTCACCCCGCCCCTCTGTTCTGTGCATACACTGTTTGTAACACAATAACACAATAACCATAACGCGTTGCTCATTATAAACATGGGATTATGAATTATATTGAGAACGTCGTACATAGAAAACATGCTGTAATGTACCCTGAGTGTAAAAATAGCCGCATTCATCGTGAAGCGTGCAGCTAGCGATTTGCAAAGATTAATATAAATATTAATATAAAGGTTAATAAAACGTTACACTCACTTCAGTTCTTCTGGAGGTGCAGCAGGAACACGAATAGTTGGTAGCCTACTGATCCTTTTTTCAGGAGCAGCTTCTTAGCAAATAACCAGCTTTACTGACCCTCGTTTGTAAAGCAGTCTGGTGTGTGAAATGATTCGCGCAAACATGAAAGCATTGACGTTGATCGTGAGTAATATTCCCTTCGAAAACAAACTCAGCCACTGCGTCTTCAGCTGTACGGATTTAGGAACATCAATATGACTGCTGTGTTCATTATTGCACCGAAGAACAGAACACCACAATAATTTAGACGCCATTCTACTCATTGCTCCAGCTATCAACACTGAACACGCCGGTCGGCGCGGGCTATGATTGACAGCTCGCTCACGAGGGCGCGAGGGCGGGTCTGTGTTGAAACGCTCCTGTCAATCAACCATCGTGGGAGGGGCGTCGATTTTGTGACGTCACAAAATCGAACAGCTTGATTTGAGATGGGAGGAAACAGAAGATTAAAAAAAAAAAACACTGGATGGATTTTTATTATTTTATGATGGTTGTGTACAGGCACTGCCAACACACATTTCAGTACAATCAGCTTGTAAAAGTGCATGTACCATTATATGACCCCTTTAACGGATACTAAAACATGAATTACATATTATCTAGGATTTACATATGAACTTTTTTTTTTTTTTTTTTTTTTTTTTTGCAGGATGTCAATGAAAGATTTCCGTAGAACATTTGACAACATGGATATCTGCTGTTCCTGTCCTGATTTTCTGGAAGAAAAGTCTGTATGTCACTGGATTTCCAAGTTCCACCATGGCAGCTGGGTTCCTGGGAGTACAGCTGGAGGCTGCATGAATCATTCAGGTGCTTTTCTTTCATTAGTGGTGCCAAAGGCAAGGCACTACTATTGTTATTGCTCATACTTATTATTATTATTATTATTATTATTTCGTGGAAAACTTTGACGAGCCATAGCTCCGAGTGAGGATTTCACAGAAACGTGTGATTTACCACATTTGAAGAGGCTGGCAGGCTCTGTAAGAACATACCTCACAATGAGGTAAAAGTTGTGACCCTGGGGGGCAGGAGCTGCCCAAAGTTGCCCCACTGACTTACTATGGTGTAGGACGGCCCATGAAACACACATGTTTTTCCTAATATGGTAAATTGCATAGGGATTTTGAATTGAACATAACTCTGGATCACAGTGTCATAGAGATCACTCTTGAAAATAGATCAAAGGGATATCTTTGGATAGAAGTTTGGATAGAAACATGAGGGTGGTCTCGTTTGACTCGGGTCAGCAAACAGCCAATCATGAGACACCTTCAACACTTCCTGGCCACACCCTAGCAACCATTGTCAAGCACCCTAGCAACCCAAATCCAAAGAGGGATATCTTCCATTCTGAATGTCATAGAGGCATGGGAGTTGGTTTATCATTCATACTGACAAGCAGCCTTTGGAGTATCATCAATGACAGCTGCCAAGCCACTCCCTAGCAACCAAATAGAGTACCCTAGCAACCGTTTTGCAAGACCTATATCTCTGCATCAGAACATCATATAGATATGGGGTTTGGCTCTTTTGACTCGTGCTATCAAACAGGATTTCCAACATGCTACACATGCTAGCTGTGGATAGCTACATGCTAATTGCAATTAACTTAGGGTTAAACACATGGTTCCAATTACGTGGGAGCCAGTGGGAGCTGAGCTCCCATAGAGAGAGGATGAGCTCCCATGAAAGCAGTAAAATCATACACCTGTGGGGGTCTCTAAAAATCATCAGCACCATTATTTTAAATTTACAAATAAAGCACTTTTTCCTTCAGACTACTGTAGCGTGACTTAACAGACTGGACAAGATGCCAAACACCACCAAAGATGCCAAACACGGATCGTCACCACACTACATCCTTATGCTTCGCTTTCTGCCAGGACTTTTACTGACTTTTCTCAACTCACAGAAGTGACATCAACGTCCGATCTAGCAGTAGCATAACCCATCAGGCAAGTGTTATTTTAACATAGGCGTAATTTGCGGGTGGGACATGTCCCCACCACTTTTTGCTAAGGTCGATATTGTCCCCACCATTTTTGAAACATCTCGCGGCACTAATATACCAATACAAATAAATAAAACATCTTCAGTTAACTAGCAGAGCATTAAATTAGTTTGTTTGTTAAATAAGAGGCGATCTAGCGCTGAAATGTGGTGTTTTTTAAATAAAGTGATCAAATTGCTCGTTGCCACTGCGATCAGTGGCGTGGATATTGTGTTCTCTTGTGGCTCGCGCACAGTCTTCACTCGGACGCGCGCTTCAATCCGTTGTGGAGACTCTCTATTCGTTCCGGTGAAATTACAAAACAAAATGCACACAAACGTGTCCTTGCCTGATATACAACCACTGATAAACATAATCGGTTTTGATAATTTTTTTTTTTTTTAAAACCTATACGAGTGCGGATTAGAACCCAGAACCTCTGACACACTTGGCAGAAGTTCTGACGCTGGACCACTTAATCACACGCTTAAAATCATTGTATCTATTTATTTATTCACGTGAAAATTCTCACCACTAACACATTAGACCTCATTAAACGACAAATTAAAACAAATGTACTATTTAAACTGAATTGTGTTAGCAACGCTTTTTTATTAAACATTTTTATTTATTTACATTAGTAAGCCTGCTCATAGGCTACTTTTTTTTTCTTTTTTTTAAAGAGACCCCCACAAAGATGAAATCATAATTCAAACCCTGCTAAACATAAGAACAATTAAAAATGTGCAAGCATCATGTTGGCAACATGATAATCCTACTAGCATTATGTTAATCATGCTAATCATACTAGCAACATGCTAATCATGTCATCATCATGCTAACAACATGCTAAATTTGTTAGCATATTGCACCACTCACATTTTCTTCAGGAAATGTACATTCTAGTTATGATTATAAATCTACTAGTCATCAATGCAAATCTGCTTCTGACACCCATGTCCTGTAATTGTAGACACCTTCTTTACCAACCCCCAGTTTTGGCTGAAGATTAATGAGATGGATAAGGGCTGTGATCAGGGCCAGAGCAATGTTCTGGTGTCCCTCATACAGAAACCTGACAAGAGAAACAGACGCCTTGCTTCACACCATGGCATCGGCTTCTGCGTGTTTGCGGTCAGTATTCACAAAAAAACATAAAAAACCACACACAAAAACAAACAAACGAACAAACAAAAAACTCAATGGCAATAAATATGGTTGTACAATGATGCCATTGTGCTTAGTGTAATCTTTATTTTTGTTTTGAACTTTTACAGGTTCCACCCGAGGCAAGTAAAATAATAAATATAAAGTTTTTAATACATAATACATAAGTTGTCATACCTTTCTGACACGTTTTAGTGTTTAATTATCCTTTAGATGAGATCTGAGGGAAAGTTTGGGTCAAGCTTTTTCTATAGCAGAAAGCCTGTGGCAACAAGCGGGGACTTTCAGGATGCAAGACAAGTGATGAAATTATTCAGACTGGAGCCAGGAGAGTATCTCATTGTACCATCCACTTACATCCCTAATAAGAACGCAGAATTCATCCTGTCCATTCTGTGCCAAAATGAGATAAACATTCAGTAAGTTACATGAAGGACTGAGAGATTGACTATAACTTTACAATATTCAACATTTGAGTAGCCTACTTATTTATGATTGGAAGAATACTGAAAAACTGACTTTATACACTGAAATGTTCACAATCATGTGCTTTATTACACTGGTTAATTTTTAAGTTTTTTTATATGTGGGGTTTTTTTTATCCAGAAAGGACACAGAAAGGACAGAGAAAGATTTTCTTGTGGATCTCGTAGACGAGGTAATAATAAACACACTTATTTTGTAACAGTATATTCCTGAGTTTGTCAATATGTGCAATCATTGAATTAGTTATATTGGTTCTTTCAACATATCTCTGCAATTGCAACTAAACCCTATCTTTGTCTTGTTTTTGTTAACTCTCCTACAAGGGGAATGAAATTAATTGTACAAATAAAGTTAGTATAATTACAACTTCAGAATCTATTACATGAACACTTGTCTCTGCACATTGAATATTACATTATTGTTTATTCTATACAAATATAAATATATTGTTACATAAATTCACATTTTATTCATTTTAAAGGGGTGGTATAATCCCCTTTTCACAAGATGTAAAATAAGTATCTGATGTCCCCAGAGTTTGTATGTGAAGTTTTAGCTCAAAATACCCCACAGATATTTTTATATAGCATGTTAAAGTTGTCACTTTTTGAGGGTGAGCAAAAAACGCACCATGTCTGTCCCTTTAAATGCAAATGAGCTGCTGATTCCGGAACAGAGGGCGGAGCTACAACAGCTTGTGTCCTTTTACCTCACACAGATATGCACTGAAAATTTCAAAACCTTTTAGCCTTTATGTTCAAACTGGAGTCATACAGAGATGGAGAGACTCAAGAATAAATGACAACATGTAGACAACATTTCTGAAAGGTTAGTTGATGAATTTATGTAGCTTATGCTGGGTACACACCAAAAGATAATCGGGCTGATTTTGGGCCGATTTCCCCCCTCCCAACAATCCTAGCTATGTCCCGATTATCTTGATGGTTCTACAGATTATCTTATCAGATTTTCCCTTGGTGTGAGGTGTGTTATGCCTGGCTCACACTACAGAAGTTTTAAAATCCTAACCAATTGTGAAATCTGGTTGCAGCACACACTTACGGAGAATCTTTGCATATTTTCTTCCCTCAAATCTTAAACATGCTCACACTACAAGATTTGAAATTCGCAGCGCATCACACACTACACAATGTTATTAAGATTATCGTGCCAGAGGAAGCGCCTCACGTGATCTCACGCAGGAGATCGGAAGTGGAAAAGTGGATGTAAACAAAATATATGTCCTTCATATCAAGTCATCTTCGTGAAAAGGTTCCCGTGTTCAAAGGAAAGCGAAATCTTTCAAAAATCACATTTTAACATTTAAGGATATTTCTAATGAATAGCGTCAGCGCTGGTCAATACAATAAATCAATGCCATTGATCTCTATGAAGTGAGCATCAGCTTCAGCGTTGTCCATGCGCCGCATTGCTGCTCAACTGAGCCTTGTAAGAGGAGCTCAAAGTTAAAATTAAATATAAAAATAATTAACAGCTTGTTTCAGCATCTGTCTTTGAATGAATCCAAATTTATTTTACATTTTCGTTGAATGAAAGGTTTAATGACTCACTCAAAGACAGACCCTTGCCAACAATGTAACTGGACTGAGTGTCAGCCTGTCTAAAATGCGCTGAGACGAGCAATGCCGATACTGGTGTAATATCCGCAGAAAGCCTCTCGTAAGGTGAGATTCGAGGATCGGAACTAACTGTTATATAACAATGGCCTAACAAGCTTTTTGTAAGGTTTATGTTCTGGTATTATAATATGTGGAGCCTTATTTTGACATTGTATCTTCTGTTTACTCTACTTCGTTTGAATGCGCTTTTTTAGTTTCGTTTCATTACTGAGTGCTGACCACAGTGTAACACTTATTTATTTACCTCAATGGAAATTCCTTCACCACGACAGCCCTACTTGTTTCTTATTGGCTATTGTGACAGTATTGATGTAATCACAATCTTGCTCATCCCGATATATCAAACATGTTTGATATGATCGGGGCGAGCACGATTTGTGTGAGAGCAGATTGGGAGGTGCAAGATTCGATCTGTGAACGAACGCCTCACATTACCAGATAATCTGCGCCGAACATCGTAACCGATCGAGGTCCACGACAAGATTTTTTTCTCCGATTCTCTATGGCGTTCGTGCATAAATCGGCCTAAAACTCCTGTAGTGTGAGCCAGGCATTAGAGTGTCCGAACCTGATCGGAAGAACGTCGGAGCCGCCCCGATCGCGAATCGTATATTCTACATGTTGAATATTTACGATCAGAAATCCTGATGTGTGGGGTTTCTTTTACTGTCTATGGGTGAACCCCGAGGACAAACGCGTGCACGCTCTGGAGATTATCACGTGAAACGAAACAATATCCAGTCAGAAAGCAAGATGATGGAAGACGGAAGCATAACAAACATGGCGTTTTTGAAAAAATGTTTGTGGTCTAAATTTTTCTTTGGCTCACCAAACATACAAGACAGACAAACATACAGACAACATCTCAAACATAGTAAAGGAAATATGAAAAAAGGATACAATGGAAAATATCATAATGAAAATAAATATACTTAAATACATTAAGATAACAACTCATTTGTTGTTGTCACTTGGTTTGGTTAGGGATACTAATGGCATTTGGGATAAAATATATATATAAAAATACTTTTAGGCAGAGGCACTCTGAATCGCCTCCCAGACTTCAGAAGCTCAAACTCAAACTGTCCAGAAATAAGTTTGCGGTTTAAATGGCCAAACCAAGCAGAGAGATGAAAGGTTAAAACACTTTCAATGTGTGTGATGTACACTAGCTCAATAATCTGAGCTCTGACACCCAAACAGTTCACAAAGTCATTGTGAGTCACATTTTGTATCACATATTGAAAATATCCTATCACATTTTGAAAATCTTATAAGATGTAAAACATCTTTTGGTGTGTACCCAGCATTATGTATAGTTATCTTCTAGTCATTGATTAGCATATTCTGTCTTGATAATCTATAAATCGTGATCCGGGGGCGGGGTTTATGTAAATTTTAGGGTTGGCAATGTCACTAACCCGGGAGGAATGTCGTGTAGTCCCTACCAGCCATTTGTTGTAATCCTTAAAAAGCCATTTCTTTAAAAGAAAATATCTCCCTTTGCTTCGAACTTTTCAAGAGCATCGTAACTCTGCAGATGTTGTTTATGCTCAAACAGCAAAATTACACACTAACTAAAGTTTTTAAAGATTTGAGAATCTGATATCATCTGAAAATGGTAAAGGGTAGATTATCAGAGCTCAGAACTCTGCTTTAGAAATGGGAAGTCTAATTGTGATTTTAGCAGTTGCCGATGATACAGTTGTCTCTTTTCTCATTTAGGTCGCATACAACGATAAAGTGGATGAAGGATTGAAAAATAAAATTCGGTTTCGACAATATTCCGATCAGGTAAATATGTACGCTAATATATTATCAAAAAAATAAATTAGCTGCTACGAGCTTCAAACTCTTGAATGTCTTCTTTGGAAACAGTACAAAGTTGTTGATGCTGAGAAACTTCAACAGCTTCTTCATGAAAACCTACTCAGAGGTGAGTGTTTTAAAATCCTGTATGTTCTATGTGAAATATAGCTTAGAAATCTTTAATTGCCTCATAAATCTCACAAATGTGACCTGTACCTTTTAGGAAATAAAAATACTGAAGGATTTGGCCTGGATTCCTGCAGAAGTATAATTGCCATGTCAGATGTATCCTTTTTTCCTTAATTAAAAACGATTAAAAAAAAAATTGTTGAACGATGATATATGATTTATCCCCATCAGTTTATGTTTCCAGTCATACTGTGAAGAAACATGTTTTAGCTCTAGAAATATTTCCTGACAATAAAAATAGTTCTCTGTCACTGGAATACTTCGTGGATCAGAATTTCTTCGTCTGTGGACCCGCATTATGATGTACAAGGTGAGTGGATTTGAGTCTGGAATTTAGCTTTGATGGTTAATTGGTGTATATGACTTTATATATTTAGCTTAACAATTTTAGCTTTCGGCCAAATGGCCATAAGCAGTCTACTTACGACTTACGAAAGTTGTGATGTCGATGGTGTAGCGTAAATATCCGCAGTACGTCACATAAGTTGCGCTTTACACTTAGGTGGAATCCGTATGTTCGTTTGGCCGGAAGCTTACTTCTTTATAAAGTTTTAAATATTAATATTTGTCTTACACAAACTCATCGTTTTGCTTCAGAAGGGCTTTATTAACCCCCCGGAACCGCGTGAAGTTCGTTTATGACGGATGGATGCATGTTTTTGAACTTCAATCTGTTGGTTGCAATCCACTGCCATTTATAAAACTTGGAAGAGCCAGGATTTTTTTTAAATTATAACTCTGATTGTATTCGTCTGAAAGAAGAAAGTAATATACACCTAGGATGGCTTGAGTAAATCAGTTTTCATTTGAAAGTGAACTACTCCTTTAAGACAATTTTTATTTTTAATTTTTTTATAGGAAATCTTCTACAACATGGATTCTTCCAGAGATGGGGTTCTGTCTTTGAACGAGCTGCAAAATGCATTAGAGAAAACAGGTTAAAGCTTATACAGTTTATACTTTGCGGTAGTAAAACGTTGAAAATATTGTAATTTACTTAGTAGTAGAAAAGTGCTCAATATTTGTATGAACTATTTTTTCCAAACATCACTGCTGTGGTACAGTGTATCTGTATAGCTGCCTAGTGACCCCTAAAATTGAAAACAGAGATATTATGATACATATAATATTTTCAATCACACATTGTATAGATACTGTATTTATGTCATGGTTCTTGTGCCCTAGGCATGCATATAAATGAAGACATCCTGAGTCTCATGGTTGTGCGGTATGGTGGTGCTACAGAACAGATCTCTCTGGAGGGTTTCATTTGCCTTGTCATGCGTTTGAACTGCATGGCTAGTGAGTAAGACTAGACAGAAAAGCAATTTGATGTTCTCTCTCTCTCTGACTTCCTTATACAGAAAGCTGGAGCCTTTCTCAGTACAAACACTCACATTCACACTCTCAGTGTAACATCTATGGGCCATTTTAAACTTTCCAATTTAACCAAAGTCCACACCGTGCCGCCCTAATTTGTGTCAGGACTTAAAAAATAAAATAAAAATAATAATAAAACATCAGGGTAAGCTACCAAGAGTTGTTTGTTTATCACACAAACTGGTCAACAAAATTTGTTTTGACCCTTTCATGCTTCTGAAATAGTTTGTGCTAAATATCCTGCAGGTATTTTTTTAAATTATTATTATTACATTTTAACAGCCTTTATTTTCTTCATCAGGAATATTCCAGAGACTCTGTGAAAGTGGGAAGATAACTCTTAATGAGAGTGAGGTAATCCTGATGTAAACATTTCAATTTTTCCATATCTCCAACCACATACTGTACAAGTGTTTCATTTAAAAAAAAAAAAAAAATTCATTCAAAGTTCATCACAACCTATTTGTGTGCATCTGTGTTTTAGTGGATTGGACTCACCATGTACTCATGAGGGAACGTCTGTTTGCCAGGAGGTTTGCCAACAAACGCAAGAACAGATTGGCGGTTTAGACATTTCTTTTTTTCTAAACATTTCTAAACATTTCTTTCATTTCATTTTTTTTATTTTTTATATTAAACTAATAAACAAATTGTGATGCCTATTCACTTATTATCCCTCTAAGAATTAAAATGCTTTTGTTTTTCTTAAAATTATTATTTGATATACACATTTCACATGTGTATACAGAATTACAATTGTGTTTGTAATTCTGTATTTTGTGCAAATATAACTGTTTTAACTCTCTGTTTGAAAAGTGATTAATGTAATGGATGAAATATTTCTCATGTTGACCACCTGGAGTCACTGTTGTCAGATTATTAGGGCCCAAGCCCTGAAAGGGCGAAGGCCCTATTGTTTTCGGTAGGATTATTTATTAGGGCCCAAGCCCTGAAAGGGCGAAGGCCCTATTGTTTTCGGTAGAATTATTTATTATTAGGGCCCAAGCCCTGAAAGGGCGAAGGCCCTATTGTTTTCGGTAGAATTATTTATTATTATTCTTATTCTTATTTTTCTGTCAACCTTTCGGGCACTTTTGAGACCCTTAACGTGCTCGAAAACTCTTGAAACTTTGCACACGGGTCAGAACCCGCGGCCATCAGGGCCGGGCTGAAGCTGGTACCCGGGCGTGGCAGGGGGGCTCGACAGCGCCCCCTTGAACGGGGTCCGAAAACTTGGTCCATAAATCAGACACGCTTGCATGTAATAATATGAAACTCGGTACACATATAGATCTCATCGGGCCGAACAACTTTCGTACTTTTACTTTTTACGCCAGCCCAACAGGAAGTCGGCTATTATGGGTTGTTTGGAAACGCATGCTGTGGAATTTAATGTACTCCTCCTAGGGAATTCATCCATTCGCCTCCAAACTCAGTCAGCATGAAGTCAAGACATTGAGGATGCTAAATTGCGGACAGATTTTTGATATCTCGAACGGTTTGGCCGTGGCGAGGACACAAATTGATGGCGAATAATGGAAACAGGAAGTGTGTTATAACTTCTGCATACATTAACTGATCTTGATTAAACTTCAGCAGTGTGTTCGTTGTAAGAGGCCGATCACATGGATGTGACTATTGTGAGTCAAAGTTATAGCGCCACCAACTGGCAGCAGGAAGTGTGTCCCTTTCAAAATGCTTTGAAATCACCCTCTTATTTTTACCCAATTTGCTTCAAAGTTTATGTGTATAATGTAAACACACGGCAGATGTAGACCTGTGAAAGGATTTTTGATATCTTTAATACTGTTGCCATGGCAACGCTTCAAACTTTAATATTCTTTTTTGATGCTTTTGAGACTCTTAACATACTTGAAATTGGATGAAACTCGACAGACACATCACATTTATTAGCCCGTAGACATGTGCAAAGTTTCAGAAACGGGCGTGGTGAGGGGCTCAGTAGCGCCACCTTTAGTCATAAGTGGGGGGGTTAGTTTTATCAACAACAACAAAACTTGGTATGTGTATTGTTCTCATCAAGACGGACAACTTTCTAATTTACATTAACGATCTCCGACCAACAGGAAGAGAGATATTTTGGTTTGAATGTGGATTTTCTGAAGAATTTTCTCTCCCTCTCTCTGTGTCTCTGTGTGTGTGAGGGGAGGGGGGATTTGACTATTGCTTTTATATTGTTAATCAAGGTTTCAGGGGCTTTTGGGGTCCTTAACGTGCTCAAAAACTCTTGAAACTTTACATACAAGTCGGAACCCCCTGCCATCAGGGACGGGTTGAAGCTGGTACCCGGGCGTGGCAGGGGGGCTCAACAGCGCCCCCTTGAACGGGGTCACAAAACTTGGTCCATAGATCAAACACGCTTGCATGAATTAATTTGAAACTCAGTACACATATAGATCTCATCGGGCCGAACAACTTTCGTGCTCTAAGTTTTACGCCAGCCCAACAGGAAGTCGGCTATTATGGGTTGTTTGGAAAACGCTTGCTGTGGAATGCGAAGTACTCCTCCTAGAGAATTCATCCAATCTCCACCAAACTCGGTGTGCATGAAGTCAAGACATTGAGGATTCTAAATTGCGGACGGATTTTTGATATCTCGAACGGTTTGGCCGTGGCAAGGAATCGAATTTATGGCGAGAAAAGAGAAACACGAAGTGGAATAACTTCTGCATACATTAACTGATCTTGATGAAACTTCAGCAGTGTGTTCGTGGTAAGAGGCCGATCAGATGGATGTAACTATTGTGAGTCAAAGTTATAGCGCCACCAACTGGCAGCAGGAAGTGTGTCACTTTCAACATGCTTTTGACAAAAGTGGGCGGGTTAGTTTTAACTACAGTAAAAAAAAAATAGTTTGTATATTGTACTCATCAAGCCGGACAACTTTCTCATTTACATTCATTAGCTCCGGCCATCAGGAAGTCAGATATTTTGGTCTGAATGTGGATTTTTTTTGCAAAATCAGCCTCTGAATTTTTAGCCACTCCTCTTAAACTATTTATTTTATTCCCACCAAACTTTTTCAACATGATACAAATATATTAATGATGCTAAATTGTAAACGGATATTGAATATCTCAAACGGTTTTGCTATGGCGAGGGATTAAATTAATGTCAAAAAGGAAGCAGGAAACATCTCATAACTTCTAAAAATGTAATTATACACCATTTATTTTTATATAAAATTATACAAATATTAGAACTAAACCCATTTTATTCTGTTTTTGCTATTCAAGGAGTATGAAAAAGTTAAAAACAGGCTATTTAGTGCTATTTGGTTCAACAAAAAAGCAAACATAGGGCTATACTGCCCTCTTGTGTCCAAAAGGAAATCAAAATAGTATATAAAACGTTTTACTAGGTAGGCCTATTGTATTTAAATATAAATGTATTAGGTATGACTGTGAGGATATTTTCCCATCGGTTAATCGACGTGTGACACGAGCGGGTGCTTTTAAATCGCTAATATAAAAGTGAAAGTAAAAAACGGACGTCCGCACTGACATTGATAATGGTGCACGTTGGAAAGAATGATACTTTTAAACACTAAACCGCCATTAGGTGTCGCCAGGCGACCATCTTAATGAGCGAGTCATTGATTCATTCGTTCAAACGATTCGTTCGAATGACTGAGTCATTCATGATTGAGACAGATGTTTATGGATTGACCATTGAATCTTTGAGTCAACCGATTCGTTTCAAAATGCTGAATCATTCAGTAATGAGAAAACAAGTTGCTGTGAGATGCGCGATGGTTCTGCTGTGATCTTTGTTTAACTATTTTTGCTGCTGAAACAGAACAAAAACAGTCAATATTGCATCTAAAATGTAAGTGACTTAATTGTAACTGTTTATTAACCTGTTGTATGAAATCAATGTCACAGTTTCAATCGTGATTGTATTCAGGAAATAGTAGCCTACTCGTCAAGTGAGGTTGCTTATATGTTATAAAATATATAAAAACTCCATATTTGTCATTTTTATAGTCAGTATGTTGTTAACTGGGTTGCTTTTTTGTGTGCTGCGCTCATTTGTTTACAATTCTCCTGGAGAAGCTGCATGAGCCTCAGCAGGGCAACCTTGTTACCATTGATCAGTAAGACATTTATTATTAACTGCTGATTGCAACTTAAAATGAATGTAATGAAATTAGAACAATCTCTCATTTTAGTGATTCCCAAGTAATTTGTTTTGTTATTGACGTTCTAATCAGGCTATACTCTGGTCGGGCAAGTAAAATTCTCTTTCAGGTAGGCCTATTGTATTTATATATTAGGGATGTGACTGTGATAACATTTTCCCACCGGTTAATCGACGTGTGACACCGCTGAGGGCTTTTAAATCGCTAACTTAAAAGCGAAAATAAAATACAGATGTCCGCACAGACATTGATAATGGTGCGGAGTAGAGCGAGCATTTTCAATGTATTCCTATGGAAGTAGGAATAAACTAATACATTTTATTTATGTTTTTATGTGTCCACTGTTCAACCGCAACCGCGTCACACACACACACACACACACACACACACACACACACACACACACACACACACACACACACACACACACACACACACACACACACACACACACACACACACACACACACACATTCCAGAATTGCAATCTTGACATCGCAGCCTGTTCATTATAGCCCTAATACAATATAATAATAAAAATAGTCAACATAACATATACGAATTACACTGCTCTGTTTAAATAGTCAGTAGTACAATTTGTACCATTCACAGTAAGCAGAGCTCCACTGTGATGTTTCCAAGCACATTTTTGCGCGTGTGAAGAGGATGATTTTTTTCATCGATATTGGAACACGAGTGAAGTACAAAGCCTATAATAAAGAATAGTTTAGCATCCAAATACATCGCAAATATTGAAACATTTTGATTCTAATGAGAGGGTTACGTGAGACCAACACGGCTTACTTTCGTTTTTATTTTTACATTAAATTTAAAGGATTTGTTGTGGAATATTTTGAGTGTATCATAAAATCAGAATAAGGTAAGACAAGTAAAATTTCCCGTCTTTATTATATATATATATATATATATATATATATTTATTATTAGGGCCCAAGCCCTGAAAGGGCGAAGGCCCTATTGTTTTCGGTAGAATTATTTATTATTAGGGCCCAAGCCCTGAAAGGGCGAAGGCCCTATTGTTTTCGGTAGAATTATTTATTATTATTCTTATTCTTATTTTTCTGTCAACCTTTCGGGCACTTTTGAGACCCTTAACGTGCTCGAAAACTCTTGAAACTTTGCACACGGGTCAGAACCCGCGGCCATCAGGGCCGGGCTGAAGCTGGTACCCGGGCGTGGCAGGGGGGCTCGACAGCGCCCCCTTGAACGGGGTCCGAAAACTTGGTCCATAAATCAGACACGCTTGCATGTAATAATATGAAACTCGGTACACATATAGATCTCATCGGGCCGAACAACTTTCATACTTTTACTTTTTACGCCAGCCCAACAGGAAGTCGGCTATTATGGGTTGTTTGGAAACGCATGCTGTGGAATTTAATGTACTCCTCCTAGGGAATTCATCCATTCGCCTCCAAACTCAGTCAGCATGAAGTCAAGACATTGAGGATGATAAATTGCGGACAGATTTTTGATATCTCGAACGGTTTGGCCGTGGCGAGGACACGAATTGATGGCGAATAATGGAAACAGGAAGTGTGTTATAACTTCTGCATACATTAACTGATCTTGATTAAACTTCAGCAGTGTGTTCGTTGTAAGAGGCCGATCACATGGATGTGACTATTGTGAGTCAAAGTTATAGCGCCACCAACTGGCAGCAGGAAGTGTGTCCCTTTCAAAATGCTTTGAAATCACCCTCTTATTTTTACCCGATTTTCTTCAAACTTTATGTGTATAATGTAAACACACGGCAGATGTAGACCTATGAAAGGATTTTTGATATCTTTAATACTGTTGCCATGGCAACGCTTCAAACTTTAATATTCTTTTTTGATGCTTTTGAGACTCTTAACATACTTGAAATTGGATGAAACTCGACAGACACATCACATTTATTAGCCAGTAGACATGTGCAAAGTTTCAGAAACGGGCGTGGTGAGGGGCTCAGTAGCGCCACCTTTAGTCATACGTGGGGGGGTTAGTCTTATCAACAGCAACAAAACTTGGTATGTGTATTGTTCTCATCAAGACGGACAACTTTCTAATTGACATTAACTACCTCCGACCAACAGGAAGAGAGATATTTTGGTTTGAATGTGGATTTTCTGAAGAATTTTCTCTCCCTCTCTCTGTGTCTCTGTGTGTGTGAGGGGAGGGGGGGATTTGACTATTGCTTTTATATTGTTAATCAAGGTTTCAGGGGCTTTTGGGGTCCTTAACGTGCTCAAAAACTCTTGAAACTTTGCACACAAGTCAGAACCCCCTGCCATCAGGGACGGGCTGAAGCTGGTACCCGGGCGTGGCTGGGGGGCTCAACAGCGCCCCCTTGAACGGGGTTCTAAAACTTGGTCCATATATCAAACACGCTTGCATGAATTAATATGAAACTCGGTACACATATAGATCTCATTGTGCCGAACAACTTTCCCCTGGTCAAGTTTTACGCCAGCCCAACAGGAAGTCGGCTATTATGGGTTGTTTGGAAAACGCTTGCTGTGGAATGTGAAATACTCCTCCTAGAAAATTCACCGTGTCCCCTCCAAACTCGGTGTGCATGTAGTCAAGACTTTGAGGATGCTAAATTGCGGACGGATTTTTGATATCTCGAACGGTTTGGCCGTGGCGAGGAATCGAATTTATGGCGAGAAAAGAGAAACACGAAGTGGAATAACTTCTGCATGCATTAACTGATCTTGATGAAACTTCAGCAGTGTGTTCGTGGTAAGAGGCCGATCAGATGGATGTAACTATTGTGAGTCAAAGTTATAGCGCCACCAACTGGCAGCAGGAAGTGTGTCACTTTCAAAATGTTTTTGACAAAAGTGGGGGGGTTAGTTTTACCCACAATTACAAAAATCAGTACGTATATTGGTCTCATCGAGCCGGACAACTTTCTAATTTAAAGTCATTAGCTCTGACCATCAGGAAGTCAGATATTTTGGTCTGAATGTGGATTTTTTTGCTAAATCAGCCTCTGAATTGTTTATTTTATTCCCACCAAACTTTTTCAACATGATAAAAATATATTAATGATGCTAAATTGTGAATGGATAATAAATATCTCAAACGGTTTTGCTATGGCGAGGGATTAAAGTATTGTCTAAAAAGGAAACACTCAAAGGCTCATATATTCTAAAAATGTAATTATACACCATTTATTACTATATAAAAGTATACAAATATCAGAACTTAACTCATTTTATTCTTTTTTTTCAATTTAAGAATGTTTAAGTTTAAAAACTGCCAGAATGGTTGTTTAGTCTAAACAATAAATAAATAAAGTCAAACATAGTGCTATACTGCCCTCTTGTGTTCAAAATCAGGTAGGCCTATTATATCTATATAAAAATATACTAGGTATGTGACGGTGAGAATATTTTACCACTGGTTAACTGACGTGTGACACCGCTGGGGGCTTTTTAATCGCTAACTTAAAAACGAAAGTAAAATATGTTCGTCCGCACGGACATTGATAATGGTGCGGAGCAGAGCGAGCGTTTTCAATAAATTCCTATGGAAGGAGGAATGACCTAAAAAACGTTGACTCTGTTCTGCTCGTTCCTCGCTGAGGACGCGCACCATTATGAATGCCTGTGCAGCCGTGAGCATTTTAGTTTCATTTTCGGGGCGGATTGCTTGAATGTATTTAAAAAAAGCACAATGTTGTGTTTTATTGCTACTGTACAAAAATATAAGTTAACACTTTGCAGTTTGAATGATGTTCTGAACAAAATGACAGAGTATGTTTTTATGTGTCCACTGTTCAATCGCGCCCCCGTTTTATTGATTCCCAAGTTATTTTTTCATTTAAGTTTTTTTCATTGTTCTAATCAGGTCAGGCAAGTAAAATTATCTGTGTCTTATCCCTTACATTTTTATATAATATATATACACTACTGTTCAAAAATTTGGCGTCAGTAAGATTTTTAAGCGAAGTTTCTTCTGCTCACCAAGGCTGCATTTATTTGATTAAAAATACAAACAAAAACAGTAATATTGTAAAATATTATTCCAATTTAAAACAGCTGCTTTCTATTTTAATATATTTTAAACTGTTATTTATTCCTGTGATCAAAGCTGAGTTTTCAGCATCATTACTCCAGTCGTCACTGTCACATGATCCTTCAGAAATTATTCTAATATGATGATTGATGCTCAAGAAACATTCATTATTATTTTAAATGTCGAAAACAGTTGTGTACAGTCTTTGATGAATAGAAAGTTCAAAAGAACAGCATTTATCTGAAATCTAAAGCTTTACCGTTCAGAAGTTTGGGGTCAGTAATAATTTTAATTTTATTTTTGGGGAAAAGAAATAAAATAAATCAATACTTTTATTCATCGAGAATGAGTTAAACTGATTAAAAGTTACAGTACAGACATTTATAATGTAAAAAAAATTATATTTGAAATAAATGCTGTTCTTTTGAACTTTACATTCATCAACGCATTTTGAAAAAAAATCTGTACACAACTGTTTTCAACATTGAAAATAATAAATAATATTTATTGACCATCAATCATCATATTAGAATGGTTTCTGAAGGATCATGTGACACTGAAGACGGGAGTAATGATGCTGAAAACTCAGCTTTGATCACATAAATTAATTACAGTGTAAAATATTTTAAAATAGAAAACAGCTGTTGTAAATTGGAATAATATTTCACAATATTACTGTTTTTGTTTGTATTTTTAATCAAATAAATGCAGCCTTGGTGAGCAGAAGAGACTTCTCCTAAAAACATTAAAAATCTTCCTGACCCCAAACTTTTGAACGGTGTATATATATATATATACACATATATAAATACATATATATATATATATGTTTGTATAATATATATATATACACATATATATATATATATACACACATATATATATATATATATATATATATATATATGTATTTATATATGTGTATATATATATATATATATATATTATACAAACATATATATATATATATATATATATATATATATATACACATATATAAATACATATATATATATATATATATATATGTATTTATATATGTGTATATATATATATATATATATATATATATATATATGTTTGTATAATATATATATATATATATATATATATATATATATATATATACACACATATATAAATACATACATATATATATATATATATATATATATATATATGTATGTTTGTATAATATATATATATATATATATTAGGGGTGTGCAAAGCAGCCGGTATTTGTATCTGTATTTGTATTTGTTGAGAGAGGAAAAGTATTTGTATTTGTATTTGTATTCGAGTAAATTTCAAAATAGGTGTAAAAATCCATTTTTTTGCGTTACACTTCTAATTTACGTTATAGTGTAAGTATTCTTTAATTATATATCAATTATAATAATTATGGATATGCAATATTGGTTGATGTTTTTCCATAAATCCAGCAATGAACATGTAACAAGGAACGTCATTGAAAAGAAAATAACATAACAGCCATTACCTACGTTAATGTTACTCTGTCAACAGCATATTGTCTAAATTACCAAGCTAACAGAGCTACTAGTGTTGTCACGGTGCCAAAATTTCAGTATTCGGTACCAATACCTGTGAACATCCACGGTTCTCGGTAACAATTTCGGTAAAGCTTAATTTAGATTAAATTTACATATATTAAAGTTTATATCACGGTTACAAAGATGGAAACTGTAGTATTAAAAACACTACATTAATATTACTTTGTTAGATAACAATAGATAAAATGACCTAACAATAAACAATAGTTAGGCTATATACTGTCGCAATTATTCTCCTTGGGGTTCATTCAAAAATACATTTTTAAAATCAAAAGTTAACATTATTTATGTTAACATTATTTAATGCACAATGAATGAAGTGAACAAACATGACCAATCAAGTGTTTGTATTAAATAACATTCACAAACATTAATGTTGTAAAAATATATTGTTCACTCAATGTGTTGATGTTAGATGCGCATTAAGTAATGTTAATGAATGGTATCTTATTGTAGTGTTACCAAACAGGAGATAAAACATGTTTTATTTGACTTGACTGTACTTATATTTAATCCAAAACTGCATTCATATTTAATTTTAAAAGAGCTTTTTAAACCTGCTAAGAGTTATCCAGCCAAGAATAAGCCTAGAACTGCTTTTCTGACGGACTGATATTAATGACAAAATGACGGCTTTTTTATTTCATTTCTCATCTCCATAAATATATCTAAAGCTAATGCAAGGGCTAGAAATCAATTAATTCTTTGCTGATACTTCGTAATCATGAAGAGCGCAGTTCGCACGCTTTCTCCTTTCCACAAGCGCTTGCCCTCCCGTGGCGTCTGTCGTTGCTATGCAGCGCGCTTGCCGCGCGCCTACATTTGAAATCTGCACGCGCAAAAAACGCGCTATGTGAACTACCCCTTATGACAACGTGACATTAGCCTAATCCAAAATATTTCAGCCACCACATCAGCAGCACCGCCGGTCGCCATGTCTCATGAGGAAACGTAGCTTTTTGATATAAAGTTTTTCTTGTTCCCGAATACAAATATTTTTAAAAGTATTTGTTCGAAATAAGTATTCGTAAAAAACACATTATTTGTGCTTTCCGAATACCGTATTCGGGTTCGGCTCCACCCCTAATATATATATATATATATATAAATATAGCTGCGAGCAGCGATGGAGGGCCAAAGCCGGCGGTACCGCCACCCCGGTGCCTTTAGGTAACTAAAGGCACCGGGGTTGCGGTGCCACCGGCTTGGGCCCGTAATCGCTGCTCGCAGCTATATTTATTCTTATTCTTATTTTTCTGTCAACCTTTCGGGCACTTTTGAGACCCTTAACGTGCTCGAAAACTCTTGAAACTTTGCACACGGGTCAGAACCCGCGGCCATCAGGGCCGGGCTGAAGCTGGTACCCGGGCGTGGCAGGGGGGCTCGACAGCGCCCCCTTGAACGGGGTCCGAAAACTTGGTCCATAAATCAGACACGCTTGCATGTAATAATATGAAACTCGGTACACATATAGATCTCATCGGGCCGAACAACTTTCGTACTTTTACTTTTTACGCCAGCCCAACAGGAAGTCGGCTATTATGGGTTGTTTGGAAACGCATGCTGTGGAATTTAATGTACTCCTCCTAGGGAATTCATCCATTCGCCTCCAAACTCAGTCAGCATGAAGTCAAGACATTGAGGATGCTAAATTGCGGACAGATTTTTGATATCTCGAACGGTTTGGCCGTGGCGAGGACACGAATTGATGGCGAATAATGGAAACAGGAAGTGTGTTATAACTTCTGCATACATTAACTGATCTTGATTAAACTTCAGCAGTGTGTTCGTTGTAAGAGGCCGATCACATGGATGTGACTATTGTGAGTCAAAGTTATAGCGCCACCAACTGGCAGCAGGAAGTGTGTCCCTTTCAAAATGCTTTGAAATCACCCTCTTATTTTTACCCAATTTGCTTCAAAGTTTATGTGTATAATGTAAACACACGGCAGATGTAGACCTGTGAAAGGATTTTTGATATCTTTAATACTGTTGCCATGGCAACGCTTCAAACTTTAATATTCTTTTTTGATGCTTTTGAGACTCTTAACATACTTGAAATTGGATGAAACTCGACAGACACATCACATTTATAGCCCGTAGACATGTGCAAAGTTTCAGAAACGGGCGTGGTGAGGGGCTCAGTAGCGCCACCTTTAGTCATAAGTGGGGGGGTTAGTTTTATCAACAACAACAAAACTTGGTATGTGTATTGTTCTCATCAAGACGGACAACTTTCTAATTTACATTAACGATCTCCGACCAACAGGAAGAGAGATATTTTGGTTTGAATGTGGATTTTCTGAAGAATTTTCTCTCCCTCTCTCTGTGTCTCTGTGTGTGTGAGGGGAGGGGGGATTTGACTATTGCTTTTATATTGTTAATCAAGGTTTCAGGGGCTTTTGGGGTCCTTAACGTGCTCAAAAACTCTTGAAACTTTGCACACAAGTCAGAACCCCCTGCCATCAGGGACGGGCTGAAGCTGGTACCCGGGCGTGGCTGGGGGGCTCAACAGCGCCCCCTTGAACGGGGTTCTAAAACTTGGTCCATATATCAAACACGCTTGCATGAATTAATATGAAACTCGGTACACATATAGATCTCATTGTGCCGAACAACTTTCCCCAGGTCAAGTTTTACGCCAGCCCAACAGGAAGTCGGCTATTATGGGTTGTTTGGAAAACGCTTGCTGTGGAATGTGAAATACTCCTCCTAGAAAATTCACCGTGTCCCCTCCAAACTCGGTGTGCATGTAGTCAAGACTTTGAGGATGCTAAATTGCGGACGGATTTTTGATATCTCGAACGGTTTGGCCGTGGCGAGGAATCGAATTTATGGCGAGAAAAGAGAAACACGAAGTGGAATAACTTCTGCATGCATTAACTGATCTTGATGAAACTTCAGCAGTGTGTTCGTGGTAAGAGGCCGATCAGATGGATGTAACTATTGTGAGTCAAAGTTATAGCGCCACCAACTGGCAGCAGGAAGTGTGTCACTTTCAAAATGTTTTTGACAAAAGTGGGGGGGTTAGTTTTACCCACAATTACAAAAATCAGTACGTATATTGGTCTCATCGAGCCGGACAACTTTCTAATTTAACCCTCTGGGGACCAAAAACGCGCCCGCGCGTTTTGCTCGTTTTTTTTTTTAGCAATGAAAAATAAACACAAAATGCTCTGTTAATTTTGATCTTTCATTTTCGTGTAATACATCAATCGATCCTGTTCAGTTTCTATTTTTTTTCTGTATACTCACAATAAAAATAAAGTGTTTTGCTTTTTGACAAATAAAGAAAAACTAACATGATGCTATTTCTGCCTTCTCTCTGCCAGTAAACTCCCATTTGAAACGCGTTCGAAAATTATCTATAACTCCGCGAAAATTCAGTCAAACAGGGAAACAGACCCACGGGCATGAAGCTTGAGATCGCAGCTTTTAAATGAAGTAATTTATATAAAAAACAAATATTATCAGCTTCTGTAATCTGTATAAAAAGAGAGTGACTCCAGTCGAGCTCATTACGAGATGATTCACAGTAATTTGACCACGCCCCGGAGAGCGCGTGCTATTCAAACGCAAATTCTGAGAACCATTTCAGTCTGTGAAACGCCCCCACATCAGCTGTAAACAAAGAGGCATAATATAGCCTACCTTATGGAGAAAATTTTCCGTGCTGATATGAGGAGCAGATCCCGCTGAGGAGTGAGGTAGGCTAAGTTATCCTTTCTCAAGTGTTAATGTGGAATAACGTTATGGAATAACGTTAGTGTAGGCCTATGTAAACAAAAAGATGAATCGCGTTTCTATAATATGAATCGCGTTTCTGTGAGATGAATGAAGGGTACATATTTGTAAAGACTGTTTAGCCTAAATATGAATCGCGTTTCTGTGAGATGAATGAAGGGTACATATTTGTAAAGACTGTTTAGCCTAAATATGAATCGCGTTTCTGTGAGATGAATGAAGGGTACATGTTTGTAAAGACTGTTTACCCTAAATAAACGGTTTTGATATGGCGAGGGATTAAATTAATGTCAAAAAAGGAATCAGAAAACATCTCATATCTTCTACAAATGTAATTATACACCGTTTATTTTTATATCAAATTATACAAATATTAGAACTAAACCCATTTTATTCTGTTATTCTGTTTTTGCAATTCAAGAAGTATAAAAAAAGTTAAAAACAGGCTATTTAGTGCTATTTGGTTCAACAAAAAAGCAAACATAGGGCTATACTGCCCTCTTGTGTCCAAAAGGATATCAAAAAAGTATATAAAACGTTTTACTAGGTAGGGCTATTGTATTTAAATATAAATGTATTAGGTATATGACTGTGAGGATATTTTCCCATCGGTTAATCGACGTGTGACACGAGCGGGTGCTTTTAAATCGCTAATATAAAAGTGAAAGTAAAAAACGGACGTCCGCACTGACATTGATAATGGTGCACGTTGGAAAGAATGATACTTTTAAACATAACACTAAACCGCCATTAGGTGTCGCCAGGCGACCATCTTAATGAGCGAGTCATTGATTCATTCGTTCAAACGATTCATTCGAATGACTGAGTCATTCATGATTGAGACAGATGTTTATGGATTGACCATTGAATCTTTGAGTCAACCGATTCGTTTCAAAATGCTGAATCATTCAGTAATGAGAAAAGTTGCTGTGAGATGCGCGATGGTTCTGCTGTGATCTTTGTTTAACTATTTTTGCTGCTGAAACAGAACAAAAACAGTCAATATTGCATCTAAAATGTAAGTGACTTAATTGTAACTGTTTATTAACCTGTTGTATGAAATCAATGTCACAGTTTCAATCGTGATTGTATTCAGGAAATAGTAGCCTACTCGTCAAGTGAGGTTGTTTAACTCTGTTATAAAATATATAAAAACTCCATATTTGTAATTTTTATAGTC
Organism: Leuciscus leuciscus; assembly: GCF_965113295.1. Lineage (NCBI taxonomy): Eukaryota > Metazoa > Chordata > Actinopteri > Cypriniformes > Leuciscidae > Leuciscus > Leuciscus leuciscus. Next base: position 7,893,574 of record NC_138741.1, read on the forward strand.
CGTATGTTGTTAACTGGGTTGCTTTTTTGTGTGCTGCGCACATTTGTTTACAATTCTCCTGGAGAAGCTGCATGAGCCTCAGCAGGGCAACCTTGTTACCATTGATCAGTAATACATTTATTATTAACTGCTGATTGCAACTTAAAATGAATGTAATGAAATTAGAATAATCTCTCGTTTTAGTGATTCCCAAGTTTTTTTTTTTTGTTCTTGACGTTCTAATCAGGCTATACTTTGGTCGGGCAAGTAAAATTCTCTTTCAGGTAGGCCTATTGTATTTATATATAAATATATTAGGGATGTGACTGTGATAACATTTTCCCACCTATGGAAGTAGGAATAAACTAATACATTTTATTTATGTTTTTATGTGTCCACTGTTCAACTGCAACCGCGTCACACACACACATTCCAGAATTGCAATCTTGACATCGCAGCCTGTTCATTATAGCCCTAATACAATATAATAATAAAAATAGTCAACATAACATATACGAATTACACTGCTCTGTTTAAATAGTAAGTAGTACAATTTGTACCATTCACAGTAAGCAGAGCTCCACTGTGATGTTTCCAAGCACATTTTTGCGCGTGTGAAGAGGATGATTTTTTCCATCGATATTGGAACACGAGTGAAGTACAAAGCCTATAATAAAGAATACTTTAGCATCCAAATACATCGCAAATATTGAAACATTTTGATTCTAATGAGAGGGTTACGTGAGACCAACACGGCTTACTTTCGTTTTTATTTTTACATTAAATTGAAAGGATTTGTTGTGGAATATTTTGAGTGTATCATAAAATCAGAATAAGGTAAGACAAGTAATATTTTCTGTCTTATATATATATATATATATATATATATATATATATGTGTGTGTGTGTGTGTGTGTGTATATATATATATAGAGAGATATAGATATAGATATTTATATATATATATATGTGTGTGTGTGTGTGTGTGTGTGTGTATATATATATATATATATACATATATATATACATATATATATATATATATATATAAATATAGCTGCGAGCAGCGATGGAGGGCCCAAGCCGGCGGCACCGCCACCCCGGTGCCTTTAGGTAACTAAAGGCACCGGGGTTGCGGTGCCACCGGCTTGGGCCCGCAATCGCTGCTCGCAGCTATATTTATTATTATTATTATTTTTCTGTCAACCTTTCGGGCATTTTTGGGGCCTTTAACATGCTCGAAAACTCTTGAAATTTTGCACACAGGTCAGAACCTGCGGCCATCAGGGCCGGGCTGAAGCTGGTACCCGGGCGTGGCAGGGGGGCTCAACAGCGCCCCCTTGAAAGGGGTCCGAAAGTTTGGTCCATAAATCAGACACGCTTGCATGTAATAATATGAAACTCAATACACATATAGATCTCATCGGGCCAAACAACTTTCGTACTTTTACTTTTTACGCCAGCCCAACAGGAAGTCGGCTATTATGGGTTGTTTGGAAACGCATGCTGTGGAATTGAATGTACTCCTCCTAGGGAATTCATCCATTCGCCTCCAAACTCAGTCAGCATGAAGTCAAGACATTGAGGATGCTAAATTGCGGACAGATTTTTGATATCTCGAACGGTTTGGCCGTGGCGAGGACACGAATTGATGGCGAATAATGGAAACAGGAAGTGTGTTATAACTTCTGCATACATTAACTGATCTTGATTAAACTTCAGCAGTGTGTTCGTTGTAAGAGGCCGATCACATGGATGTGACCATTGTGAGTCAAAGTTATAGCGCCACCAACTGGCAGTAGGAAGTGTGTCCCTTTCAAAATGCTTTGAAATCACCCTCTTATTTGTAACCGATTTGCTTCAAACTTTATGTGTATAATGTAAACACACGGCAGATGTAGACCTGTGAAAGGATTTTTGATATCTTTAATACTGTTGCCATGGCAACGCTTCAAACTTTAATATTCTTTTTTGATGCTTTTGAGACTCTTAACATACTTGAAATTGGATGAAACTCGACAGACACATCACATTTATTAGCCCGTAGACATGTGCAAAGTTTCAGAAACGGGCGTGGTGAGGGGCTCAGTAGCGCCACCTTTAGTCATAAGTGGGGGGGTTAGTTTTATCAACAGCAACAAAACTTGGTATGTGTATTGTTCTCATCAAGACGGACAACTTTCTAATTTACATTAACGATCTCCGACCAACAGGAAGAGAGATATTTTGGTTTGAATGTGGATTTTCTGAAGAATTTTCTCTCCCTCTCTCTGTGTTTCTGAGTGTGTGAGGGGAGGGGGGATTTGACTATTGCTTTTATATTGTTAATCAAGGTTTCAGGGGCTTTTGGGGTCCTTAACGTGCTCAAAAACTCTTGAAACTTTACATACAAGTCGGAACCTGCGGCCATCAGGGCCTGGCTGAAGCTGGTACCCGGGCGTGGCAGGGGGGCTCAACAGCGCCCCCTGGAATGGGGTCCGAAAACTTGCTCCATAGATCAAACTAGCTTGCATGAATTAATATGAAACTCGGCACACACATAGATCTCATCGGGCCGAACAACTTTTGTGCTCTAAGTTTTGCGCCAGCCCAACAGGAAGTCGGCTATTATGGGTTGTTTGGAAAACGCTTGCTGTGGAATGCGAAGTACTCCTCCTAGAGAATTCATCCAATCCCCACCAAACTCGGTGTGCATGAAGTCAAGACATTGAGGATTCTAAATTGCGGACGGATTTTTGATATCTCGAACGGTTTGGCCGTGGCGAGGAAACGAATTTATGGCGAGAAAAGAGAAACACGAAGTGGAATAACTTCTGCATACATTAACTGATCTTGATGAAACTTCAGCAGTGTGTTCGTGGTAAGAGGCCGATCAGATGGATGTAACTATTGTGAGTCAAAGTTATAGCGCCACCAACTGGCAGCAGGAAGTGTGTCACTTTCAACATGCTTTTGACAAAAGTGGGCGGGTTAGTTTTAACTACAGTAAAAAAAAAATAGTTTGTATATTGTACTCATCAAGCCGGACAACTTTCTAATTTACATTCATTAGCTCCGGCCATCAGGAAGTCAGATATTTTGGTCTGAATGTGGATTTTTTTGCAAAATCAGCCTCTGAATTTTTAGCCACTCCTCTTAAACTATTTATTTTATTCCCACCAAACTTTTTCAACATGATGAAAATACATAAAATATGCTAAATTGTGAACGGATAATAAATATCTCAAACGGTTTTGCTATGGCGAGGGATTAAAGTAATGTCCAAAAAGGAAACACTAAAAGCTTAAAATCTTCTAAAAATGTAATTATATACCATTTATTTCTATATAAAAGTATACAAATATTACAACTGAACCCATTTTTTTCTGTTTTTAAAAATAATTTTATTCTAATTTTAATCTAAAATTAAAAACAGTAAAGTAAAAAAGAAAAGAAAAAAAAAGTCATACATAGGGCTATTCTGCCCTCTTGTGTCCAAAAGGACATCAAAATAGTATATAAAACTTTTTACCAGGTAGGCCAATATTGTATTTAAATATACATTTATTAGGTATGTGTCTGAGGATATTTTCCCACCGGTTAATCGACGTGTGACACGAGCGGGTGCTTTTAAATTGCTAATATAAAAGTGAAAGAAAAATACGGACGTCCGCACGGACATTGATAATGTTGCACACACAAATCACACACACGTTGGAAAGAATGATACTTTTAAACATAACACTAAACCGCCATTAAGTGTCGCCAGGCGACCGTCTTAATGAGTGAGTCATTGATTCATTCGTTCAAACGATTCATTTGAATGACTGAGTCATTCATGATTAAGACATATGTTTATGGATTGATCATTCAATCTTTGAGTCAACCGATTCGTTCAAAATGCTGAATCATTCAGAAATGAGAAAACACATTGCTGAGAGATGCGCGTGATGATTCTGCTGTGATCTTTTTGTTTAACTATTTTCGCTGCTGAAACAGAACAAAAACAGTCAATATTGCATCTAAAATGTAAGTGACTTGATTGTAACTGTTTTTTAACCTGTTGTATGAAATCAATGTCACAGTTTCAATCGTGATTGTATTCAGGAAACAGCCTTCTCGTCAAGTGAGGTTGCTTAACTGTTATAAAATATATCAAAACTCCATATTTATCATTTTTATAGTCAGCAAGTTGTTAACTGAGTTTGTTTTTTGTGTGCTGATCTCATTTGTTTACATTTCTCCTGGAGAAGCTGCATGAGCCTCAGCAGCGCAACCTTGTTACCATTGATCAACTGATTACTGGTAATCCATTTATTAACAACTGTTGATTGCAACTTAAAATGAATGTAATAAAATTAGAATAATCTCTCGTTTTAGTGATTCCCAAGTTATTTTTTTGTCATTGACGTTCTAATCAGGCTACTCTGGTCGGGCAAGTAAAATTCTCTTTCAGGTTGGCCTATTGTATTTATATATAAATATATTAGGGATGTGACTGTGGGAAAATTTTCCCACCGGTTAATCGATGTGTGACACCGCTGGGGGCTTTTGAATCGGTAACTTAAAAACGAAAGTAAAATATGTTCGTCCGCACGGACATTGATAATGGTGCAGAGTGAGCGCATTGCAATCTTGATATCGCAGTCTGTTCATTATAGCCTTTATAAAATATAATAATAAAATAGTCAACCTAACATATAAAAATTACACTGCTCTGAATAGTATGAATTGTACTGACTATTTAAACACAGTAATCACCGCTAAACTGTGATGTTTCCAAGCACATATTTGCGCATGTGAAGAGGATCATTTTTCCCTTCAATAGTGGAACGTGAGTGAAGTACAAAGCCTATAATAAACAAATGTTTAGCATCCAAAAAATGTAATATATATATATATATATATATATATATATATATAAACACACTTAAAAAAAATAAAAAATAAATATATATATTGTTTTTGTTTTTTTTGTTATATATATATATATATATATATATATATATATATATATATATATATATAAATATAGCTGCGAGCAGCGATGGAGGGCCCAAGCCGGTGAAACCGCCACCCCGGTGCCTTTAGTGTAACTAAAGGCACCAGGGTGGCGGTGCCACCGGCTTGGGCCCGCAATCGCTGCTCGCAGCTATATTTATTCTTATTCTTATTTTTCTGTCAACCTTTCGGGCACTTTTGAGACCCTTAACGTGCTCGAAAACTCTTGAAACTTTGCACACGGGTCAGAACCCGCGGCCATCAGGGCCGGGCTGAAGCTGGTACCCGGGCGTGGCAGGGGGGCTCGACAGCGCCCCCTTGAACGGGGTCCGAAAACTTGGTCCATAAATCAGACACGCTTGCATGTAATAATATGAAACTCGGTACACATATAGATCTCATCGGGCCGAACAACTTTCGTACTTTTACTTTTTACGCCAGCCCAACAGGAAGTCGGCTATTATGGGTTGTTTGGAAACGCATGCTGTGGAATTTAATGTACTCCTTCTAGAGAATTCATCCAATCGCCTCCAAACTCGGTGTGCATGAAGACAAGACATTGAAGATGCTAAATTGCGGACGGATTTTTTATATCTTGAACGGTTTGGCCGTGGCGAGGACACGAATTGATGGCGAATAAGGCACACAGGAAGTGTATTATAACTTCAGCATACATTAACTGATCTTGATTAAACTTCAGCAGTGTGTTCGTTGTAAGAGGCCGATCACATGGATGTGACTATTGTGAGTCAAAGTTATAGCGCCACCAACTGGCAGCAGGAAGTGTGTCCCTTTCAAAATGCTTTGAAATCACCCTCTTATTTTTACCCGATTTGCTTCAAAGTTTATGTGTATAATGTAAACACACGGCAGATGTAGACCTGTGAAAGGATTTTTGATATCTTTAATACTGTTGCCATGGCAACGCTTCAAACTTTAATATTCTTTTTTGATGCTTTTGAGACTCTTAACATACTTGAAATTGGATGAAACTCGACAGACACATCACATTTATTAGCCGTAGACATGTGCAAAGTTTCAGAAACGGGCGTGGTGAGGGGCTCAGTAGCGCCACCTTTAGTCATAAGTGGGGGGGTTAGTTTTATCAACAGCAACAAAACTTGGTATGTGTATTGTTCTCATCAAGACGGACAACTTTCTAATTTACATTAACGATCTCCGACCAACAGGAAGAGAGATATTTTGGTTTGAATGTGGATTTTCTGAAGAATTTTCTCTCCCTCTCTCTATGTCTCTGTGTGTGTGAGGGGAGGGGGGATTTGACTATTGCTTTTATATTGTTAATCAAGGTTTCAGGGGCTTTTGGGGTCCTTAACGTGCTCAAAAACTCTTGAAACTTTACATACAAGTCGGAACCCCCTGCCATCAGGGACGGGTTGAAGCTGGTACCCGGGCGTGGCAGGGGGGCTCAACAGCGCCCCCTTGAACGGGGTCCCAAAACTTGGTCCATAGATCAAACACGCTTGCATGAATTAATTTGAAACTCAGTACACATATAGATATCATCGGGCCGAACAACTTTCGTGCTCTAAGTTTTACGCCAGCCCAACAGGAAGTCGGCTATTATGGGTTGTTTGGAAAACGCTTGCTGTGGAATGCGAAGTACTCCTCCTAGAGAATTCATCCAATCCCCACCAAACTCGGTGTGCATGAAGTCAAGACATTGAGGATTCTAAATTGCGGACGGATTTTTGATATCTCGAACGGTTTGGCCGTGGCGAGGAAACGAATTTATGGCGAGAAAAGAGAAACACGAAGTGGAATAACTTCTGCATACATTAACTGATCTTGATGAAACTTCAGCAGTGTGTTCGTGGTAAGAGGCCGATCAGATGGATGTAACTATTGTGAGTCAAAGTTATAGCGCCACCAACTGGCAGCAGGAAGTGTGTCACTTTCAACATGCTTTTGACAAAAGTGGGCGGGTTAGTTTTAACTACAGTAAAAAAAAAATTGTTTGTATATTGTACTCATCAAGCCGGACAACTTTCTAATTTACATTCATTAGCTCCGGCCATCAGGAAGTCAGATATTTTGGTCTGAATGTGGATTTCTTTGCAAAATCAGCCTCTGAATTTTTAGCCACTCCTCTTAAACTATTTATTTTATTCCCACCAAACTTTTTCAACATGATGAAAATACATTAAATATGCTAAATTGTGAACGGATAATAAATATCTCAAACGGTTTTGCTATGGCGAGGGATTAAAGTAATGTCCAAAAAGGAATCAGAAAACATCTCATATCTTCTACAAATGTAATTATACACCGTTTATTTTTATATAAAATTATACAAATATTTGAACTAAACCCATTTTATTCTGTTTTTGCAATTCAAGAAGTATAAAAAAGTTAAAAACAGGCTATTTAGTGCTATTTGGTTCAACAAAAAAAGCAAATATAGGGCTATACTGCCCTCTTGTGTCCAAAAGGATATAAATATAGTATATAAAACGTTTTACTAGGTAGGCCTATATTGTATTTAAATATAAATGTATTAGGTATATGACTGTGAGGATATTTTCCCAACGGTTAATCGACGTGTGACACGAGCGGGTGCTTTTAAATCGCTAATATAAAAGTGAAAGTAAAAAACGGACGTCCGCACGGACATTGATAATGTTGCACACACAAATCACACACACGTTGGAAAGAATGATACTTTTAAACATAACACTAAACCGCCATTAAGTGTCGCCAGGCGACCGTCTTAATGAGTGAGTCATTGATTCATTCGTTCAAACGATTCGTTTGAATGACTGAGTCATTCATGATTAAGACATATGTTTATGGATTGATCATTCAATCTTTGAGTCAACCGATTCGTTCAAAATGCTGAAACATTCAGAAATGAGAAAACACATTGCTGAGAGATGCGCGTGATGATTCTGCTGTGATCTTTTTGTTTAACTATTTTCGCTGCTGAAACAGAACAAAAACAGTCAATATTGCATCTAAAATGTAAGTGACTTGATTGTAACTGTTTTTTAACCTGTTGTATGAAATCAATGTCACAGTTTCAATCGTGATTGTATTCAGGAAACAGCCTTCTCGTCAAGTGAGGTTGCTTAACTGTTATAAAATATATCAAAACTCCATATTTATAATTTTTATAGTCAGTAAGTTGTTAACTGAGTTTGTTTTTTGTGTGCTGATCTCATTTGTTTACATATCATCTGGAGAAGCTGCATGAGCCTCAGCAGCGCAACCTTGTTACCATTGATCAACTGATTACTGGTAATCCATTTATTAACAACTGTTGATTGCAACTTAAAATGAATGTAATAAAATTAGAATAATCTCTCGTTTTAGTGATTCCCAAGTTATTTTTTTGTCATTGACGTTCTAATCAGGCTACTCTGGTCGGGCAAGTAAAATTCTCTTTCAGGTTGGCCTATTGTATTTATATATAAATATATTAGGGATGTGACTGTGGGAAAATTTTCCCACCGGTTAATCGATGTGTGACACTGCTGGGGGCTTTTGAATCGGTAACTTAAAAACGAAAGTAAAATATGTTCGTCCGCACGGACATTGATAATGGTGCAGAGCGAGCGCATTGCAATCTTGATATCGCAGTCTGTTCATTATAGCCTTTATAAAATATAATAATAAAATAGTCAACCTAACATATAAAAATTACACTGCTCTGAATAGTATGAATTGTACTGACTATTTAAACACAGTAATCACCGCTAAACTGTGATGTTTCCAAGCACATATTTGCGCATGTGAAGAGGATAATTTTTCCCTTCAATAGTGGAACGTGAGTGAAGTACAAAGCCTATAATAAACAAATGTTTAGCATCCAAAAAATGTAATATATATATATATAAAAAAAAAAAAAAAAAATATATATATATATATATATATATATATATATATATACACACTTAAAAAAAAAAAGTATATATATATATATTTTGTTTTTGTTTTTTTTGTTATATATATATATATATATATATATATATATATATATAAATATAGCTGCGAGCAGCGATGGAGGGCCCAAGCCGGTGAAACCGCCACCCCGGTGCCTTTAGTGTAACTAAAGGCACCAGGGTGGCGGTGCCACCGGCTTGGGCCCGCAATCGCTGCTCGCAGCTATATTTAGGGCCCAAGCCCTGAAAGGGCGAAGGCCCTATTGTTTTCGGTAGGATTATTTATTATTCTTATTCTTATTTTTCTGTCAACCTTTCGGGCACTTTTGAGACCCTTAACGTGCTCGAAAACTCTTGAAACTTTGCACACGGGTCAGAACCCGCGGCCATCAGGGCCGGGCTGAAGCTGGTACCCGGGCGTGGCAGGGGGGCTCGACAGCGCCCCCTTGAACGGGGTCCGAAAACTTGGTCCATAAATCAGACACGCTTGCATGTAATAATATGAAACTCGGTACACATATAGATCTCATCGGGCCGAACAACTTTCGTACTTTTACTTTTTACGCCAGCCCAACAGGAAGTCGGCTATTATGGGTTGTTTGGAAACGCATGCTGTGGAATTTAATGTACTCCTCCTAGGGAATTCATCCATTCGCCTCCAAACTCAGTCAGCATGAAGTCAAGACATTGAGGATGCTAAATTGCGGACAGATTTTTGATATCTCGAACGGTTTGGCCGTGGCGAGGACACGAATTGATGGCGAATAATGGAAACAGGAAGTGTGTTATAACTTCTGCATACATTAACTGATCTTGATTAAACTTCAGCAGTGTGTTCGTTGTAAGAGGCCGATCACATGGATGTGACTATTGTGAGTCAAAGTTATAGCGCCACCAACTGGCAGCAGGAAGTGTGTCCCTTTCAAAATGCTTTGAAATCACCCTCTTATTTTTACCCGATTTGCTTCAAAGTTTATGTGTATAATGTAAACACACGGCAGATGTAGACCTGTGAAAGGATTTTTGATATCTTTAATACTGTTGCCATGGCAACGCTTCAAACTTTAATATTCTTTTTTGATGCTTTTGAGACTCTTAACATACTTGAAATTGGATGAAACTCGACAGACACATCACATTTATTAGCCCGTAGACATGTGCAAAGTTTCAGAAACGGGCGTGGTGAGGGGCTCAGTAGCGCCACCTTTAGTCATAAGTGGGGGGGTTAGTTTTATCAACAACAACAAAACTTGGTATGTGTATTGTTCTCATCAAGACGGACAACTTTCTAATTTACATTAACGATCTTCGACCAACAGGAAGAGAGATATTTTGGTTTGAATGTGGATTTTCTGAAGAATTTTCTCTCCCTCTCTCTGTGTCTCTGTGTGTGTGAGGGGAGGGGGGATTTGACTATTGCTTTTATATTGTTAATCAAGGTTTCAGGGGCTTTTGGGGTCCTTAACGTGCTCAAAAACTCTTGAAACTTTACATACAAGTCGGAACCCCCTGCCATCAGGGACGGGTTGAAGCTGGTACCCGGGCGTGGCAGGGGGGCTCAACAGCGCCCCCTTGAACGGGGTCCCAAAACTTGGTCCATAGATCAAACACGCTTGCATGAATTAATTTGAAACTCAGTACACATATAGATATCATCGGGCCGAACAACTTTCGTGCTCTAAGTTTTACGCCAGCCCAACAGGAAGTCGGCTATTATGGGTTGATTGGAAAACGCTTGCTGTGGAATGCGAAGTACTCCTCCTAGAGAATTCATCCAATCCCCACCAAACTCGGTGTGCATGAAGTCAAGACATTGAGGATTCTAAATTGCGGACGGATTTTTGATATCTCGAACGGTTTGGCCGTGGCGAGGAAACGAATTTATGGCGAGAAAAGAGAAACACGAAGTGGAATAACTTCTGCATACATTAACTGATTTTGATGAAACTTCAGCAGTGTGTTCGTGGTAAGAGGCCGATCAGATGGATGTAACTATTGTGAGTCAAAGTTATAGCGCCACCAACTGGCAGCAGGAAGTGTGTCACTTTCAACATGCTTTTGACAAAAGTGGGCGGGTTAGTTTTAACTACAGTAAAAAAAAAATAGTTTGTATATTGTACTCATCAAGCCGGACAACTTTCTAATTTACATTCATTAGCTCCGGCCATCAGGAAGTCAGATATTTTGGTCTGAATGTGGATTTTTTTTGCAAAATCAGCCTCTGAATTTTTAGCCACTCCTCTTAAACTATTTATTTTATTCCCACCAAACTTTTTCAACATGATACAAATATATTAATGATGCTAAATTGTAAACGGATATTGAATATCTCAAACGGTTTTGCTATGGCGAGGGATTAAATTAATGTCAAAAAGGAAGCAGGAAACATCTCATAACTTCTAAAAATGTAATTATACACCATTTATTTTTATATAAAATTATACAAATATTAGAACTAAACCCATTTTATTCTGTTTTTGCTATTCAAGGAGTATGAAAAAGTTAAAAACAGGCTATTTAGTGCTATTTGGTTCAACAAAAAAGCAAACATAGGGCTATACTGCCCTCTTGTGTCCAAAAGGAAATCAAAATAGTATATAAAACGTTTTACTAGGTAGGCCTATTGTATTTAAATATAAATGTATTAGGTATGACTGTGAGGATATTTTCCCATCGGTTAATCGACGTGTGACACGAGCGGGTGCTTTTAAATCGCTAATATAAAAGTGAAAGTAAAAAACGGACGTCCGCACTGACATTGATAATGGTGCACGTTGGAAAGAATGATGCTTTTAAACACTAAACCGCCATTAGGTGTCGCCAGGCGACCATCTTAATGAGCGAGTCATTGATTCATTCGTTCAAACGATTCGTTCGAATGACTGAGTCATTCATGATTGAGACAGATGTTTATGGATTGACCATTGAATCTTTGAGTCAACCGATTCGTTTCAAAATGCTGAATCATTCAGTAATGAGGGGTGGTGGTGGCGCAATGGATAAGACACATGCCTTTGGTGTGAGAGACCCGGGTTCGAATCCACTGTGAGACACCAATGTGTCCCTGAGCAAGACACTTAACCCCTAGTTGCTCCAGAGGCGTGCGACCTCTGACATATATAGCAATTGTAAGTCGCTTTGTATAAAAGCGTCAGCTAAATGAATAAATGTAAATGTAAATGTAAATGAGAAAACAAGTTGCTGTGAGATGCGCGATGGTTCTGCTGTGATCTTTGTTTAACTATTTTTGCTGCTGAAACAGAACAAAAACAGTCAATATTGCATCTAAAATGTAAGTGACTTAATTGTAACTGTTTATTAACCTGTTGTATGAAATCAATGTCACAGTTTCAATCGTGATTGTATTCAGGAAATAGTAGCCTACTCGTCAAGTGAGGTTGCTTATATGTTATAAAATATATAAAAACTCCATATTTGTCATTTTTATAGTCAGTATGTTGTTAACTGGGTTGCTTTTTTGTGTGCTGCGCTCATTTGTTTACAATTCTCCTGGAGAAGCTGCATGAGCCTCAGCAGGGCAACCTTGTTACCATTGATCAGTAAGACATTTATTATTAACTGCTGATTGCAACTTAAAATGAATGTAATGAAATTAGAAAAATCTCTCATTTTAGTGATTCCCAAGTAATTAGGGCCCAAGCCCTGAAAGGGCGAAGGCCCTATTGTTTTCGGTAGGATTATTTATTATTATTATTCTTCTTCTTATTCTTATTTTTCTGTCAACCTTTCGGGCACTTTTGAGACCCTTAACGTGCTCGAAAACTCTTGAAACTTTGCACACGGGTCAGAACCCGCGGCCATCAGGGCCGGGCTGAAGCTGGTACCCGGGCGTGGCAGGGGGGCTCGACAGCGCCCCCTTGAACGGGGTCCGAAAACTTGGTCCATAAATCAGACACGCTTGCATGTAATAATATGAAACTCGGTACACATATAGATCTCATCGGGCCGAACAACTTTCGTACTTTTACTTTTTACGCCAGCCCAACAGGAAGTCGGCTATTATGGGTTGTTTGGAAACGCATGCTGTGGAATTTAATGTACTCCTCCTAGGGAATTCATCCATTCACCTCCAAACTCAGTCAGCATGAAGTAAAGACATTGAGGATGCTAAATTGCGGACAGATTTTTGATATCTCGAACGGTTTGGCCGTGGCGAGGACACGAATTGATGGCGAATAATGGAAACAGGAAGTGTGATATAACTTCTGCATACATTAACTGATCTTGATTAAACTTCAGCAGTGTGTTCGTTGTAAGAGGCCGATCACATGGATGTGACTATTGTGAGTCAAAGTTATAGCGCCACCAACTGGCAGCAGGAAGTGTGTCCCTTTCAAAATGCTTTGAAATCACCCTCTTATTTTTACCCGATTTGCTTCAAAGTTTATGTGTATAATGTAAACACACGGCAGATGTAGGCCTGTGAAAGGATTTTTTATATCTTTAATACTGTTGCCATGGCAACGCTTCAAACTTTAATATTCTTTTTTGATGCTTTTGAGACTCTTAACATACTTGAAATTGGATGAAACTCGACAGACACATCACATTTATTAGCCCGTAGACATGTGCAAAGTTTCAGAAACGGGCGTGGTGAGGGGCTCAGTAGCGCCACCTTTAGTCATAAGTGGGGGGGTTAGTTTTATCAACAGCAACAAAACTTGGTATGTGTATTGTTCTCATCAAGACGGACAACTTTCTAATTTACATTAACGATCTCCGACCAACAGGAAGAGAGATATTTTGGTTTGAATGTGGATTTTCTGAAGAATTTTCTCTCCCTCTCTCTGTGTCTCTGTGTGTGTGAGGGGAGGGGGGATTTGACTATTGCTTTTATATTGTTAATCAAGGTTTCAGGGGCTTTTGGGGTCCTTAACGTGCTCAAAAACTTTTGAAACTTTACATACAAGTCGGAACCCCCTGCCATCAGGGACGGGTTGAAGCTGGTACCCGGGCGTGGCAGGGGGGCTCAACAGCGCCCCCTTGAACGGGGTCCCAAAACTTGGTCCATAGATCAAACACGCTTGCATGAATTAATTTGAAACTCGGTACACATATAGATATCATCGGGCCGAACAACTTTTCCCCGGTCAAGTTTTACGCCAGCCCAACAGGAAGTCGGCTATTATGGGTTGTTTGGAAAACGCTTGCTGTGGAATGTGAAATACTCCTCCTAGAGAATTCGTCCAATCCCCACAAAACTCGGTCAGCATGAAGTCAAGACATTGAGGATGCTAAATTGCGGACGGATTTTTGATATCTCGAACGGTTTGGCCGTGGCGAGGAAACGAATTTATGGCGAGAAAAGAGAAACACGAAGTGTTATAACTTCTGCACACATTAACTGATCTTGATGAAACTTCAGCAGTGTGTACGTGGTAAGAGGCCGATCAGATGGATGTAACTATTGTGAGTCAAAGTTATAGCGCCACCAACTGGTAGCAGGAAGTGTGTCACTTTCAACATGCTTTTGACAAAAGTGGGCGGGTTAGTTTTAACTACAGTAAAAAAAAAATAGTTTGTATATTGTACTCATCAATCCGGACAACTTTCTAATTTACATTCATTAGCTCCGGCCATCAGGAAGTCAGATATTTTGGTTTGAATGTGGATTTCTTTGCAAAATCAGCCTCTGAATTTTTACCCAGTCCTGCTAAGTGGTTTATTTTATTCACACCAAACTTTTTCAACATGATGAAAATACATTAAAGATGCTAAATTGTGAACGGATATTGAATATCTCAAACGGTTTTGATATGGCGAGGGATTAAAGTAATGTCAAAAAAGGAATCTGAAAACATCTCATATCTTCTACAAATGTAATTATACACCGTTTATTTTTATATAAAATTATACAAATATTAGAATTAAACCCATTTTATTCTGTTTTTGCAATTCAAGAAGTATAAAAAAAGTTCAAAACAGGCTTTTTAGTGCTATTTGGTTCAACAAAAAAGCAAACATAGGGCTATTCTGCCCTCTTGTGTCCAAAAGGATATACAAATAGTATATTAAACTTTTTACTAGGTAGGCCTATATTGTATTTAAATATAAATGTATTAGGTATATGACTGTGAGGATATTTTCCCATCGATTAATCGACGTGTGACACGAGCGGGTGCTTTTAAATCGCTAATATAAAAGTGAAAGTAAAATTCGGACGTCCGCACGGACATTGATAATGGTGCACACACGTTGGAAAGAATGATACTTTTAAACATAACACTAAACCGCCATTAGGTGTCGCCAGGCATCAGTCTTAATGAGCGAGTCATTGATTCATTCGTTCAAACGATTCGTTCGAATGACTGAGTCATTCATGATTGAGACAGATGTTTATGGATTGATCATTGAATCTTTGAGTCAACCGATTCGTTCAAAATGCTGAATCATTCAGTAATGAGAAAACAAGTTGCCGTGAGATGCGCGACGGTTCTGCTGTGATCTTTGTTTAACTACTTTTGCTACTGAAACAGAACAAAAACAGTCAATATTGCATCTAAAATGTAAGTGACTTAATTATAACTGTTTATTAACCTGTTGTATGAAATCAATGTCACAGTTTCAATCGTGATTGTATTCAGGAAACGGTTGCCTACTCGTCAAGTGAGGTTGCTTAACTCTATCATAGGTTATAAAATATTTAAAAACTCCATATTTGTAATTTTTATAGTCAGTATGTTGTTAACTGGGTTTCTTTTTTGTGTGCTGCGCTCATTTGTTTACGTTTCTCCTGGAGAAGCTGCACGAGCCTCAGCAGCGCAACCTTGTTACCATTGATCAGTAATACATTTATTATCAACTGTTGATTGCAACTTAAAATGAATGTAATAAAATTAGAATAATCTCTCGTTTTAGTGATTCCCAAGTTATTTTTTGTCATTGACGTTCAAATCAGGCTACTCTGGTCGGGCAAGCCAAATTCTCTTTCAGGTAGGCCTATTGTATATATATATATAAATATATTAGGGATGTCGGTTAATCGACGTGTGACACCGCTGGGGGCTTTTAAATCGCTAACTTAAAGTAAAATACAGATGTCTGCACAGACTTTAATAATGGTGCTGAGTAGAGCGAGCATTTTCAATGAATTCCTATGGAAGTAGGAATTAACTAAAAAACGTTCGCTCTGTTCTGCTCGTTCCTCGCCGTGGGCGCTAACAGTTATGAATGCCTGTTTAGCCAAGAGCTTTTAGTTTAATTTTAAAATGAATGCCATTTCGGGGGGTGGATTGCTTGAATTTATTTGACAAAAGCACAATGTTGTGTTTTATTGCGAGTGTATATAAATATAAGTAAACACTTTGCAGTTTGAATGATGTCCTGTATGAACAAAATGATGTGCCAATTATGTTTTTATGTGTCTACTGTTAAATCACACACACATTCCAGCATTGCAAACTTGACATCGCAGCCTGTTCATTATAGCCTTAATAAAATATAATAAAATAGTAAACCTAACATATACACAGTGCTCTGTTTAAATAGTCAGTAGTACAATTCGTACATTCACAGTAAGCACTGCTCCACTGTGATTTTTCCAAGCACATTTTTGCGCGTGTGAAGAGGATGATTTTTTCCGTCGATATTGGAACACGAGTGAAGTACAAAGCCTAT
Organism: Leuciscus leuciscus; assembly: GCF_965113295.1. NCBI lineage: Eukaryota > Metazoa > Chordata > Actinopteri > Cypriniformes > Leuciscidae > Leuciscus > Leuciscus leuciscus. Next base: position 7,910,073 of record NC_138741.1, read on the forward strand.
AATAAAGAATAGTTTAGCATCCAAATACATCGCAACTGTTGAAACGTTTTGATTCTAATGAAAGGGTTACTTGAGCCCAACACTTACTTTCGTTTTTATTTTTACATTAAATTTAAAGGATTTGTTGTGGAATATTTTGAGTGTATCATAAAATCAGAATAAGGTAAGACAAGTAAAATTTCCCGTCTTTATTATATATATATATATATATATATATATATATATATATATATATATATAAATATAGCTGCGAGCAGCGATGGAGGGCCCAAGCCGGTGACACCGCCACCCCGGTGCCTTTAGTGTAACTAAAGGCACCAGGGTGGCGGTGCCACCGGCTTGGGCCCGCAATCGCTGCTCGCAGCTATATTTTGTTTTGTTATTGACGTTCTAATCAGGCTATTCTCTGGTCGGGCAAGTAAAATTCTCTTTCAGGTAGGCCTATTGTATTTATATATTAGGGATGTGACTGTGATAACATTTTCCCACCGGTTAATCGACGTGTGACACCGCTGAGGGTTTTTAAATCGCTAACTTAAAAGCGAAAATAAAATACAGATGTCCGCACAGACATTGATAATGGTGCGGAGTAGAGCGAGCATTTTCAATGTATTCCTATGGAAGTAGGAATAAACTAATACATTTTATTTATGTTTTTATGTGTCCACTGTTCAACCGCAACCGCGTCACACACACACACACACACACACACACACACACACACATTCCAGAATTGCAATCTTGACATCGCAGCCTGTTCATTATAGCCCTAATACAATATAATAATAAAAATAGTCAACATAACATATACGAATTACACTGCTCTGTTTAAATAGTCAGTAGTACAATTTGTACCATTCACAGTAAGCAGAGCTCCACTGTGATGTTTCCAAGCACATTTTTGCGCGTGTGAAGAGGATGATTTTTTCCATCGATATTGGAACACGAGTGAAGTACAAAGCCTATAATAAAGAATAGTTTAGCATCCAAATACATCGCAAATATTGAAACATTTTGATTCTAATGAGAGGGTTACGTGAGACCAACACGGCTTACTTTCGTTTTTATTTTTACATTAAATTTAAAGGATTTGTTGTGGAATATTTTGAGTGTATCATAAAATCAGAATAAGGTAAGACAAGTAAAATTTCCCGTCTTTATTATATATATATATATATATATATATATATATATATATATATATATATATATATGTGTGTATATATATATATATATATATATATATATATATATATAAATATAGCTGCGAGCAGCGATGGAGGGCCCAAGCCGGTGACACCGCCACCCCGGTGCCTTTAGTGTAACTAAAGGCACCAGGGTGGCGGTGCCACCGGCTTGGGCCCGCAATCGCTGCTCGCAGCTATATTTATTATTATTCTTCTTATTCTTATTTTTCTGTCAACCTTTCGGGCACTTTTGAGACCCTTAACGTGCTCGAAAACTCTTGAAACTTTGCACACAGGTCAGAACCCGCGGCCATCAGGGCCGGGCTGAAGCTGGTACCCGGGCGTGGCAGGGGGGCTCGACAGCGCCCCCTTGAACGGGGTCCGAAAACTTGGTCCATAAATCAGACACGCTTGCATGTAATAATATGAAACTCGGTACATATATAGATCTCATCGGGCCGAACAACTTTCGTACTTTTACTTTTTACGCCAGCCCAACAGGAAGTCGGCTATTATGGGTTGTTTGGAAACGCATGCTGTGGAATTTAATGTACTCCTCCTAGGGAATTCATCCATTCGCCTCCAAACTCAGTCAGCATGAAGTCAAGACATTGAGGATGCTAAATTGCGGACAGATTTTTGATATCTCTAACGGTTTGGCCGTGGCGAGGACACGAATTGATGGCGAATAATGGAAACAGGAAGTGTGTTATAACTTCTGCATACATTAACTGATCTTGATTAAACTTCAGCAGTGTGTTCGTTGTAAGAGGCCAATCACATGGATGTGACTATTGTGAGTCAAAGTTATAGCGCCACCAACTGGCAGCAGGAAGTGTGTCCCTTTCAAAATGCTTTGAAATCACCCTCTTATTTTTACCCGATTTGCTTCAAAGTTTATGTGTATAATGTAAACACACGGCAGATGTAGACCTGTGAAAGGATTTTTGATATCTTTAATACTGTTGCCATGGCAACGCTTCAAACTTTAATGTTCTTTTTTGATGCTTTTGAGACTCTTAACATACTTGAAATTGGATGAAACTCGACAGACACATCACATTTATTAGCCCGTAGACATGTGCAAAGTTTCAGAAACGGGCGTGGTGAGGGGCTCAGTAGCGCCACCTTTAGTCATAAGTGGGGGGGTTAGTTTTATCAACAACAACAAAACTTGGTATGTGTATTGTTCTCATCAAGACGGACAACTTTCTAATTTACAATAACGATCTCCGACCAACAGGAAGAGAGATATTTTGGTTTGAATGTGGATTTTCTGAAGAATTTTCTCTCCTTCTCTCTGTGTCTCTGTGTGTGTGAGGGGAGGGGGGATTTGACTATTGCTTTTATATTGTTAATCAAGGTTTCAGGGGCTTTTGGGGTCCTTAACGTGCTCAAAAACTCTTGAAACTTTACATACAAGTCGGAACCCCCTGCCATCAGGGACGGGTTGAAGCTGGTACCCGGGCGTGGCAGGGGGGCTCAACAGCGCCCCCTGGAACGGGGTCCGAAAACTTGGTCCATAAATCAAACACGCTTGCATGTAATAATATGAAACTCGGTACACATAAAGATCTCATCGGGCCGAACAACTTTCGTGCTCTAAGTTTTACGCCAGCCCAACAGGAAGTCGGCTATTATGGGTTGTTTGGAAAACGCTTGCTGTGGAATGCGAAGTACTCCTCCTAGAGAATTCATCCAATCCCCACCAAACTCGGTGTGCATGAAGTCAAGACATTGAGTATTCTAAATTGCGGACGGATTTTTGATATCTCGAACGGTTTGGCCGTGGCGAGGAAACGAATTTATGGCGAGAAAAGAGAAACACGAAGTGGAATAACTTCTGCATACATTAACTGATCTTGATGAAACTTCAGCAGTGTGTTCGTGGTAAAAGGCCGATCAGATGGATGTAACTATTGTGAGTCAAAGTTATAGCGCCACCAACTGGCAGCAGGAAGTGTGTCACTTTCAACATGCTTTTGACAAAAGTGGGCGGGTTAGTTTTAACTAGAGTAAAAAAAAAATAGTTTGTATATTGTACTCATCAAGCCGGACAACTTTCTAATTTACATTCATTAGCTCCGGCCATCAGGAAGTCATATATTTTGGTCTGAATGTGGATTTTTTTGCAAAATCAGCCTCTTAATTTTTAGCCACTCCTCTTAAACTATTTATTTTATTCCCACCAAACTTTTTCAACATGATGAAAATACATTAAAGATGCTAAATTGTGAACGGATATTGAATATCTCAAACGGTTTTGATATGGCGAGGGATTAAAGTAATGTCAAAAAAGGAATCAGAAAACATCTCATATCTTCTACAAATGTAATTATACACCGTTTATTTTTATATAAAATTATACAAATATTAGAACTAAACCCATTTTATTCTGTTTTTGCAATTCAAGAAGTATAAAAAAAGTTAAAAACAGGCTATTTAGTGCTATTTGGTTCAACAAAAAAGCAAACATAGGGCTATACTGCCCTCTTGTGTCCAAAAGGATATAAAAATAGTATATAAAACTTTTTACTAGGTAGGCCTATATTGTATGTAAATATAAATGTATTAGGTATATGACTGTGAGGATATTTTCCCATCGACGTGTGACACGAGCGGGTGCTTTTAAATCCCTAATATAAAAGTGAAAGTAAAATTCGGACGTCCGCACGGACATTGATAATGGTGCACACACAAATCACACACACGTTGGAAAGAATGATACTTTTAAACATAACACTAAACCGCCATTAGGTGTCGCCAGGCGACCGTCTTAATGAGCGAGTCATTGATTCATTCGTTCAAACGATTCGTTCGAATGACTGAGTCATTCATGATTGAGACAGATGTTTATGGATTGACCATTGAATCTTTGAGTCAACATGCTGTTTCGTTTCAAAATGCTGAATCATTCAGTAATGAGAAAACAAGTTGCTGTGAGATGCGCGATGGTTCTGCTGTGATATTTAACTATTTTTGCTGCTGAAACAGAACAAAAACAGTCAATATTGCATCTAAAATGTAAGTGACTTAATTATAACTGTTTATTAACCTGTTGTATGAAATCAATGTCACAGTTTCAATCGTGATTGTATTCAGGAAATAGTAGCCTACTCGTCAAGCGAGGTTGCTTAACTCTATGTTATAAAATATATAAAAACTCCATATTTGTAATTGTTATAGTCAGTATGTTGTTAACTGGGTTTCTTTTTTGTGTGCTGCGCTCATTTGTTTACGTTTCTCCTGGAGAAGCTGCACGAGCTCAGCAGCGCAACCTTGTTACCATTGATCAGTAATACATTTATTATCTGACGTTCGTTGATTGCAACTTAAAATGAATGTAATAAAATTAGAATAATCTCTCGTTTTAGTGATTCCCAAGTTATTTTTTGTCATTGACGTTCAAATCAGGCTACTCTGGTTGGGCAAGCCAAATTCTCTTTCAGGTAGGCCTATTGTATATATATAGAAATATATTAGGGATGTCGGTTAATCGACGTGTGACACCGCTGGGGGCTTTTAAATCGCTAATTTAAAGTAAAATACAGATCGTCTGCACAGACTTTAATAATGGTGCTGAGTAGAGCGGCTTTATGCACAGCTACACTACTTCCTGAACTTCAGCCAGCTCTTTGTTTCCTGTCTGTCATTATTGGACAAACTGATTAATCCAGGTGTGCCTGACCTCAGTAACAATAATCAGACACACCTGGATTAATCAGTTTGTCCAATAATGACAGACAGGAAACAAAGAGCTGGCTGAAGTTCAGGAAGTAGTGTAGCTGTGCATAAAGCCCATTCCTATGGAAGTAGGAATTAACTAAAAAAACGTTCGCTCTGTTCTGCTTGTTCCTCGCCGTGGGCGCTCACAGTTATGAATGCCTGTTTAGCCAAGAGCTTTTAGTTTAATTTTAAAATGAACGCAATTTCGGGGGGTGGATTACTTGAATTTATTTGACAAAAGCACAATGTTGTGTTTTATTGCGAGTGTATATAAATATAAGTAAACACTTTGCAGTTTGAATGATGTCCTGTATGAACAAAATGATGTACCAATTATGTTTTTATGTGTCTACTGTTAAATCACACACACATTCCAGCATTGCAAACTTGACATCGCAGCCTGTTCATTATAGCCTTAATAAAATATTATAAAATAGTAAACCTAACATATACACACTGCTCCACACACACACACACACACACACACACACACACACACACACACACACACACACACACCAACAACAACAACAACAACATATTGTGCATTCCAGCATTGCAATCTTGACATCGCAGCCTGTTCATTATAGCCTTAATAATAAAATAGTCAACCTAACATATAAAAACACTGCTCTGTTTAAATATTCAGTAGTACAATTCATACTATTCACAGTAATCACCGCTCAACTGTGATGTTTCCAAGCACATTTTTGCGCATGTGAAGAGGATAATTTTTCCCTTCAATATTGGAACGTGAGTGAAGTACAAAGCCTATAATAAACAATAGTTTAGCATCCAAAAAAATTAATTATATATATATATATATATATATATATATATATATATATATATATATAATTATTATATGTATAATAATAATATATATTAAAAATAGGGGAAAAAAGAATATACATATACATACATATATATATATATATATATATATATATATATATATATATATACATATATATATATATATATATATATATATATATATATATATATATATACACACACACTTAAAAAAAAAAATATATATATATATATTATATATATATGTTCATTAATTTATCTATCTATCTATCTATATATATATTTTTTTTTAAGTGACAAGACAGAGAATACTACTTGTCTGATATATATATATATATATATATATATGTATATATTTTTTTAATATATATATATATATATATATATATAAATATAGCTGCGAGCAGCGATGGAGGGCCCAAGCCGGTGACACCGCCACCCCGGTGCCTTTAGTGTAACTAAAGGCACCAGGGTGGCGGTGCCACCGGCTTGGGCCCGCAATCGCTGCTCGCAGCTATATTTTGCTTTGGTTTTGAAACCTCCTGCTATTGCTGGCATTGTTAGTTATCTAGCTAAATCTTATCTTTTCTAGTTTTTTTTTTTAAAGTTTTTTTTTTTAAGAGATGACATTTGAACCAACCCTGTGTTGCTAGGGTCAATTAAAGGGATAGTTCTCCCAAAAATGAAAATTCCGTCATTATTTACTCCGAACCTGTATGAGTTTATTTCTTCTGCTGAACACAAAAGAATATATTTTGAAGAATATGGGTAACCAAATAGTTGATGGGCCCCATTAACCCGTCCTTCAGATGAGACGTCCGGACTTATCAGGATGTCCTTCGGAAAAGAGTAGGGGGTAACACTTTACAATAAGGTTCGTTAGTTAACTACCTTTGTTAACGTGAACTAGAATGAACAATACTTCTACATCATTTATAAATCTTAGTTAATATTAATTTCAACATTTACTAATACATTATTAAAATCAAAGGTTGTATTTGTTAACATTAGTTAATGCACTGTGAACTAACATGAACAAACAATTAACAGCTGTTTTCATTAACTAACATTAACAAAGATTAACAAATACAGTAACAAATGTGTTGCTCATGCTTAGTTCATGTTAGTTAATACATTAACTAATGTTAACTAATGAACATTATTGTAAAGTGTTACCGAGTAGGGGTTAAACCTCGGCATCCTGGCCAAATTTGCCCATTGGCCTCTGTCCATCATCATGGCCTCCTGATCATCTCCATAATTGGCTTCATCACTCTGTCTCCTCTCTACCAACAAGCTGGTGTGTGGTGGGCGTTCTGGCACAATGTGGCTGCTCTGGCATCATCCAGGTGGATGCTAGACATTGGTGGTGGTTGAGGAGATTCCCCCTTTCATATGTGAAGCTCTTTTAGTAACCGTTCCATTCCACAAAAGGTTATTTATAGTGGAAAAGAGTTCTTAAAGGGATAGTTCACCCAAAAATGAAAATTGTCATTACTTACCCACCCTCAAGTTGTTCCAAACCACTATTTGGTGGAATATTTTGTGTGCTATAGTGTGCGTCTATTACTGATTGTGAGTACCCGTTTTGATCAGCATACAGTCCTTGTTAATCATAGTATTTATTTTCGAGGCAATTTGGTATTTGTCCGCTGTTATGGAGGTAGTCAGAATGAACAGTGTGAGAACTAAGCTTACGCGTTCGGTGCATTCACGAGCTATGTTTACAATATAACAGAGGTGGGAGTAAGTGCAAGTCACAAGTAAGTCTCAAGTCTTATCCTTCAAGTCTCAAGCAAGTCCGAGTCAATTTTGTGAAAAGCAAGTCAAGTCAAGTCAAGTCAAGTCACTGCTTTATGTCAAGCAACTCAAGTCAAGTCAAGTCAAGTCACTGCTTTATGTCAAGCAAGTCAAGTCAAGTGAAGTCACTGCTTTATGTCAAGCAAGTCAAGTCAAGTCAAGTCACTGCTTTATGTCAAGCAAGTCAAGTCAAGTCGTAGCTTGGGTCACAAGTCACTGGCAAGTCATACAAACGTTTGATGATTTCACTGAATTTATATATTAAAATAAGTTAAAACTACATAAGCTGTGGACTATGGTTTTATTTGCATTTTTTTTTTTTAATATGCATTTCCACATACAGCTGAGTGGTTACTACAATAAAAAAATAAATAAAAATAAATAAAAGTCAAACTACATAGCCTAAAATGTAAATGTAACTGAAATTAGGCCAACATTAAAGCATGAAAAATAAATATGCCTCAAACATTGCAGAACACCATTAAAAGGTATTAAACAATTCACAATTCAAGTATAATGGTTCCTATGCCACCAAATGACATTCTTCAAACTGGCATTCCCTTTATGGAACATGAACACATCCCAACAAGTTAGATCTTTCCTTTTTAACAAAAGAATAACAAGAAAAAAACAGTAATAATTGAATTGACACAAAACTTACACCTGTCAATCAGGTGGACACAAAACTTACACCTGTCAATCAGGTGGATTGACTATTGTACATTATTAATTTGTGTGAGTGAGTGATTTATTAATATTTGTGAATGAATGTGTGTGCATGTGTATGTGTGAAAAGTGTATTGTTTGCATGTCCGTGTGTGTGTGTGTGTGTGTGTGTGTGAGAGTGTGTGTGTGTGTGTGTGAGAGAGAGAGAGAGAGAGAGAGAGAGAGAGAGAGAGAGAGATGATTTGATTGAGTGTGATTGATTCATTAATATTTGTGAGTGAATGTGTGTGCGTGTGTATGAGTGAAGAGTGTATTGTTTGTTTGCATGTGTGCATGGTTGTGCTTGCAAGTTTGAATTTTTGTTTTGTGTATTTGTGTATGCATGGTTCGGTTCGAAAGTCTGTATGTTTTTTTTCTTTGTGTGTCGGTGTCTTTTTACAATCTTTTAGTGGTATTAACTAGCGATTTCTTTTTACCTACTCTATGCCCTATATACTAGCGTTATAAGCTAAACAGTTTTTAGAGATAAAACTCTTTACATTCGATTATCATGAAAACAAATCCCAGAGACTGTACCAATGCATTATTAATTATTATTAAATTACAGTTACATTTTTTTTTATATTTCTTTTAACATTCAAGTCAACCCTGGGATAGCAGACTATATTGGTAGCATATAACTAGACAGTACAAAGGGATGCATGCAGGTAAGAAAAACTGGAATTTTCATTTTCAAGAAAATATTTTTTCTCTGTGCTTTTGTATGTAAGGGATTATTCAGATCATAAAAAAAAATAATTAATCCAAGGCACTCGAATATTATTAAAAACATATAGAAAGCCTTTATTTCATCATGGCTTTAATATTTTAAAATCAGGTGACAAGTACTTGCACAAAGTTATGCGTTGTGGCTAATGAGCCTTTGTCAGGGTGTGTGACCAAAGCCCCTTTCACACAGAGATTCCGGAAAATACACGGATAAAGTGACCCAAGATTTGACCCGGGTTCGTTTGATTTAGGTTCATTCACACTGCCAGTCTGGCAGTGCCAGTGATTTCCCGGAATCAGAGATTGCGTTCACACACAACCCCTAAAGACATGTAATCAATGTCTTAGCAGCGTCTTAAGTTTGCTTATGAGCTGCGATCTCTCTCTCTCTCTCTCTCTCTCTCTCTCGAAACCACGCTTGTGCATTTTTTTTTTCTCTGATTCGATCATAAACTTGCGCATTACGTACCGTTTCACAGCTGGCGAACGATCCCGCGCTTCAGCGTCATCACTACGACACTGCATTATACGCTGATTTCACGCAGCCGCCATTTTGAAATCGAAAGTGAGGCTCCGGTGGGAAGAACCCCGGAAGTAACGATAAACAACAATGCCTTGGATTACCAACCTGAAGCTGCTGCCGCGATTTACACTATTGGATGTTAATATCCAATATAGGATATGTATATAGTTCATTCCTGCTTCTTTTTTTACATTCTGAATTATATATATAAAAAAAATTTTTTATTCATAAATGAATTTCACTGTATATAGTCTAAAGTATGAAAGAAATGTATGTACATTTTTAGAATTGACACAACATCATTAAACACAACAATACGCCATTGCATTCACGACTCTCCTGTGATTAAAGGCGACACTTCCGGTTTTCTTCCCACCGGAGCCTCGCTTTCGATTTCAAAATAACGGCTGCGTGAAATCAGCGTATTACGGCTTTTGTTCACACAGCGCGCGTTCCTGCTGCGTCACGTGATTGTTGCGGTGCGTTCAAACACAGATATTTATTTTTAAAAAGACAAGTTATTTCAAGTCATTTACCTCAAGTCCGAGTCAAGTCTCAAGTCATGAATATCAAGTCAAAGTCAAGTCAAGTCTTTTATTAATATTTGTCAAGCAAGTCTCAAGTCCTAAAATTTGCGACTTAAGTCTGACTCGAGTCAAGTCATATGACTCGAGTCCCCCATCTCTGCAATATAATATAGCAGTTGAGGATATCTTCAGCCTGTTCCGTACCTGTTTATTCATGTTACTATGATACTATACTTAATTCTTTGTTAGGTTCATATGGGAGTACTGTATAGTGCGCTGTGTGATATTTATTGTCAATATATGGACACTTTCGGTTTCAACGTGCCAATTATGTTTACTTAAACAATGACAGCGCCAAATTGCATTGTATTGGTCCACGGAAAGTTGAGTTATGTATATTATAACATTGTATAGTGTAATGCAATGTGATGTAGGCTATAGTGTGATTTATTTTGATATAACAGTCAAGTCATGTTATACTGATTATTTCTTTATTTATGTTTTATTGTAGAACCACACACATACCTCACACAGACCAACGAATTCTCAGTGTTCAATAAACCCCCTTTGATCGAATCAGACTGTCCTGATCCATTCCTGGGCCTCAGGATCTCGTCACGGTATCTCTGTGCATTCAAAATTCCATCAATAAACTACACCTGTGTTCGTTGTCCATAACATCGCCTGCCCATACCATAACCCCACCGTTATCATGGGCCACTCAATCCACAACGTTGACTTCAGCAAACCGTTCAGCCACACGACGCCATACACGCTGTCTGCCATCTGCCCTGTACAGTAAAAACCGGGATTCATCCGTGAAGAGAACACCTCTCCAAAGTGCCAGACGCCATCGAATGTGAGCATTTGCCCACTCAAGTCGGTTATGACGACGAACTGCAGTCAGGTCGAGACCCTGATGAGGACGACGAGCATGCAGATGAGCTTCCCTGAGACGATTTCTGACAGTTTGTGCAGAAATCCTTTGGTTATGCAAATCGATTGTTGCAGCAGCTGTCCGGGTGGCTGGTCTCAGATGATCTTGGAGGTGAAGATGCTGGATGTGGAGGTCCTGGGCTGGTGTGGTAACACATGGTCTGCAGTTGTGAGGCCGGTTGGATGTACTGCCAAATTCTCTGAAACGCCTTTGTTTACTTATGGTAGAGAAATGAACATTCAATTCACGGGCAACAGCTCTGGTGGACATTCCTGCAGTCAGCATGCCAATTGCATGCTCCATCAAAACTTGCGACATTTGTGGCATTGTGCTGTGTGATAAAACTGCACATTTTAGAATGGCCTTTTATTGTGGCCAGCCTAAGGATCATGCTGTTTAATCAGCATCTTGATATGCCAGACCTGTGAGGTGGATAGATTATCTCGGCGAAGTGCTCACTAACACAGATTTAGACAGATTTGTGAACAATATTTGAGAGAAATGAAGCTAGCGCAAGTTCTGCCAGGAAGACTCAATCGTTCACGTCACTAATTACCTTCTCATCTATCCAATCATATCATTTACTGTAGCATAAAAGGGTAGTACTTACACATGTCTGAGTTCGCAGATGCTGTCGCTCCAGTTACCACCATCCTCCCCGCCTCCACTAAGACGGGACCTTTCCTCCAACCCCCCCTACACCACCAAGTCGGGTTCCCCCTCCATCATCCCCAACACCACCAGACAGGCTATCCCCCCCATCCTGAAGACTTCAGAATGTTCTTTTCCTCCATCCACCCCACCACCACCAGATGGCGCCCTTCCTTACTTCGCGGGGGGTGGGCTGCGCCCCTGCCTTCATCTTCAGGCGGGACACGCAGATTCCGTACCCTCTGAATGCGAGTTACGAACGGGGCCTACGCCAAAGAACCTGATTGCTTGCTGAGCTTCTAAATAAATGTATATTGCTACAGCATCAATTCTCCCGAGTCTTTCTGGTAGAAATAGGCCTTTAGTGTACATAGAAAAAGTCTTAGATCTTTGAGTTCAGCCTAAGTGTTGCATTTATAATTTTGTTCAGCGTATATAAAATCATAATTTATTGGGTACTTTCAAATGGAATGTGGCTGTCCAGAACCCTAACCCCTAAATTCCAACTTGTGAAAAGATATTGAAATGTTTTTTGTTTTTTTCATTGTAGATAGCCCCTCCTTGAACTGCCACCTTATCGTGGTGGAGGGGTTTGAGTACCCGAACGACCCTAGGAGCTATGTTGTCTGGGGCTATATGCCCCTGGTAGGGTCTCCCAAGGCAAACAGGTCCTAGGTGACGGGTCAGACTAAGAGCGGTTCAAAAACCCTTATGATGCCTACAAATTCGAGGACCGTGACGTCGCCCGGCATGGCGCAGCCGGGGCCCCACCCTGGAGCCAGGCCCGGGGTAGGGGCTCGTATGCGAGCGCCTGGTGGTCGGGCCTCTCCCCATGGGGTCCGGCCGGGCTCAGCCCGAAGGAGCGACATGGGGCCACCCTCCCGTGGACCCACCACCTGCAGGAGGGACCGTAAGGGGCCGGTGCTAAGAGGATCGGGCGGCAGCCTCGAAGAGATTCTGGCAAACCGTCCGGCGCCTCAGGAGGGGGAAGCAGTGCCCTACCAACGCTGTTTACAGTGGAGGTGGGCAGCTGTTGACCTCGACTGGGGATATCACCGGACGGTGGAAGGAATACTTTGAGGATCTCCTCAATCCCGCCGTCACGTCTTCCATTGAGGAAGCAGAGGCTGAGGGCTCGGAGGCGGACTCGTCCATCACCCAAGCTGAAGTCACCAAGGTAGTCAAGAAACTCCTCGGTGGCAAGGCACCGGGGGTGGATGAGATCCGCCCTGAGTACCTCAAGTCCCTGGATGTTGTGGGGCTGTCTTGGCTGACATGCCTCTGCAGCATCGCGTGGCGGTCGGGGACAGTACCAGGCAGTACCACTTTGGACTGGCAGACCGGGGTGGTGGTCCCTCTTTTTAAGAAGGGGGACCGGAGGGTGTGCTCCAACTATAGGGGGAATCAGACTTCTCAGCCTCCCCGGGAAAGTCTATTCCAAGGTACTGGAGAGGAGAATCCGGCCGATAGTAGAACCTCGAATTCAGGAGGAACAGTGTGGTTTTCGTCCCGGTCGTGGAACACTGGACCAGCTCTATACCCTCTACAGGGTGCTGGAGGGTTCATGGGAGTTTGCCCAACCAATCCACATGTGCTTTGTGGATTTGGAGAAGGCATTCGACTGTGTCCCTCGCGGCATCTTGTGGAGGGTGCTCTGGGAGTATGGGGTTCGGGGCCCTTTGCTAAGGGCTACCCGGTCCCTGTACGACCGGAGCAGGAGCTTGGATCGCATTGCCGGCAGTAAGTCAGACTTGTTCCCGGTGCATGTTGGACTCCGGCAGGGCTGCCCTTTGTCGCCGGTTCTGTTCATATTTTTTATGGACAGAATTTCTAGGCGCAGCCAGGGGCCGGAGGGTGTCAGGTTTGGGGACCACACAATTTCATCTCTGCTCTTTGCGGATGTTCAAGTATCTTGGGGTCTTGTTCACGAGTGAGGGAAGGATGGAACGGGAGATTGACAGACGGTTTGGTGCAGCTTCTGCAGTAATGCGGTCGCTGTACCGGTCTGTCGTGGTGAAGAAGGAGCTGAGCCGCAAGGCGAAGCTCTCGATTTACCGGTCAATCTACGTTCCTACTCTCACCTATGGTCATGAGCTGTGGGTCATGACCGAAAGGACAAGATCCCGGATACAGGCGGCCGAAATGAGCTTTCTCCGCAGGGTGGCTGGGCGATCCCTTAGAGATAGGGTGAGAAGCTCAGTCACTCGGGAGGAGCTCAGAGTAGAGCCGCTGCTCCTCCACATCGAGAGGGGCCAGCTGAGGTGGCTCGGGCATCTTTTCCGGATGCCTCCTGGATGCCTTCCCGGGAAGGTGTTCCGGGCATGTCCCACCGGGAGGAGACCCCGGGGAAGACCTAGGACACGCTGGAGGGACTATGTCTCCCGGCTGGCCTGGGAATGCCTCGGTGTCCCCCCGGAAGAGCTGGAGGAAGTGTCTAGGGAGAGGGAAGTCTGGGCATCCCTGCTTAGACTGCTGCCCCCGCGACCCGGCCCTGGATAAGCATAAGAAGATGGATGGATGAATGCATTGTAGATAGGTACCATAAAATTGAGGGAAATGTGTTCAAAAGTCTGAAAATCTATGTGTAACTTTAAGGAACGTCACTACCAAACACCTTTTTTTATGCAATTAAGCAAACTTTTTTGGGTGTCATTCCATAAAATTTTGTTTTATAGAACGGTGCAAGGTAACCATGTGCTGGTTATCATCTTTGAACTATGCTCAAAAGTATCTAAAATTGTCACTATGCTCACAACTATGTTCCTTTTTAGAAAGAAATGGTATCTGCGAGGATTTTCAGTAAGGATTTAAACTGTACCATAGTACTGAGACAGCTCTCATTAGAGTCACAAATGATTTGCTCTTATCATCCGTTCGTGGCTGTATCTCTCTATTAGTGTTACTCAATCTAAGTGCTGCATTTGATACTATTGACCACAACATTCTTTTAAATAGATTCAAAAATTATGTTGGCAATAGTGGAATTGCATTAGCATGGTTTAAATCATACTTTATCAGTTATCATACTTTATCTGACCGTTATCAGTTTGTAGCAGTAAATGAAGAGATATCGATAAAAATTTCAGTATGGCGTACCACAAGGCTCAGTACTAGGGCCTTTGTTGTTCACTCTGTACATGCTACCCTTAGGAGATATCATTAGGAAGCATGGCATTAGTTTCCAATGTTATGCTGATGATACTCAGCTCTATATTTCTTCACACCCTGACGAAACTTACCAATTCACAAAATTAACGGAAATGCATAGCTTATATAAAAAACTGGATGTCTAGTAATTTCCTACTACTTAATTCTGAAAAAACAGAGATTCTAATTATTGGATGTATGGCGGAATAGCACTTTTGGGAATACTTCGACTCGGCGCAGTAAAAAGTCACGCCTGATCCTCTTCCTCTCACTTCTGTCAATAGCGGGAAGAGGATCAGGCGTGACTTTTTACTGCACCGAGTCGAAGTATTCCCAAAAGTGCTATTCCGCCATACAGTACATTATAGTTATCCTTTTTAACCCGCTTAGAAAAGCGCCACGTTTTATTTTGTGTCACCATACTTGGTCGTATAACTACTCGTGTAACTGTTTTTAAATAGGGAAAACGTTAATGTGTTTGGTCACTTCTAAATTCATTGCTGTTAGATACCATTGAATATACTGGGCTAAGCTAAGTGCTATCAAAGTGTCACCGCGCGCCAGAGCGATTAAGTGCACGCACTGAGATGAGAGAGGTATGTATCAACTCGTCTTAGTTAAGGGAATAACATAGTTTAATATGAAAAAACGGTGGAGTATCCCTTTAAGTGTGAGTCATTAAATGAGGATTAATTAGATAGGAGACATGATACCGGTGGGGTTACATTGACCATTGGTTGTATCATAAAATTACATACTGTAGTATCAAAAACATAATAGTACACAAGACAGTAAATCATTCACACAGTGTCCTGAGGTGCATGTTCATTTATAGATCAGTTCGTCTATAAATTGATGCAGAAAATGTCTGTTTTAAGGGCTGTGGGTCTTTCTTATGGCCTCTGCTTTTTCCATGTGACCACATTTTTAACAGCAATAAAACCAACTTATCTGATCGTAGTCATGGTCACCAAGACCCTTCTTGCCCTTGTTGGAGGGATGGGACACCAGATCCCAGAGTGAGTTTTAAAGATTATTTATTTATTTATTATTACAGGGACAGTGCATATTAATAAACATTTCTGCCAATATGCCAGAGTTAGCCAGAAGGCTATTTTTCATCTGCAGTCCCTGGACAGATGTTAAAAGTCACCCTAAAAGAGAGTAAAATTACATAAAAAAAAAAAAATTGTACAATACATTTAG
Source organism: Leuciscus leuciscus (assembly GCF_965113295.1). NCBI lineage: Eukaryota > Metazoa > Chordata > Actinopteri > Cypriniformes > Leuciscidae > Leuciscus > Leuciscus leuciscus. The sequence goes on from NC_138741.1 coordinate 7,926,027, forward strand.
TAAAAAATCCTATTATGTTAAAAAATACAGTTTGTATAATTTATTAAATATAACAAATAATTGAGTCTGATTTGTCTCAGTCATTACACAATCAATCAAAACTAACTTTAGCTGGACAATAACTTTATTCTAGAGCTGCTGTAAAGCCAAAAGAATCTCTGTTACTGTAATTTCCTATTATCACTGTAAAGCTGCTTTGAAGCAATCTGTATATTGTTAAAAGCGCTATAAATGAGGGTGACTTGACTTGACTATCTAATTCTAAACAGTCACTACCGAAACATGTGATGAAGTTTCGGTTGTGACATCATGTTTTTTTGAGTGTTTTTCGATAAAATTTAGTTTTTGTGTGTATACAACTGTTCAGAACTGTGCTTAACCATGTGCTGATTAGCATCTTTGAGCTAGGCTCAAAAGTATCTAAAATTGTCCCTACCGAAACAGTCATGACCAAAACATGTCATCATTGTTTTGGTAGTGACAAAAGGGAACACAATCATTTATTTGGGGGAAATAAACAACATTTTAGTACAGTAATGCAAATCATTAGTATCTTAGTATGTTTTAGTAGTGTTTTAGTATGCGAGTTAAAATTCTGTAATGTGATGTGGTCACTACCAAAACATAACTGTCATTAACGAAAATGTGCCGCCACGACCGAAACATGGAATGTTTTGTCTAAAATAAAGTATATTGAATTTTCAACTAAGATGTTATTATAGTGTTTTGTTCAATGTATATTCAAACTAATGAATCCTTAACTTTGAAATCAGTATGATTAACTTAATGCCTTTTACAAAGAAAGATTGGGTTCAAAATACAACAGATCTTATAAATTTCAATGAGAGGAAAATATTCCCAAACTTTCTGAAAATACAATATGATAGTTAACTGCACAATTACTAGAAATGTGAACCTTGGATATTATACGAAAATTTGTAAAAAAAAAAAAAAAAAAATTCCCAAGACGTTTCCAACTCTTTAAAAAGTCTTTAATGACAAACTCAGAAGGCAAACCAACAAATGTTGACGAAGAAATACAAGTGATGCATTAATGAGAACGGACAACTGAACACTGAAAAGACTGCAACTTAATAAGTACAAGCCAAATGAATGAAATAATGATAAACACCTGTGCTGATTAAATTAATTACCATGACAACTAAAGAGTGGCAGGAAAACTGGGGCCTGTTTCAGAAAGGAGCCTCAACCAACTCTGAGTTAAAACTTGAACTCTGAGTTGACTTACCCTGAGATGGGAAACTGAGTTTTCGGTTACAGAACAGCTGAATTGAGTTAGTTCAATCAACTCCGAGTTGACCTACTCTGAGTTAAAGGGATAGTTCACTTTGAAATAATTTTTTGGTATGTTTTAGCTTACCTCAAGGGCATCCAAGATGTAGGTGTCTTTTTTTCCGCAGTATTTTCAGTTTTGATATTTTTAGGTCAAACCGTTCTTGTCTGTCAGTCATATAATGCAGGTCTATGGTCATTAAATCAAAACACAAGCACAGAGTCCAAATTAAAACAATTCACATTGATGGCCTAAGACACGAAACGAGCGGTTTGTGTGAGAAAAGGAACAGTATTTATATCGTTTTTACCTTTTATACGCAGCCATGTCGAAGTGATCTGATCTGACGTGTACGCAGACTGGTGCATAGATATATACACACTAGATGTCGCCTTGTCTACGGCAGTTCATTGGAACGAATGTCTTTAAGGCGACATCTAGTGTGTATATCTATACACCAGTCTGCGTACACGTCAGATCAGATCACTTCGACATGGCTGCGTATAAAAGGTAAAAACGATATAAATACTGTTCCTTTTCTCACACAAACCGCTCGTTTCGTGTCTTAGGCCATCAATGTGTACTTACGATGGGGAATTGTTTAATTTGGACGACGGGGAATTGTTTTAATTTGGACTCTGTGCTTGTGTTTTGATTTAATGACCATAGACCTGCATTATATGACTGACAGACAAGAACGGTTTGACCTAAAAATATCAAAATTGAAACTACTGCGGAAAAAAAGACACCTACATCTTGGATGCCCTTGAGGTAAGCTAAAACATACCAAAAATTTTTTTCAAAGTGAACTATCCCTTTAAGCGCGTGCACCACAACTATAAAAAGGCATTATCAATGGAGTGCAGATATTATGAGTCACCATGGCAACAGCGCCAGACAAAAAGAGGTCTTCATATTTCTCACCAGTACGAACATTATTACTGTAATTTTACAGTATTAGAACATTAATACTGTAATTTAATTAAAGGGATTACTCTTAATTCTTCTGTAATTTAAAGTAAAATCTGATGTAATTGCATTAGACTATAGAACAATTCTGTATATTAAATATACATTTTTAAAAGGTATATTTTTAATGTAACCTTCTCCCTCTACACACTTTGGTCAATTCAAGAATAATTCATGCAATTGTATATTGTTTATTTGAAAGCATTAAAAGTGCTATTTCTTGTCTCTCCTTGTATTGTTCAAGTGGTTGAGGTTGATATGGGATTTAGTAATAAGTAGACCAATACTTTCTAAAGATAGTCATTATTACATTAATCTAATTACACTGTTTAAGATGTCATTTGTAGAATAACTATTTAAGAGTAACTTACCCAACTGTTATAATATCAGAGGTGAAACTGGAAGAACAGTATGTTATTCAACCTAATTAAAATTTTCATGTATAGGTGCAATCCTGCAGGTATTAAAAGAATATGGCAGCAGCTGAAAATTAAATATAAAAACATAATTCAATCAAGTAAGGCTTGAGCATATCATGGGTGTAGGCTATCTGACTTTACATTTGGCATATTAAATAACTAAATAGCATCCAGTGTCTAGCAGTGCAGCAGCATTTTTGGCTGAGGGAATTCCTGGAGGGACTTCAGAGCCAGTCACTCCCGAAGATCCAAGGGTCTTTATAAAATGTAAGAGGTTTACATGTGTTATTTTTTATATAGGCTATTTTTGATATTTCCATTTATTTTACTTTGGGTTGGGTTTTTTGTTGGTCCCAACAGATTCTGATGGTAATATCTGTCTTTTGGAGCCTCCTGTCCCAACAGAACCCCAGGCAGTTGTAAGTAGCCTACTCAATACACCAGAAATTATGAAAAATAGTGTTATAAAGTGCACTCAACCAAATGCTCATCTTCACAGGACGATGGGGATAAAGAGTTTCTGCTGCCACAGAGAGGCCTACAGAGGTAAAGTTAATATTATGTGTCTACACATCAAACAAGCTACATCACATTCAGATTTTTTCACATTTTTATGTGGATAATCTAAGTTTAAATCTAAGTATAAACAGGTATTCTTATCTCTCCCTTCCTCAGAGTGTGGAAGAACAGCAGGAGGACGGTCCATTAACTTCTGTTGCACAGATGAACACAGTTCAGTGATTTCCAGTAAATGCCACAGTTTAATTCTGTAGAATTTGTTCAGAACTACATTATGTAACTCTAATCTACTACTGTATTTTCAGTTGCCAGTTAAGGAGTTATATAGACTTCATCTTAAAAAAAAATAGAAAAAAACTGCAGTAAAAATAGCAATATTTTATTTATTAATAAAAGATTAATTTTATTAATAAAAATGTACTGAAAGAATGAATGAGGTGTTTAAACACTACTTCCTCTTTAAAAAAGGGGAGGAGACCAATAGAAACTCTGGGTTTACCGAAGAAAACCTGCTCCCGACCAGGTTAGGTTCACAGAGTAAGTTACCATGGTAACTGACTCTGAGTATAAGTTACCTCTCGTTCAGAAACGGGCTTGACTTACTCTGCTTTCTCAGGTTTAACATACCTCCCATTCTGAAACAGAAAACTCAGAGTTTCCCTCATTTCAGGGTTAACATACTCAGAGTTTTCACTTAACCTCCTTTCTGAAACAGGCCCCAGAACAAAGGAAGACAGGAAACAAGTGAAAACAAACTATAAGAATGAATGTTTGTGACTAATCAACTTCCTTTGGGAAACTAGTCCACACTTCCATGACTCTTTGGTGGTTATTTGTAGCCCACATGTTCATGTAACACGTCTGCTTATTGTCACTTTTAAAATAGCTGCATACATGGTTCATACCTTCCAAATGAAAAACAACAACAACAACAACAACAACAACAAAACTAAGATTGTTTTAAAGCTTTTAAAATATGTTTACCTTGATCTTTTTTTTCTTTCTTTTTTTTCCAAAGTAACCTCAAAGATCACAGTGATTGCACATTCTTAAAGTTTGGCACTATCAAATTACTCCTCTCTTAGTTCAGTGACAGGACTTGATCTGACTTGACTGATTTTCATTTGCATATACTGTATTGACACAAGGATTTTCCTGGCTGGCATGAGTGTTTATTTATCAAGAAATGTCTCATACTCTTACTTACTATAGTCATAATTTATATATGATATATATATATATGTTATACTCATCATTACAAATATATCATAAATATATTAATTACAATAAATCTAGCCTGCTGAAGACTGTTCTTGTCGCCTAGCAACTGTGACATTTGAGTAAACCGAAACCCAATACTTATGTTTATAAGTGTAATTCGATAATATCTCTAAAAAAATCCTGTCACTGGCACGCAATAAATTGTGGGGTAGGCAAGGCCACGAAAGATCCATCTGTTGTATCCTTCATTTCACAGGAAACAAAAGATGCATTTGAAGGAGCTTTCGAATTTGGCACAGCCTTTGCTGCACCGCTGTGATGCAATCTCCCTTTGAACGATGCATGTATTATTTCTCTCCGAAACGGTGGGAAATTAAATTTAATTGAATTTGGAGGATTTTAACTGGGTCCTCACTGTCCTTACTAATGCCTAAATTTGTGTAGCCTACATGATATAGCCTACTAATTCACGACTTCGGAAGCTAGGGAGCTGATTGAGACGCACCCATAGCTAATGCAAGTAGGCCTGCAATAAATATTGTTATTCTTATACATTTTGTGTTTATTGATTCTAATATTGTAGTTCCTCCTGCCTTCATTAGGGAATGGCGTAGTCAGTTTGAGTTGCTAGTACTACATTATCATGAAGATATTGATGTTGAAGATATTGAATGATTACAGGTGACAATGGGAATGAAACTCACTAATTTAAAGTCAGTGACCTTTGGTGGAGAATTGGTGACATGACGGCTGTGAATATTTAGTTTTAGGTTAGTTTTATACTTTATTGTCCCATTCCTGGTAAATTTGTTTTGGACAGCATGACACAGCCAGTACACAACTTCGATCACACACAACACAGCACATACAATAACATATGAAAAAAGAAAATAACAGCATTTCAATGAATAAAAAAATAAAAAAATAAAAAAACTAGCAGCATCCTACATCAATTTAAAAAATCTCTATTTAAAATTTTAACCGCAGTTGGAACAAAAGATTTTATATAACGAGACTTGCACATCAAGACCCTGAATCTGATGGTAACAAATTAAAATACATATGTAAAATATGTGTATCATCAGAGACAATTCTTGAAGCAAGTTCCCAGTCGAAAGGGAACTCGCACTGTGTCAATGACGCTTTGGGGAACGCCTCAGGTGTGACATCCATCCATCCATCCATCCATCCATCCATCCATCCATCCATCCATCCATCCATCCATCTTCTTCCGCTTATCCGGGGCCGGGTCGCGGGGGCAGCAGTCTAAGCAGAGATGCCCAGACTTCCCTCTCCCTAGACACTTCCTCCAGCTCTTCCGGGGGGACACCGAGGCGTTCCCAGGCCAGCCGGGAGACATAGTCTTTCCAGCGTGTCCTAGGTTTTCCCCGGGGTCTCCTCCCAGTGGGACGCGCCCGGAACACCTTCCCGGGAAGGCGTCCAGGAGGCATCCGGAATAGATGCCCGAGCGACCCCTCTCGATGTGGAGGAGCAGCGGCTCTACTCTGAGCTCCTCCCGAGTGACTGAGCTTCTCACCCTATCTCTAAGGGATCGCCCAGCCACCCTGCGGAGAAAGCTCATTTCGGCCGCCTGTATCCGGGATCTTGTCCTTTCGGTCATGACCCAAAGCTCATGACCATAGGTGAGAGTAGGAACGTAGATTGACCGGTAAATCGAGAGCTTCGCCTTGCGGCTCAGCTCTTTCTTCACCACGACAGACCGGTACAGCGACCGCATTACTGCAGAAGCTGCACCAAACCGTCTGTCAATCTCCCGTTCCATCCTTCCCTCACTCGTGAACAAAACCCCAAGATACTTAAACTCCTCCACTTGAGGCAGGAACTCTCCACCAACCTGAAGTGGGCAAGCCACCCTTTTCCGAATAATATTATATGTTTCCAAATAATATCGATTTTCAAATATTGCACCTGTCAATACAGAACCAAATATTCTGTAGCCTATTTTGTGTCAATGCTGCCGACTTTGTCTTTGCTGCTTTATATTTGTTTAACATGAACATGGGTTTTTTTAATTAATTTGGATGATAAAATGTCCTCAGTTTGTTTATTGGCAGGTTATGGAGTCAGTCGCTCGCAGTATCTTTCAGTTATGAGTGAAATGCAGGACGGCGGTCTAAAGTTCGAAGTTCACCCGCAGAGCGCGAGTCCGTCTCCACACGAGAACCAGCGCTGATCCGGTGGATATTGGATAACAGACAGGGTTGGGGAGTAACGGAATACATGTAACGGCGTTATGTAATCAGGATACAAAAATCCAGTAACTGTAATTCGTTACAGTTACGTCAAAAAACATAGTAATCAGATTATAGTTACATTTTGAAAAAAGGGGGAATACTTTCAGGATTACAATGTTTTAATTTAAAACTTAATAAATCAGTATTTTGGCATAATAACACTATATTAAGCGCTGCTTGATTATACAGTAGTTCCTGGTTCTGTTGCCAGTAATGACTCACGTGTGCCACGCGCTGGTGCATGCGCAAATAACAGCTGTCTACAATCTCCTCAGACGCTGAATGAATCACTGCTGCCAGTAGAAAAACGCTTTCAATTCATGGAAATTCATGGAAATTCCGCAGATATTTTGTTTTCAAAGAAGAAAATGCAAACAACATGGTTGTACCAATATGTCCTTTCTTAATCTCTTCTCGCTTAAAGGGATGTTCGCTGCCTAGGTAACGTAGGGGGAACTCCCACTGCCAACGCCCCTAGTTTAGTCAGGCAAATTAAGTCAGATCACGGCCTATTTTAAAATAAACAAATATTTAGATTGTGTAGAAATTTTAAATGTTGTGTTTTTTGTTTGTTAACTATGTTTAACTATGTTAGTTAAAAATAAAACAAAAATAATCTGTAATACCATACAGTAGCCACTAGATGTCTGTATAGCCCTTTACATAAATATTCAGGGCTGTGTGTTCCCAAGTTGTGGAAATGAGACATGATTGCTTAGTTTTAATAGGTTTTTAGCTACAACATAGTTACTTACAGCTATATGACATTTTCTTAAATAGACTTTATTTATATATGTGACCTTGAAGTAATCCAAAAGTAATCAGATTACATTACTTTCATATTGTGGTACTTGGATTACGTTACTGAATACTTTTTTCATGAAGTAATTTGTAACTGTAACGGAATACATTTTTAAAGTAACCCTCCCAAGCCTAATAACAGACTGGTTTATTACACTTGAATTAGGCTACCTGAATGTTTAAATGTTTCATTTTTACTTCTAAAATGTTTGTTAAATGAGTTTAAATGTATTGTATACATGTTAAAAACAGTGTAAAATGTGCTGTATTGCTGTACGTTACTCATCGACAAAAAAAGGCCAATGTCATGTATACTGGTGGTTGTATGGAATACTATTTTACAAAGGTTTAGAGGAAATAAAAAAAGTGAATCTTACTCATAAATAAAAACAGTTAATATTACTCATAAATATTGTTTTTTAAACGTTTAAATGTTAAATTATTTCTACTCAATTTCACTTGTTAATGTACCAGATGCAGTTACTCAGTTTTACTTAATTTTTTTACTTGCATTTACTCAATTCATACAGTATATTTCATTGATTTCACAGCTTTAAAATTTACTCAATTTTTTTGAGTGTAAAAGTGATTCACTAAAATTTTTTAGTAAATAATAGTTAAACTTTAGCATATAAATTGCACGATAAATATAATGTGTGCTATAGAGACACATTGAATGATATCATGATGATGATGTCTGGAGAGTTTGTATTTCAGTTTCAGACACATTGTGATACCATTGCCAAAACCTCTTCTTCTTTATTTTAGTTAACAGCAATTTTAAGTCGACTTTACGTGTGAAAGTCAGGTATTCAAGTGCATTTTTATGTAACCTGTGCACACCTGTCAGTGCTTGTTTTCATAAAGTTTATTTTCCTCCCTCAATTCCTCCCTCAATATAATCTTTATTTCACCAGAAAGTCATTGCAATGTGTATGTCTCTATCTGACAATCAGAGACACAAAAAAACAAACACATTTTTTTTTATTCTGCATAAGAACTCAGATCTTATTTACTAAATGCCTGCACGCAACTTCAAATGTATTTGTGTGTAAAGGAATATGGAAAATGTATATATGAAACTGACATGTTTTCACATAAATTAATAGTGTATTCTGTATCTAGAATAAGTCTTATATGTCAATAGCCCCGTTTACATGTAGGCTTGCATTGTATTACAATTATAACCAGTTTAAAAGTCCAATCAGAATGAAAATGCTCCATGTCAACACCTCAATCGGAATAAAAATGATCTAAACAAATAATCCAGTTTCACACTTAATTAGCTCATTAACTTTAACACTCTTGAATGCTAATTTAACACTCATATTTGAACACTTTAACAATCTTGAGTCTGAAGCCCATGAGAGTTCATTTAACACTGGAGTTTTTGCTGTGTGAAACTGGATTATTTGTTTTGGTTGAATGTAAAAATGGTCATTTTAGGATAATTGAACTTAATTAACTTAATTGTTTTGGACAAAATTAAGACTGTTAACCTTATTCAACTAAACAGCATTGGATTAACCTTATGTAATTAACTTAAGTTAATTGAAATAAATAATGTTACACAAATCCAACGTAACCTAGTTACGTGGGACCTGTTGACATAAAAAAGTTAATTAAAGCCAACAGCATTTTTTAGAGTGTAATAATGAGCAATACATTAGTTACAGTATTTTTTAATATTTGTTAATGTTAGTTAATAAAAATAGCTGTTCATGTTAATTACGTTAACTAATGTTAACTAATGAACCTTATTGTAAAGTGTTACATCACCCTGCCAAAACCTGTCGGTTCAGCACAAATCACATAGGCTAAATGTTTTTGAATGTTTGAATTTTAGCAAAAAGTGACAACTTTGTAGTATAATATTTATTTACCTATACTATAACCATAGAATTTAATTATCAAACGTAAAAAATATTCTCGTTGTTGTTGTTTTTGGAGGTTCGCAGCGCAAGCGCCGATCTAAACGATGTCTAACATGCCGTCTTTCTATACACCTCTACAAAAACACCGCTCGTTCTTAAAACTCTGAATAAACTAACGTCAACAAACAAAACACTAGCATGATAACTTCCAAGCATTAAAACACTCCCTCAACTATATTAACTTCACCGTTCACTTTATATGTCTCATTTCTGTAGTTTTGTGAGCAGCTCTGTAAACACATACCTGTCTCTCTCTCTCTCTCTCTCTCTCTCTCTCAGGCCCCGTCCACACTACTGCGTTTTCGTTTAAAAACGGAGACCTTTTGCTACGTTTGCACCTCCCGTCCACACTAAAACGGCAAAAACGGAGACCCAAAACGGAGAAGTTTAGAAACGCTGACGACCCGTTTTTCGTTTTGAATCTCCGGAGGGCGTTTTAGTGTGGACGGGTCAAAACGGAGGACTTTAGAAACAATGACGTAGTAGAGGCTCACGCTCGGCTCTATGATTGGGTGTCATCAGTCATGGCGTATATCTTTGCTAGCAGCTTTTGTGCAAGTAAATTCTGCATTTTACAATGCTATAACTGCCTACATGCGCCGGAGGCAAGCTATTATTCGAGCGATCTGTGACAATTCCCGTGTGCAGCGGCGGTACCGACCGTACATGGAGCGTCGGTTTTGGGTTAACCCGGGAAGAACCAGCGCATGGTGGGATCATTTTATCAATGAAGTTGTGTTTACACCGGCACACGCATGCCCAGTGTTGGTGAATGGTCACGTGAACCGCGTTTTCAGTCGTTTTAATGTGGACGGAGATCAATTCTAATACGCACCTAAAACGCTGGTGTGGACGGAGATCATATTCGTTTTAATTCTCCGTTTCTAAACTAAAACGCAGTAGTGTGGACGGGGCCTCAGGCTCGCGGTGCTGCTCTGTATCTGATGTGAAACAGCACACTGACTGCAGAGCTGTTAAAGGTGAACTAAGTATTTTTTTTACCTTAACCGAACAGCTTCGGAGTCATTGGAATAGTTATATGACTTTTTTCGGGTTGAATGGTGCTCGTCTCGCACCCCCCAAGCGCCTGTGAGCCGAAAAACCACCCTTGCAACTTTGGCGGCCTCAGCGTCAGGAAGTATCGCGTGATATCAGGTCTCGCGATGTAACGAATTGCTTTACGGCAAAAAAAATCTACAAAAATTCTGTCATTATTGCGCTCCCTCACACTGTTCGAACCCGAATGGAGAAGACGTTTTAAAGAATGTCCCATCTGCTTTGATGTCGTTGATCTATAGCCTCTGGTATCTGAGAGTCGCCAACGAGTTTTTCGACAGTGTTGTCAAATATCTATTCCGAAGCTGTAGGGGGAGCTCTATAGAGAAACCTGCGAGCAAAAAGCGAGAATACAGCGAAGAAATTCCCGAAACTGCATAGCCCTGCTTTAAATATGTTTTTCAACGGCTCTGACTGTGGCAGCAGGACGGGTCCGCGCCTCCGCGGGGATTACGTAATGACGTCACTAAAAAGTCAGCGCTTCAAAACGTCAAAATGTAATAAAAATCAAAAATGCACATTTTCCTATGTTCTGGAGAGGGGTGCTAATTAACGTACACAGATACAATAAAATTTAAGTAAACATATGAGAATACATCAATATTTATCCAAAAGTGCACACTTTTGAGTTTAAATCCTGAGGGGCGTTGTTTAGTCACGAAACGATACAGCTTTAGTCACGTTTATATACTAAAACACAATACCCACATAATAAAATAATTAATAACAATAAGTAAATAATCACAATTAATTCATTCACCAGTAAAAACTAAATTTAATATATATATAAAAAAACACTTTAGAAGTATAGCAGTTAATTAGCTGTGCACAATTTCAGTTTTTGTTTTGATTCATTATTATGAGCTATACACAGTTGCCATTCAGTTGAATCCTATTAGATTATAGAAAATAGATTATAGATTATCTATCTGTCTGTCTATCCGGGGGTGGGGGATCATTTGCATTTGCCTTTGCATTTGGGAAGCAACCGCTCCGGGAGCGCAGTAAAGTTAGTTTTGGGTTTGATATTCGCCGAAGGGACCGTCTCCAAATTCCACTCAGCACTCTAAAAAATTATTCTGTGGCTTAGTAAATATTACAGAAATATTTAACTTTATTAACTTAATAAAATCTCTGAATATCGTTTACTTGATTGTTTGAGTTAAACATAACAAAATCGACGCCCCTCCCGCGATGGTTGATTGACAGCAGCGTTTCAACACAGACCCACCCTCGCTGTCAATCATAGCCCGCGCCGACCGGCGTGTTCAGTGTTGATAGCTGGAGCACTGAGTAGAATGGCGTCTAAGCGATTGTGGTGTTCTGTTCTTCGGTGCAATAACGAACACAGCAGTCATATTGATGTTCCTAAATCCGTACAGCTGAAGACGCAGTGGCTGAGTTTGTTTTCGAAGGGAATATTCCCCACGATCAACGTCAATGCTTTCATGTTTGCGCGAATCATTTCACACACCAGACTGCTTTACAAACGAGGATCAGTAAAGCTGGTTATTTGCTAAGAAGCTGCTCCTGAAAAAAGGATCAGTACCAACTATTTGTGTTCCTGCTGCACCTCCAGAAGAACTGAAGTGAGTGTAACGTTTTATTGACCTTTATATTAATCTTTATATTAATCTTTGCAAATCGCTTGCTGCACGCTTCACGATGAATGCGGCTATTTTTACACTCAGGGTACATTACAGCATGTTTTCTATGTACGACGTTCTCAATATAATTCATAATCCCACGTTTATAATGAACAACGCGTTATTGTTATTGTGTTATTGTGTTTCAAACAGTGTACGCACAGAACAGAGGGGCGGGGTGAGCAAAGCTCATTATCATTTAAAGACACATGCACTTATACGGCGTGCTGAAATCAGAGCTGTTTTTGACCAGGTAAAATTTGTGTTTTCTTACTATACTAATGAGAAATTAAATTTAATTTAGACCCCAAAGAATCATATTAGCTTGTACAAAAGGGGGTTTAAAAGGGGATATGTATCGATAGTAGAAACATTGATCAGCAACACTGCTATTGGCTGTTCAGCGTGGCCAAAGAGCGGGCTCAGTTTTTCTCCTCAGCAGAGCAAGAACTAATAGTCCAAGTTTATTCGGAATTTTAATGTTTAATCAAAACGCCAGGGAACACCTCAAAGTCTGCAAAAGCCAGGAGAGAGGGCTGGCAAAAAGTAGCAGACAATTTAAATCCGTTAGAAGTGGCCATGTTAGATGTTTTTTTTATCACTTATTAGCCTATATTTTGTATTTTAATATTTGCATAATTACTTTGTTCATTGTAATGTCAGAGTCACCACACTAGAACATGGGAACAAATAAAAGTGAAGTACAAAAATATTCTACATAATGGTAATTTTTTGTTATATTATAGTCTCTTGTATAAAAGGCACTGTTAAATAAATGGTTGTCTGTTTATAAAAGAAAAATAGAAAGATCTTAGTAGCCTACACTGTAAAATAATTTTTGCTGCATTAAATTAAGGCCGTATAGTCATTTCAACTGTTAAATCTTGAGTAATGATGAATTACTTTGACTTGTGAAAGTGAAAACTGATAAACTTATGTTAATGTAAAAATATTTTGCCATGAGTTATTGATCACATTTTTTCCGAGTGTAGTTCATTTTACTGACATTCTGTTTTCCTCTTTTGTGCACTTACATAATACACCAACACTTGTATCTGTTTCCAAGAAAGTGGTGGCTGAAATATGTGCAGTAAGTGGACATTTTCTAACTTTCCAAAGGAAAGAAAGTATAAGACTTTGTAATGTCTATTTGTTTCTGTCACGACCGCCAAGGTAATAAGCACAGGATCCAATGTGCAGCAAAGTGAGGTGTTTAATATCAAAAGGATAATCCAAAAAGCGAAATCCAAAACAGGCAAAGGTCAGAATCCAGGTAGGCAAATAACAAAAACAAGAAACAGACAAGGCAGGACAAGGCAGGACAAGGCAGGACAAGGCAGGACAAGGCAGGACAAGGCAGGACAAGGCAGGACAAGGCAGGACAAGGCAGGACAAGGCAGGACAAGGCAGGACAAAACTCAGGCAACAGACGCGGTGTAACGTTAAACATTGATTCACAAAGAACACAAGACAAACAGGGCTTATATACATGAATGACAAGGGGATAACAAGAGACAGCTGGTGATACAAAATACAGACACCTGGGTGCAAATCACAGACAGAATTGTGGGAGATGAAGTTCCTAGTGCAAGACACCGTGGGGGTAAGGAGGACATCTAGTGGGTACCCGGGGAAACACAACCAGACACTGTGACATGACCCCCTCTCTACGGAGTGGCTCCCAGACACTCCAAGACGGAACACAGAACAAACCAAGAGATCAGGAGGGAGGTAACACGGTGGAGGATCCAGGGGAGGGACGGGGGACCAGGTCCATGCAGGGGAACAAACACGGGGGAACTAGGATAAGACAGGGGCCAGGGAAACATGGACAATAGGATGGGGAAACAGGGGAAAACCAAAAGTCTCTCAGGTGGCCGGGGCCAAGCGAACAATCCATCGGGTGGTCGGGGCAAAGCGAACAGTCCATCGGGTGGTCGGGGCAAAGCGAACAGTCCATTGGGCGGCCACGGCGGTGAAGACCCCTCGGACGGCCACGGCGGTGAAGACCCCTCGGGCGGCCAGGGTGGTGAAGACCCCTCGGGCGGCCAGGGCGGTGAAGACCCCTCGGGCGGCCAGGGCGGTGAAGACCCCTCGGGCGGCCAGGGCGGAGAAGACCCCTCGGGCGGCCAGGGCGGAGAAGACCCCTCGGGCGGCCAGGGCGGAGAAGACCCCTCGGGCGGCCAGGGCGGAGAAGACCCCTCGGGCGGCCAGGGCGGAGAAGACCCCTCGGGCGGCCAGGGCGGAGAAGACCCCTCGGGCGGCCAGGGCGGAGAAGACCCCCCGGGCGGCCAGGGCGGAGAAGACCCCTCGGGCGGCCAGGGCGGAGAAGACCCCTCGGGCGGCCAGGGCGGACACTTTCCCCCGGGCGGCCAGGGCGGAGACTTTCCCTCGGGCGGCCAGGGCGGAGACTTTCCCTCGGGCGGCCAGGGCGGAGACGACCCCTCGGGCGGCCACGGCGGAGACGACCCCTCGGACGGTGGAACTGGCACCACCGGCTCAAGCACTGGAACTGGCACCACCGGAACTGGCACTGGAACTGGCACCAACAGCTCAGGCACTGGAACTGGCACCAACGGCTCAGGCACTGGAACTGGAACAGACTCCACCGGCTCAGGAACTGGAACAGACACCACCGGCTCGGGCACTGGAACTGGCACCACCGGCTCAGGCACCGGAACTGGCACCACCGGAAATGGCACTGGAACTGGCACCACCGACTCAGGCACCGGAACTGGCACCACCGACTCAGGCACCGGAACTGGCACCACCGACTCAGGCACCGGAACTGGCACCACCGACTCAGGCACCGGAACTGGCACCACCGACTCAGGCACCGGAACTGGCACCACCGACTCAGGCACTGGAACTGGCACCACCGACTCAGGCACCATCGGCTCGGGCACTGGAACTGGCACCACCGGCTCGGGCACCGGAACTGGCACCACCGGCTCGGGCACTGGAACTGGCACCACCGGCTCAGGCACTGGAACTGGCACCACCGACTCAGGCACTGGAACTGGCACCACCGACTCAGGCACCATCGGCTCGGGCACTGGAACTGGCACCACCGGCTCGGGCACTGGAACTGGCACCACCGGCTCGGGCACTGGAACTGGCACCACCGGCTCGGGCACTGGAACTGGCACCACCGGCTCGGGCACTGGAACTGGCACCACCGGCTCGGGCACTGGAACTGGCACCACCGGCTCAGGCACTGGAACTGGCACCACCGGCTCAGGCACCATTGGCTCGGGCACTGGAACTGGCACCACCGGCTCAGGCACTGGAACTGGCACCACTGGCCCTGGAACAGACACCACCGGTCCAAGCGTGCGCGCAGCCCACACACACCACACGGCTGTGGCCATAATGGCCAGTGTCGCGGTCACTGAGGGCTCAGGAATAGATGTCACCGGCTCAGGCCCAGGAACAGGAACAGACACAGACACAGACACAGGAACAGACACTGGCTCCAGCTCAGGAACAGAGACTGGCTCCGGCCCAGAGACTGGAACAGACACCACCGGCTCAGAAACATACACTGCCAGCTCAGGGACTGGAACAGACACCACCGACTCTGGAACAGACACCACCGGCTCAGACACAGGCTGTACGGCCATCTTGTCCATGGACACCGGCTCGGTAAACGTGACGGGAACACTTTCGGCGGCGGCCATCTTGTCCGAAGACACCGGCTCAGCAGACGTGACGTGAACAGTCTCTGGCTGGGCAGACGTGACGTGAACAGTCTCTGGCTGGGCAGACGTGACGTGAACAGTCTCTGGCTGGGCAGACGTGACGTGAACAGTCTCTGGCTGGGCAGACGTGACGTGAACAGTCTCTGGCTGGGCAGACGTGACGTGAACAGTCTCTGGCTGGGCAGACGTGACGTGAACAGTCTCTGGCTGGGCAGACGTGACGTGAACCGTCTCTGGCTGGGCAGATGTGAAGTGAACAGTCTCTGGCGTGACAGCAGGCTGTACGGGCATCATCTCGGACCCGTGGTCGAGGCCGAGAGGTTTCCTCCTCCTCCGCCGTCTCTGATGGTGAGTGGACGGCTCTGGACTAGGTGGAGCCCGCTGCAGGGGAACCTCTGGATCAATGTGCGGCCAGAACGGGTAATGGAACGGGATCTCCTCCCGCCCACCTCCACCTCCTCTGCGACCTCCGCGGGTACCGCGAAACTTTACCAGGCGGGTCCCCACGAAAGAATGTTCACGGGGGGGAACCTTAACCGACTTGGTTTGCCCGGTGTTCTTGCGCTGTGGCTCAGGGGAGTTGACCGCCATTCTCTCCTCCATAATCGGAGCCCACAGTGCAAAGCATTCAAAAATGCTCATTCTGGGTTCTGGTGCTGATGGTCCTCCTTGTTCCCCTCTGGCAGCGGGGAAATTGCGGCGGGCGCTCATACTGCTTGGATCCTAGAGGGTGAATCAATCTGTCACGACCGCCAAGGTAATAAGCACAGGATCCAATGTGCAGCAAAGTGAGGTGTTTAATATCAAAAGGGTAATCCAAAAAGCGAAATCCAAAACAGGCAAAGGTCAGAATCCAGGTAGGCAAATAACAAAAACAAGAAACAGACAAGGCAGGACAAGGCAGGACAAGGCAGGACAAGGCAGGACAAGGCAGGACAAGGCAGGACAAGGCAGGACAAGGCAGGACAAGGCAGGACAAAACTCAGGCAACAGACGCGGTGTAACATTAAACATTGATTCACAAAGAACACAAGACAAACAGGGCTTATATACATGAATGACAAGGGGATAACAAGAGACAGCTGGTGATACAAAATACAGACACCTGGGTGCAAATCACAGACAGAATTGTGGGAGATGAAGTTCCTAGTGCAAGACACCGTGGGGGTAAGGAGGACATCTAGTGGGTACCCGGGGAAACACAACCAGACACTGTGACAGTTTCCATTGCACTGGACAGTGAATAAACCCTCTCAGATTACTGTCATATGGAGGAACTAGCCTACCTGCAAGTGCATAAATAACTTGACTTAATTTATACTTGTATGCTTTATGGCTGCAATATAAGTTGCAGGATTTCACATCTACAGAAAGGCCTGAAGAGTCTGCACAGACAGAGGAGACATAGGCCTACAGGTGGGCAGTGGATAGCCAACTTTTTCCTTTTTATTTGTTGCATGAGGCATGTGTCTAATATCTCTTGCAGGCACTTGACCACTGGCTTTTCTTTACAAAGAACAATTGAAATAAAACTAAAGGAATTAAGCATATTTGTCTTTTATTA
Source organism: Leuciscus leuciscus (assembly GCF_965113295.1). Classification (NCBI taxonomy): domain Eukaryota; kingdom Metazoa; phylum Chordata; class Actinopteri; order Cypriniformes; family Leuciscidae; genus Leuciscus; species Leuciscus leuciscus. The sequence continues at coordinate 7,943,406 of NC_138741.1, forward strand.
AACATTAATGAAAAGTGTTTTTTTTTTTTTTTTTTTTTTTTTGCAATGTTGTGTAATATGGCACATGCAACAATGTCACAGGCCCTGTCAGGTGTGCAACCCTCAGAGTTTTCAGACTCATTTAATTGTGTGCCCTTGTCCTGGTTAGAGCTGCATTGTAACTGGTTTGGGTCAGGGAATGGGGTCATAAAACACCTGTCTGCAGGCAGGAACATGTCATAATCACCTATGAAAAAATGCAGTTCTGTTAGGATCAGCATAAGTGTATGCAATACAGTGAGGTTGATATTTAATTGTGGAACTTTCCTTACCACTTTCAAATAATGTGCATAAATGTGAATCTCTGAAAAATTCTTAAGTCATGCACAGCTCCTGGCCATTTTGCTTTCACATTTGTGATATGGAAGATTTTAGTCAACTGCCTTTTTTTAAAATTTGATATAATATTACTAATCTGGAATATTAAGAATCACAATAGTAACTGGGCTGCATAGTGAACCCCCTTTCTGTTCACATAATCCCATTCATTGAGGCCTTGATGGCAGTCTATGGTCTAGTCTCTGGTATCAATCACGTTAGTGAAGCATGAGTGACACATAATCGGTATGGTCATGATTGCATGATCTTCATAAAAAATTATGATAGCAAAAAAAAAAAAAAAAAAACTGCTTTACAACATTGGGTCTTAAGTGGCTTGGAAATGCCACAAAAAAACCTAAAACTGTTTTTTAAACCTAAAAGCGCCAGGTAAACTCCGAATGACACGACAGACAGCACTTTCCATCAAGTTCTCCGCATCTCCAATAGTCAAGTCAAGTCAATAGTGTAAAGGAAAGAGCCACTCGCAAATAATCTTAGGGCAATGCAAACAGTTTGTGCTGTAGTTAAAGCCCGACTCTGACAAGTCGAAAATAAATGTGCGTTTCCAACAAATTAATAATGTAAACGACAATCTCACGAGTCACGAGAAAAAATATATATCTCAGAAAGTGCACTATCGCGCTGCGCTGGACTTCCTGTATCAGCTCCGCTCAGCTCCCGAGCAGGTTTAAGCTTACGGACCTGTTGCAATGACAGCAAGTCCAGGATGAGCTTCGAAGAACCAAACAATCCAAGATCATGCCAAATCGTCAACAATCAAATCCAGCTAACTGAGTTAGCGACGTACGAAGAACAGGCCCCAGAACAACAGTTCTCTTCTCAGCGTTGCAGATTTGATGCATTTTCTCTGTGAAATTCAGGTTTGTGTATGTTTTATTTTATCTATAAAATCATTACTGTGCTTTAAATCATTTTATTTAATGCAAAACAACATACAGAGGCGTAATGTGACACCTAAACGAGAGTCGTGCCTGTCTTTTCGCGTGATTGAAACGCCTTGCATAAACACACGACTTTATTCCTAATGATAATGAATATAATTAATTTGGATGATAAAATGTCCTCAGAACTGTGCACTGTTTGTTTATTGGCAGGTTATGGAGTCAGTCGCTCGCAGTATCTTTCAGTTATGAGTGAAATGCAGGACGGCGGTCTAAAGTTCGAAGTTCACCCGCAGAGCGAGAGTCCGTCTCCACACGAGAACCAGCGCTGATCCGGTGGATATTGGATAACAGACCAATGGCCACCCCGCTGGCCAGTATAAATTTTAGTAGCATCAGTTATGCATTTCATCCCTAATGCACAGCCAGGCAGGCAAGCCGCTCTAGACCTTCGATCGCACCCAGTAGCCAGTACTCCCCCGCCCCTCCGTCCATGCCGCTGTTGCGCGCTCAGACAGCAACAGCTCAGCGCGTGCCCGTCGGTCAACAATTTCAAAAGAAGTTAAGAAAGAAGACGAAGAAGACTACCGCGTCAGTTTGGGTGACAAAGTCATCTGAAGTTATTCCATAGCTTAATGTGAGGGACAGAAGTCTATTTACATCATTAAAGTTTACGGAAACTCGTTTTCCCTCCTCTGTGGCTGTCAATCATTCTCCATTCAGTATTCAAACAGCGCGCGCGCCTCTTCCGGTTGGATGCACGGTAAAACGTACTCGGTTACTAACGTAACCTCGGTTCTCTCTAGAAGAGGGAACGAGTACTTGCGTAAGTATCTTACGCTAGGGGAAAACCTCTTTTCCTCGAGATATTGAAGCCAAAAATTATCCTTAATTTTGCAATAATGTAAAACGCATTGCAGCAGCATGCAGACATGGGCGAGACAGCTCGCGCGCCCATTGGCTGCTCTGCGGCAACTGCACCAGCCTATCGATAGAGGCCCCTCATGACGTAAGAACCAATGAGGGTGCTTCGCGCCCATTACGTCATGTCCCGCCAAAAGCGGGTGGGGCTAGGGCTATAAATACGGCCCAGAGAGGCTGGTTTGGTCAGTTTTTTTATCTCTTCAGCGGGCCAACGCATCGCTGGATCCTGAGAGGAAGCCGCGCCGTCTGATTCAAGCACCCAGCGGGATTAGTCTGCATCTGAAGCTGCCGGTCGACAACTCGCCGCCTTCAGTCGCCGTTCCTGCTGACGCTTTCCGGCGTATATATCCTTTTCTCTGCTACTGTGTTTTGTGTATGTGTGTGTTCGCCGCCGCGACACACACTCTCATTGCACTAAAAGAGCCGGGCGTCTTTTTCAAGACGCCCCTTTCCTGAGGACGCGCAGCTCTCGCGCTCGCTGACGGCGACTGCCCTCACTGCGAGCTAGTTACATGTCCCGCCGAAAGCGGGTGGGGCTAGGGCTATAAATACGGCCCAGAGAGGCTGGTTTGGTCAGTTTTTTCATCGCTGAAGCGAATCAGAACATGACGCATGCACGGCAAGATACGCAAGTACTCGTTCCCTCTTCTAGAGAGAACCGAGGTTACGTTAGTAACCGAGTACGTTCTCTTACGAGAGGTCTCTCGTACTTGCGTAAGTATCTTACGCTAGGGTAACACAATGTAAAACGCCGTGCGTGCTTGAGACATAACACTAAAGTCCCAAGGGCAGGTGCCCGGGGCTCATACAGTGCCTAATCACAAGGGACTCTCAGAGAATCCGGGAAGAGGGGCTAGAATAGCATCATTCCTGTAATATGGAGCTCTGATAAGAGCATGTTATATCAAGTGTTCCACACAGCCAGGGCGAACTCGGCCTGGACTGGTAAATATGGGGGACTTACGGACTGCCCACAGAAGTATACAGACGATCAGTGATCGACGCTCTAGCAGTTTCAGCATCCTGAGCCGATAGCATCGGGCGGGCAATACTGAAAAATTAAACCGAGAGCAACCTAGCTTGTAAAGCGGGAACCTCGAGGTTATAAAACCTTATAAATGTAGACGGGGAGGCCCAGCCTGCCGCCATACAGATATCTTGTAAGGCAATCCCACTGGACCAAGCCCACGACGAGGCCATGCCTCTTGTGGAGTGCGCTTTGACACCTATCGGGCATGCAGGCCCTTGGATGTGTAAGCTAGCGCTATAGCATCAACTATCCATCTGGATAGACTCTGTTTTATGCAGCTAGTCCCATAGAACGTCCGAGAACAAAACAAAGAGCTGCTCCGTCTGTCTGAAAACAGATGAGCGAGACACATAGGCTCTTAACGCCCTGACCGGGCAAAGGAAGCCTGCGTCCCCTTCCTCTTCAGATACCGGCAGGGCCTACAGGGAGATAACCTGTGCCCTAAATGGTGTATTGAGGGATTTAGGAACATATCCGTGCTTTGGTTTGAGTATGACTCTCGAGTCATTAGGCCCAAACTCCATACACGTCGCGCTCACTGAGAGCGCTTGCAAATCCCCTATGCGCTTCACTGAAGCGAGAGCCAGAAGAAACACTGTTTTGAAAGACAAGATTTTCAGGTCTATTGACTGTATTGGCTCGAATGGGGCACCTTTCATGGCTTCCAGAACCGTGGAAAGGTCCCAAACGGGAACTGAGGGAGGTCTGGGAGGGTTCAGCCTCTTAGCTCCTCTAAGGAAGCGAATGACCAGATCGTTCCTTTCTAATGACTGGCCAAGCGGTGGTTCAGCGAACGCTGCTATGGCCGCCACATAAACTTTGAGCGTGGATGGGGTTCTGCCCTTATCCAGAAGCTCTTGTAAAAAGGAGAGAACCTCCGGCACCCCTCAGTGTGAGGGTGAAGTGCCACTCGCTGTACACCAGCTAGTGAACACAGACCATTTTGAGGAATAGAGCCGCCTCGTAGATGGAGCTCTAGCCTGTGTGATCGTGTTTAACAGCGCTCCCCATCCCGAGGTTGAGGCATCCGTAGACACCACCTTCACACTCGAGGAAGTCCCCAGGCTTACTCCTGACCGGTACCAGTCGGTCACTGTCCAAGGTTTCAGAGCTGCGTTTTCATCGTGAATGCGCGAGGTGCCAGGGATAGTCCAAATGGCAGGACTGTGTACTGATATGCCTGACCCTCGAAGGCGAATCTCAAAAATCGCCTGTGATGTGACGCTATTTGTATTTGAAAAATAAGCGTCTTTCAGATCTATCGACATGAACCAGTCCCCTTGGCAAATTTGCGAGAGGATTTTCTTGGTCGTGAGCATTCTGAACCGTCGTTTCAGAAGTGCTTTGTTTAGTCGTCTTAGATCTAGAATGGGTCTGAGACCCCCGTCTTTTTTGGGTACCAGAAAATATCTGCTGTACATGCCCCCTTCGCTCTGAGCTTGTGATGAGGGTTCTATAGCCCCTTTGCTCAGTAGCTTCGCTATTTCGGCTCGAAGTAGGTGTGCTACTTCCTTTTCACCGTAGTATCGATTTGCGCCGCTTTGCGTTGCGGGCGTCGACCGAACTGTAGCGAATAGCCTCTTTCTATAATGTCTAGCACCCACTTCGAAACCCCAGGTAGCCTTGCCCATGCGTTTGCACGAATGGCTAGGGGTTGAATGCGAAGCGCGCTCTGGTCGCTCAGCGACAGAGGGGCTTCAGTGTGCTGCAACATAAGCGTCGCGCTTATGACATTTGAGGCAGGGGGCGCGCTGATAACAGCGGGCAGATTGCCCGCGCTCGACTCCTCTGCGGTGGTCAACCGAGAGGGGGAGGGCTGGGCGAGTCCTGTAAGACCTGTCATGTCTATGTGTGAATGTGGGCGTGGGATAGCGGGCACATTTACAACACTGAGAGCATTGTCCGCCTGAGCAGAGCGAATGCATGTTGGTTTCGTTTTACAGAAACCTTGAGACATGCAGAACGTAGTGTTTGTGGGCACTGGGCACATTTACCACATTTAATGCGCAATCGATCTGGGTCGATTTCATGTGCGCGAGCCCTGTGTGACGGGCTGTGTTTCTGTGTAGGAATGAGCACTGGGAAGTGGGCATTTTGTCTACACTCATAACATCATCGGCCGTGGCCGGAACACCAGAAAATACACTCTTATGGGATTTATCTGGGTAGCTGTAAAATCTGCGTTTGTGTGCAGGCAAGCGGGCTGTGTTGCCGACTTGTTTACTGCAGAATACACTGGAACAGTCGCATTTACCGGAACTGAACGAGCGAGAAGTTGCCATAGAAACAGAGAGCGTCAACATGCTGGCGTTTGTTTGCAGTCGTGCGTGTATTACAATAGGCTCGTACACTGCAATATTGACATTTCCAGAGAAATGTGTGAGAATGGAGGTAGATCCAGCCGCAGCTGGACTAGGAACGCTCTCTTTTCTCCTTTCGCCAGTGACGCACGGAAACCATAGAAACGGTGCTTGGGTGCAGGCGAGCGGGTTGTACAACACGCTCGTTGGCTGCAAAAATACACATCTGCAGTCGCCTTTTCAGGGAACTGACAGAGCGAGCATTGACGGCATACTTTTATCTGCCGGTAGACCCAGGATCAAACACGGGTCTCTCGCGCGATAGCCTGAGAATCTGCCACTGGGCCACAGGGGAAGACACATAGGCATTTAGTTAGCGCGAGTATTATCAGAGAGCGTCAACATGCTGGCGTTTGTATGCAGGCGTGCGTGCATTACAACAGGCTCGCTCACTGCAGTATTGACATTTCCAGTCGCCTGAACTTCAGAGGGGAATGAGAAATGTATGAGAAATAGAATTCGGCCCGGCCGCAGCGGGACATAAACACTCTTTTCTCCTTTCGCCAGTGACGCACGGGAACCATGGAAACGGTGTTTGGGTGCAGACGAGCGGGTTGTACAACGCGCTCGTTGGCTGCAAAATGCACATCTGCAGTCGCCTTTCAGGGAACTGACAGAGCGAAGCATTGGAGGCATTCAGATGCACGAGCATATAAGAGCGTCAAAATGTTTTCTTCGGCGTTTGCTTGCAGGCGCTGCAATATTTATATTTCCAGTCGCCTGATCAGGGAACTGAGAAATGTGTGAGAAAATTCAGGTCAGTCCAGCTTCGGCGGGACTATCAACACTCTTTTCTCCTTTCGCCGGTGAGTGACGCGTGAATGGGGCGCAGGGGCAGGGTATAGCTTTCTTGTACGTAAAGAAAAACTAACCCCGACCGTCCGCTTCCAGCCTCCCCTGTGAACGGCGCAGTTTGCGCGGCTCGAACAGAGGGAGAGAGAAAGCTAGCCCCGTGACCGTCAGCTCCTGACATCCCCTGTGAACAGCGCGGTTTGCGCGGCTCGAACAGAGGGAGAGCAGGTATCATCCTCCAAGCAGGCAAGGCAAGCGGGCGCACCGGCAAGCTTTGCGGGTTGGGGGGGGGGGCGGAGGCGCAGTCTCGGAGAAGGATGCCAGGTGAGTCCGCAGAGTCACCATAGGCAGTAACTAGCTCGCAGTGAGGGCAGTCGCCGTCAGCGAGCGCGAGAGCTGCGCGTCCTCAGGAAAGGGGCGTCTTGAAAAAGACGCCCGGCTCTTTTAGTGCAATGAGAGTGTGTGTCCCGGCGGCGAACACACACATACACAAAACACAGTAGCAGAGAAAAGGATATATACGCCGGAAAGCGTCAGCAGGAACGGCGACTGAAGGCGGCGAGTTGTCGACCGGCAGCTTCAGATGCAGACTAATCCCGCTGGGTGCTTGAATCAGACGGCGCGGCTTCCTCTCAGGATCCAGCGATGCGTTGGCCCGCTGAAGAGATAAAAAAACTGACCAAACCAGCCTCTCTGGGCCGTATTTATAGCCCTAGCCCCACCCGCTTTTGGCGGGACATGACGTAATGGGGGCCTCTATCGATAGGCTGGTGCAGTTGCCGCAGAGCAGCCAATGGGCGCGCGAGCTGTCTCGCCCATGTCTGCATGCTGCTGCAATGCGTTTTACATTATTGCAAAATTAAGGATAATTTTTGGCTTCAATATCTCGAGGAAAAGAGGTTTTCCCCTAGCGTAAGATACTTACGCAAGTACGAGAGACCTCTCGTAAGAGAACTCTCTCCAATATGATATATTCACATTATAATGCATTATCTGTAGATAAAATGCTGTGGCTTTGCATAAAATGACTTTATTTTGTTGGAGTTTGTTGCTGTTTTTAAACGACTCACTACCGTGTGCTTGTTAGATCACACACCTCACAAGGACTATGAATCGGAATCAAACGCACAATAACTGGAATTTAAAACTGTGAAACAAATGATCAATAAAGTGTTGGACAGATATACACTAGGATTTGTGCGCTCGACATTTCTTCGCCTTGTGCCATGAACTTTTAAATGCCCACCCGCGATGCGCATACGCTCTTTGTGTGCTCTGTTTTGAAGCGTTTCATATTATCATGGTTTTGCGCACTGAAAGATTATTAAAAGCCTATATTTTTTATACCTAGCCTGCTCAATAGATTTAAAATAAGCATAATTTAATTGTATATTATTTCTTTGTAGTGTAGGCTATATAAATATATACACTTCTGAATTCTTGACATTAATAAATATAATATATTTGTATCTGCCAGTATCTGCTTTTCCCCAGTAACTGTTTTGTTTGCAATAAATGTACACCTTTGTTGTTGTGCAACTCAAAATGTTAACTGTACTGTTATTAGTCTATGCACATTATATCATTAGTAACATTAAATATAACACAATAAACCATCATATAGTATATCAGTAGGAGTTTCCTTAAGTCTTTCTAAAAGTTTACTACAGGCCGGTTTACTACAACAGTAGAAAAAAATTCGGAAATTATGGTTTATAGGTTTGGTGTGCCACCCCAAGATTTTAAGTGGCCCCATCTGGCCACCCCTATGAAAAATTTCTGGAGGCGCCACTGTAAGAGACTGGTTGATTACACTTGAATTAGGCTACCTGAATGTTTAAATGTTTCATTTTTACTTCTAAAATGTTTGTTAAATGAGTTTAAATGTAGGCAATATTGTATACATGTTAAAACAGTGTAAAATGTGCTGTATTGCTGTACGTTACTCATCGACAATAAAGGCCAATGTCATGTATACTGGTGGTTGTATGGAATACTATTTTACAAAGGTTTAGAGGAAATAAAAAAAGGTAATCTTACTCATAAATAAAAACAGTTAATATTACTCATAAATATTGTTTTTTAAAAGTTTAAATGTTAAATTATTTCTTCTCAATTTCACTTGTTAATGTACCAGATGCAGTTACTCAGATTTACTTAATTTTTTTACTTGCATTTACTCAATTCATACAGTATATTTCATTGATTTCACAGCTTGTAGTGTAAAAGTGATTCACCAAAAAAATTGAGTAAATAATAGTTAAACTTTAGCATATAAATTGCACGATAAATATAATGTGTGCTATAGAGACACATTGAATGATATCATGATGATGATGTCTGGAGAGTTTATATTTCAGTTTCAGACACATTGTGATACCATTGCCAAAACCTCTTCTTCTTTATTTTAGTTAACAGCAATTTTAAGTCGACTTTACGCGTGAAAGTCAGGTATTCGAGTGCATTTTTATGTAACCTGTGCACACCTGTCAGTGCTTGTTTTTATAAAGTTTCTTTTCCTCCCCAAGATATAATCTTTATTTCACCAGAAAGTCATTTCAATGTGTATGTCTCTATCTGACAATCACAAAAAAACAAACACATTTTTTTTATTCTGCATAAGAACTCAGATCTTATTTACTAAATGCCTGCACGCAACTTCAAATGTATTTGTGTGTAAAGGAATATGGAAAATGTATATATGAAACTGACATGTTTTCACATAAATTAATAGTGTATTCTGTATCTAGAATAAGTCTTATATGTCAATAGCACCGTTTACATGTAGGCTTGCATTGTATTACAATTATAACCAGTTTAAAAGTCAAATCAGAATGAAAATGCTCCATGTCAACACCTCAATCGGAATAAAAATGATCAAAACAAATAATCCAGTTTCACATTTAATTAGCTCATTAACTTTAACACTCTTGAATGTTAATTTAACACTCATATTTTAACACTTTAACACTCTTGAGTCTGGAGCCATATAAACTCCCAGGAGAGTTCATTTAACACTGGAGTTTTTGCTGTGTATATTACATTTAGTTTTTGCTGGTGAATGAATGAATTATGATTATTTACTTATTGTTATTAATTATTTTATTATGTGGGTATTGTGTTTTAGTATATAAACGTGACTAAAGCTGTATCGATTCGTGATTAAACAACGCCCCTCAGGATTTAAATTCAAAAGTGTGCACTTTTGGATAAAGATTGATGTATTCTTATATGTTTACCTACATTTTATTTTATCTGTGTACGTTAATTAGCACCCCTCTCCAGAACATAGGAAAATGTGCGTTTTTGATTTTGATTACATTTTGACGTTTTGAAGCGCTGACTTTTTAGTGACGTCATTACATAATCCCCGCGGAGGCTCGGACCCGTCCTGCTGCCACAGTCAGAGCCGTTGAAAAACATATTTAAAGCAGGGCTATGCAGTTTCGGGAATTTCTTCGCTGTATTCTCGCTTTTTGCTCGCAGGTTTCTCTATAGAGCTCCCCCTACAGCTTCGGAATAGATATTTGACAACACTGTCGAAAAACTCGTTGGCGACTCTCAGATACCAGAGGCTATAGATCAACGACATCAAAGCAGATGGGACATTCTTTAAAACGTCTTCTTCATTCGGGTTCGGACAGTATATAATGACAGAATTTTCGCAGATTTTTTTTTGCCGTAAAGCAATTCGTTACATCGCAAGACCTGATATCACGCGATACTTCTTGACGCTGAGGCCGCCGGCCCGCCGGCCCAAAGTTGCAAGGGTGGTTTTTCGGCTCACAGGCGCTTGGGGGGTGCGAGACGAGCACCATTCAACCCGAAAAAAGTCATATAACTATTCCAATGACTCTGTTCGGTTAAGGTAAAAAAGTTACTTAGTTCACCTTTAAATCATTAACTTTAGATTTTGTTTGGCTTCTGTACCTGAGTTATAACAGCCAGATGAACAAAGAGAAAAGGTGATCTGATGGTATTGGTTGTGTTTTAACATAATCATTATTTCACAATCATTTGACCTGAATCACTGAACTCATATAGAGCCCTGAGAGGAATACAGACACTCGATTTTTATACTCTCTTTTTCAGAGTACTTACATTTTAATTATGTATTGGTATATAAAGACAGTTTAAACAAATTTGGGAAAAAGTTTTTTAGAAAAAACCTGCCTACCCTGCCTTTAATTTGACTAGAAATATACCTTCAACTGCATTTTAACACTTTCCCCACCAGCTTTCTTTTTTCTATTTTTTATTTTATTTTATTTTTTACAGTTGCCAGCCAGCGTCAGAATCTTTGATCATTTTCAGAAAACTTTCATGGCCCCCAGAATATTTTGTTGTATGAATATCTGAACATACAATAAATCAAAGGAAAGAACAGAACCTCTGTTTTTACACAAACAAACAAACAAAAATATAGTATTCTAGCTTCATGCCTATTTTTTTATCAACACTTGACTGTGTTTAAGTTTCAACATTTTGAACATTCAGAACAATGATCAAAATACAGATGGAGTAGATCGAGTCCACAACACCCCAAAGCTTCGCAGTCATTACCTCTTCATGGGTTCAACATTTTATTCCCCCAACCGTAAACAGTGAAAAAAATCCGTCAGGAAACATTGTGTCATAAATTATGTAAAATTCCATCAATGGTGAGGATGGGAAAGAGTAAAGTAGATTGGAAGTAAACCAGTGGACTAGCCTACATAAAAATTCACAGAATTAGGAACATATCTGTTTTCTTTATAAATAAAACAATGTAAGTTTATAAGACAGTATGTAAAACTACACTGTAAAAAATAAATGTATTTTTACAGAAAAAAACGGTAGAATTTAACAGTATTATGACATTTTGATCAGAACTGTGAAATTCCATAAAAATGCTAACTTTGACATCTAATGGACATTTTCCCTGTTTTTTAACTATATAAATTTATTACTGCAAAAAAATGACATTTTCCTTTAAATAACAGTAATTGTTGTCTATTGTTATCCTGACATGTCCTTAAAAAAACATTCCTGTATATTTTTTGGTCAGAGTTGACATTTTTTTTGTTTTACAGAGAAAACCAGTAGAATTTCACAGTCATATCACATTTTCATCAGAACGGTGAAATTCCACTAAAAATGCATACATTAACACCAAATATAGCCTAAATTTTTCCAGTTGAATTAGGCAGTGACTATGCACTAAGTGCAAAAAGCAACAGTTGTGATTTACACTAAAAACAAATAGCTATATATTCTATTTACATCATGTAAATGTCGCCATAGTTTGCAATAAGTGTAAATAGTAATTAGATGCTATATTCTATATTTTGGCAGATTCTGTTTGCATCTCAGTAATTGTGTACATTAACAGGATGCAATAGTATAAAGTGTTTTATTAAAGACTCGTTAGACACTTTATTTCTACTTCATTTTTGTTGAAAATAAATGCCTTTTCGATGTGATTTGTGATACCAAAAGGTATAAAATACAGATTCGAACCAAGGACTTTGAAACAAGCATCAAATAAACGAGGCTTCCACACTAGTGCCTGCGCCACTGAAGACATTAGGTTAAATTGCGCATCTTTTCTAAACTTCATTGGTGATCCGACACAATGTACTATGTTGTTTCCTTGATTTATAGTCAGTGTTTAGCCTACTGTTGTTTTTATGCATGTCATACATATCGTTCGTTTGTTAAAGAGGCAATCTGGCGCTGGACTGTGTTGTTTATAAAATCATATTTTTTTAGTTTTTTGCCGCTGTGGTTAGTGGCGAAAGGCATCAGTTTTCTCTTGTGGCTGTTAGAGCATTTTATTACTGTGGGGGCAGTTGTAGCTTAGTGGTTAGAGAGTCGGGCTTGTAACCCAAGAGTTGCCGGTTCGAGTCTCACGGCCGGCGTGTTGCGACTGTGGTGCCCTTGAGCAAGGCATCTTACCTTAATTCCTCCCCACACTGCTCCGGGGGTGTGTGTGTTCACCACTCACTGGGATGGGTTAAAGAGGTCACATTTCGAGTATGTCCAACCCACTTGTTACACCACTTCTGGAAAACCATTTATTAAGGTAAGCTAATTGTCATGATTTCCATATCAAAATCTGAAATAACCAGCTATTTACACTAAGAAAAACAGATATATTTTTATTTTCACTAAGTGACAATATCAGCATTTTTACGTAATGCTATTTACATTAGGTATAATAAATATAATAATCAAATTTGCAGTAAGTGTAAATACTAATTAGATGCTATTTATATTGGCAGATAGTTGCACCTTAGTATTTTTGTAGATTAACAGGATCCAATAATTATCATAGAGTGCAAATGATTATATTTATTAAAATAGTTAAATGGATGCTACATTGTTGTGAGAATAAAAGCCCTTCTACACCGACCCCTAAGCCTACCAAATAAATACTTTATTTTTTAATAAACAATCTTCTCTTAATAAAGCACTTTATTTCCACTTTTCAAACATTTTCTAAATTTTCATTGCAAATAAATGGCTTTTTTATCACAAAAAAAGCCAAATCTATAAGCCAGTGGTTCTCAAACTTCCTCGGCGTGCAAATGGTTTGCAGCAACATCACTGCCCCACAAACAAGATCCCCTCCAGCTCTATACTTTGTGAGGATTCTCCCTGCTCTGCTTGCTCTTTCTGTGCACTGAAATTGAAAGTAGTCCAATATTTTTCTGAACTTACTGGAAGCAGATTCTTCAAAGCTGTTGTTTATGTCAATGCCAGTGAGCTCTTTAAAGTGTGCTTTCATTCCTGCTGGCTGAAAAAGATATGGCCACTCATCAAGTAAATCTTTGGTTTCCTTTCCAGATTGGATGTTGTTTCTTTGAGAGGTGTAAGAAGAAGTCATTAAGTCATAGATTGTCTTTACATCACTTTTATTATTTTGAAACATTACTAGCAACTTCTCTTTCTTTTCCTGCTGCAATTCGGATGTTTCTCCAACTAGCAGTTGTGGATCAGAATTTATACAACCATCTAACAATTTTCGTTTCTTTGTTGATACTTCTAGAGTACCACAAAGTGGTGTACTAATAGCTTTTGCTCTTTTAAAATTGTCAATTCTACACAGCAGTTGTTTGAGGAGAGAATCATGTTCACTTCCTACAACCTGGGAATTAATCTAATCTCTGAAAGACTTTGGGTATGCAATCACCATTTGTCGGGCTATTTCTACCAAAAAGACTCAGAAGGATTCTCGAATGAAATAGAATTTATTTTGTGAAAGGATTTTACAGACGAAATAAAAGCAGATGCTCGACAAGCTCCATCTCAGAGTTCTTTGGCATAGGCCCCGTCCTCCGTCCGGGTCTGAAAGTTAGCTTGTAGGTCCTGCCTGATGATAGAGGCAGGGGCGGAGCCTACCCCCTGACGAGTGGACGGGAGCCATTCTGGTGGTGGTGGGGAGGATGGGGGAAAACTTTGCAATGGCACCTGCGGGCAACAAAATGGGACGGTAAGATCAGTCTTTTATATTTGATGTCAAGCTGTGATTGGTAGCGTGGAATTATGAATTAATGACGTGGCAGTGAAGTCTTTCTGGTAGAACTTTCGCTTACGCTTTCATTTCTACCAAAAAGACTCAGAAGGATTCTCGAATGAAATAGAATTTATTTTGTGAAAGGATTTTACAGACGAAATAAAAGCAGATGCTCGACAAGCTCCATCTCAGAGTTCTTTGGCATAGGCCCCGTCCTCCGTCCGGGTCTGAAAGTTAGCTTGTAGGTCCTGCCTGATGATAGAGGCAGGGGCGGAGCCTACCCCCAAAAAGTAAGGAATATGAGATGAATTCCGTACATACCTATGAGGATTCTGAAAAGCATGCAGGAGAATTAGTAAAATAGGAAAGACAATTAGAAAACTTCTTATGTTAAAATCTTTATTGCTTATCTAAGGTGCGGTACTGTGTGTGAGAGATTAGAACTACGAGATATACTGAGATAAATATAATTGATTAGAAACTTTAAAAAGATCGAAAGTGAGAATGTCACTATATGTGAGCTGAGCTTCTCATCTTCTAAATATGAACAGAAGCCACGTCTGGCCGCGAAACTTGAGGTGGAGATTTTAAACGAAGCCTCGATAGGCTGAGATTTTAAGATGCATACATCCTGGGTATGAAGATAGGGAGAAAATAAAAATAAAAGCAAAGTTAAATAGCATATGCACCAGCCCACGTCTTTCTTTAAAAATAGGTCCGTAATTGACCTTACATTTATAAACAATGAGGCTGTCGCCAGGCGACTTTCCGAGGAGCCACAATAGGCAGAGATAACACATTGGGATAATGGCAATCAGGGAAGCTACGATATGCGTTGACACGCGAAGGCCGTGATTGGCCATGAAATACTTGGCTTTGAGTACAATCATGAAAGCTTGTTCAATAGGGATGCTTCGATAGGCTGATGCCTCGATAGGCTGATGCCTCGATAGGCTGATGCCTCGATAGGCTGATGCCTCGATAGGCTGAGTTCATGCATCAGAACCGAGATTAGTCGAAAGCTTCGATAGCATTAATGTAATAGGCTACGTTTAGCCATGAAACAATACCAGCGATCGTAAAATTGGTCCATGATTGACCTTATATTTATAATGATAAAGGCTGAAGCCAGGGAGACTTTTCCGAGGAGCCACGATAGGCAGAGATATTACATTAAGATGATTACAATCAGGAAAGCTACGATATGCATTTATGAACGAAGGCCGCGATCTGCCATAAAATATTTGACTTTAGGGTACAATCATGAAAGCTTGTTCGATAGGCTGATGCCTCGATAGGCTGATGCCTCGATAGGCTGATGCCTCGAAAGGCTGATGCCTCGATAGGCTGAGTTGATGCATCAGAACTGAGATTAGTCGAAAGCTTCGATAGCATTAATGTAATAGGCTACGTTTAGCCATGAAACAATACCAGTGATCGTAAAATAGGTCCATGATTGACCTTACACTTATAATGATAAAAGCTGAAGCCAGGGCGACTTTACCGAGGAGCCACGATAGGCAGAGATATGACATTAAGATGATTACAATCAGGAAAGCTACGATATGCGTTTATGAACGAAGGCCGCGATCGACCATGAAATATTTGGCTTTAGAGTACAATCATGAAAGCTCATACAAGTGATGCCTCGATAGGCAGAGTTCATGCGTCGAGAACGAAATCAAGTCGAAAGCGTCGATAGCATTAATAAAATAGGCCAAGATTGGCCATAAAATGGCAGTAATCGTAGAATTTCAGAAGCCGCGATAGGCTTAGAAATATAGCAGCTATCAGAAACGAAAGTCACGATAGACATAAGCAAGCAGGGATACGAATAACCTTGGAGCGTTGTTATTATGGTATTTTCATCAAAGATATTCTCCATTAAGTCAAGTTTATTTGTATAGCGCTTTTCACAATACAGATTGTATCAAAGCAGCTTCACAGTATTACATTAAAATAATACAACAAAGTTTGTTTCAAGAGGAATTTATTGATTGATCAAATTAAATTAAATATCCCCAAAATATCCCCAACTGAGCAAGCCAAAGGCAACAGTGGCAAGGAACCGAAAAACTCCATCAAGTCACCTAATGGTGTCCTTTAATCAATTATGGTATGAGCTGATGGTAAAGAACGAAATAAAGAAAGCCACGATTGACTGCGTGTATAACTAAACCGATTAGCAGCGAAAAGCAGACGTATGATAGATGTATGGATCGTTAACCACCACCAGTAGCTAGCGAAGAAATTTACCTCGAATGTGGGATGAGAGGGCTTGTTGAGCATTTAGTAGAACATGCGTGTCGGATCTGGTAGGTCTTGTATGCTGTGGACGACCATCTGCCAAGCATTTGGATAGTGGAGTCGGGAACGCCGCATTCGGCTACTGTTGTTGTGGCTCCGATACGAAAGGAAAGCCCAGTGTATAGATGTGGAGAAAGACCGGAGAATTAAGGAGGAAGCTAGAGGAGTTCTAAACCAGTGCTTTGTCATTGGAAGACCGTTCGGTTATATGAATAAAGAGGAGTATTGAAGTGCGGTCATGCTTTGAGATATCTGACCATAGAGGTATAAGGGCGTTGGGAATTATAGACTTTAGATATAGTAATAACGCCTGATCCAGAAGAATCTGTTTTCGAAAACTTATAAATACATTTAAAAAGGTGGGAGAAAGACGTAAATCGGAAATAGACAAGCCACGAGCCAAATTAAAATGTTTTGAATCAGATGCGAATTCCCCTGATCGCATAAACCCGTAAAACACGGTTAGAAACGCTTTTTCTTGGATGCATGAGCCATGAACGCTGTTAAAACATGGCTACAATCTGAATATGAAAATAGGAAGAGAAAAGACCATTACGGATGGGAAGTAATAAAGGGGGTTAAATGGATTTCACTTTCTGTAATGTTGCTGTTAAAACACAAACAACATCTGCAAAGTTACAACGCACAAACTTCAAGCATGGAAGACTTAATTTAAAGAGAATGCTTTTTAAGGACTGCAACAACGCTGAGAGGGACTGTGCGGCACTCCCTCTGGATTAGTGCATCACAAACCCCAAAAATCACATAAATCCGCTCCCGGAATGTGATCTATAGCATATTGAAACAGAATGAGCCAATCAATGACTTGAAGACAACCACATAATTCATCAACCAACCATCCGGACATGGGGTCTACATGTTGATGCTTCTTGAGTCTCTCCATCCTTGTCCGACTCGGGTTTAAAAGTTAAAAGTTTTGAAATTGTCTGTGAGAGGTAATCAAAGCTGCACAACGAGCTGTTGAAACTACACCCCCTGTGCTAGGAGCAGCAGCCCGACTGCATACAAAGGGACAGACGAAAACTATGCGCTTTACTCACCCTCAATGACAATTCCAGCATAGTATATTAAAATATATTTGGGGCATTCCAAGCAAAACCCCTCACATGCACCCTGGGGACACTGAGACACCCACCACACATCGATTTCATAAAACAACCGGCCGTGATCAGGATGAGAAATAAAGAAATCTTCAGTTATATACGGTCTAGCTGGATTGAGCAGAGCGATAATTTACATGATCACTGTTAGAGGAGGCAGGGTGATGGATAAGGGCAGAGCCACCTGAAGACTAAAGTGCATAGCTATGGCATGGCAGGGCAGGGGTCAGCAATGTGCTTGCGCAACCTTTATCATGAAATTTAGAGACTACAAAATCTGAGATCAGATATGCACCCTTCGTATAGCTGATCGGATCACTTAATTAGGCACTGAGTGGGCCAGTGTTAACAGACGAGATAATTTTTTTTTTTTTTTTTTTATAATTTAACTGTATTAATTGCTGTTGAATTATGATTGAATAAGAGATAGTTATATTTACAGAAAACGAGCTGAGATATAAGTAAAATAATGTGCCCCCTTTTATTGGTTGAAGTCTGCAATCATCTAGGTATAAGTCGAGATCTTCCCGGCGCTCGGGAAGTGATTGAGAAAAACATCTCCATAAATTCATTGCCGAAACAATAACGAATTCAGAGAAGAGCGTAAAACAAGTTGAATAGCCTATTCATAGGTAGGCTACTGCTCCTTTAAGATGGAGGGCACTCTCGTCTCTCATAATGGTGAGTGAGCAGATGAGGAACGCGAGCTGTAATATATGGCATATACATATAAAGCGATTTAATAACAAAGGTGCTCTTAAGCTTGTTTTAATTCTATTCAGCAACCCAGTTGATAGTATTTTGCAACTGCCCATGATCGACGATGCAGTTACGTGAATCTTTGCATACACTTACCATTTCAGTGAGCTATTCGGCCCTACTTTTTTTTTTTTTAATTAAGCTACCACATCACCACATTTGAACTTTACCGCTGATGAAGGGAACAGTAAAGTAGCAAGTTAATATAGGCTACTTACCTGAATGAAGTTTAATCATAGTAAAAGGGGAACTTGAACTTGAAAAAACACTGTGTGGAGATCGACTCTCATGAGATTTAAAGCTGCCACACGATTGTTTCTTACACAAGTGTGTCGCACTCGCGCATCGCGAAAGTTGCTGAGATCAAAATCACCGATGTGACTTGTGTTGTTATGTTTGGAATCGAAACGCGAGTAAGTGAACGCCGGCGTCTGTTTCTGCGAACTGAATGGAAGCGGCAGCGAAAACTTTGCAATGGCACCTGCGGGCAACAAAATGGGACGGTAAGATCAGTCTTTTATATTTGATGTCAAGCTGTGATTGGTAGCGTGGAATTATGAATTAATGACGTGGCAGTGAAGTCTTTCTGGTAGAACTTTCGCTTACGCTTTCATTTCTGATACATGTTTTTTTGCTGGACATTTGCTGACTTCCAGGATCTCAGAAGCAACAATGCGGACCAACTGTCTTCTCTCAGAGCAACTTGGCCTTTCGCCATTTTGCAACTTTTCCATAAAACTTGGACATCAAAACTATAATGCCAGTCATGGTCATAAAACGAAGTTTCACAGCTACTGTCACCTAGAAGATAAACCAATGTCCACAGGTTACAGGATGAACACTTTTCATGCAGCTGAAATTTTTTGTCAAAATTGCCTATTCCCAAGCTGCAGATTTATTGAAGTTTAATAACGGACAAACAGAGATGGCATGGGGCTTTGTGGGTTGTGCCACTATATAGAGTATGCATTTAAAGTGGTGCACAGACTTGTTTTATGTCCGCAGTGCATTATTGTCAGAGGGGAGACTGTTGTGCATTTTTCACAGGGACCGCAGGACCACAGTGCAACAAATCACTAGCATGAAATGGGCACATTTAACGTGTTGCTGGTGATTTGCTGCACTGTGGCCCTGTAGTTGCTCTGAACAATGCACAACAGTCTTCACTCTCCGCTGGCATAAGCTGCGGACTCAACTGGAGACGTTTTGGCCATTCATGCACCAGGTAATCACCACAGTGGCACATGTACGGATCACAATGTATGCAATTTCCAAAATCAATGTTTTGAGGCCCCGTGCCATCACAGTTTGATTTGTACCATCAAACTACACTAGTCAAAATTTTAAGAGGATCAAAACCTTTCATAATAGTTGTCTTAAAACCAATACCCAAAACTCTTCAAATGTTGACTAGTGTACAATAAATCTGCAGATTTGTATACATATACACATATACATATACAAACCTGATTCCAAAAAAGTTGGGACACTGTAGAAATTGTGAGTAAAAAAGGAATGGAATAATTTACAAATCTCATAAACTTATATTTTATTCACAATAGAATATCTATAACATATCAAATGTTGAAAGGGAGACATTTTGAAATGTCATGCCAAATATTGGCTCATTTTGGATTTCATGAGAGCTACACATTCCAAAAAAGTTGGGACAAGGACATGTTTACCACTGTGTGGCATCCCCTCTTCTTTTTATAACAGTCTGCAAACGTCTGGGGACTGAGGAGACAAGTTGCTCAAGTTTAGGAATAGGAATGTTGTCCCATTCTTGTCTAATACAGGCTTCTAGTTGCTCAACTGTCTTAGGTCTTCTTTGTCACATCTTCCTCTTTACGATGCGCCAAATGTTTTCTATGGGTGAAAGATCTGGACTGCAGGCTGGCCATTTCAGTACCCGGATCCTTCTTCTACGCAGCCATGATGTTGTAATTGATGCAGTATGTGGTCTGGCATTGTCATGTTGGAAAATGCAAGGTCTTCCCTGAAAGAGACGACGTCTGGATGGGAGCATATGTTGTTCTAGAACTTGGATATACCTTTCAGCATTGATGGTGCCTTTCCAGATGTGTAAGCTGCCCATGCCACACGCACTCATGCAACCCCATACCTTCAGAGATGCAGGCTTCAGAACTGAGCGCTGATAACAACTTGGGTTGTCCTTGTCCTCTTTAGTCCGGATGACATGGCGTCCCAGTTTTCCAAAAAGAACTTTACATTTTGATTAGTCTGACCACAGAACAGTTTTCCACTTTGCCACAGTCCATTTTAAATGAGCCTTGGCCCAGAGAAAACGCCTGCGCTTCTGGATCATGGTTAGATATGGCTTTTTTTTTTTACCTATAGAGTTTTAGCCGGCAACGGCGAATGGCACGGTGGATTGTGTTCACCGACAATGTTTTCTGGAAGTATTCCTGGGCCCATGTTGTGATTTCCATTACAGCATTCCTGTATGTGATGCAGTGCCGTCTAAGGGCCGTCGGTGAAAGAGGGAACTCTGATTGGCTGTTCAGCTTAGTGACCGAGTCAGTGCACGAGAATAATAGCAAAATAGCGAGCAAAGTCAAAACGGTACAGATAGAAGGCTGTTCTAATGATATGTCATCTTATCTGAGTGTTCCTTGGCGAATATTTCAATATTAACACGAGAGGAGTGGAATAAAGACAGTGTTTAGCAGGATTGATATTCAAAACGGTAAGCACACACTGCTTTGTTTACGGTTTGTGTAACGTTAACTGCAGCCGGCAGCGCCGGTTTCCCTTTTTGAATGACGAATATAGACGAATATATCTGCAGAAATAGACAGTTGTCTCATTTACACGCAGGCGCAGAACGTGCATTCTAGCTGACAGTCGGCTGTAGTTCTCTCGGTGTGTTCAAGTGCAGCTTTTTACCCCGACGCGAGGCGACAACACAGTCGGCTTTCATCAGCGCTAGTTCGTCTGCGTCGGCTTGGTGTGTTCCAGGCTTAAGGGCCCGAAGATCACGGGGATCCAGTATGGTTTTCCGGCCTTGACCCTTATGCACAGAGATTGTTCCAGATTCTCTGAATCTTTGGATAATATTATGTACTGTAGATGATGATAACTTCAAACTCTTTGCAATTTTTCTCTGAGAAACTTCTTTCTGATATTGTTCCACTATTTTTCGCCGCAGCATTGGGGGAATTGGTGATCCTCTGGCCATCTTGACTTCTGAGAGACACTGCCACTCTGAGAGGCTCTTTTTATACCCAATCATGTTGCCAATTGACCTAATAAGTTGCAAATTGGTCCTGCAGCTGTTCCTTATATGTACATTTAACTTTTCCGGCTTGTTATTGCTTCCTGTCCCAACTTTTTTGGAATGTGTAGCTCTCATGAAATCCAAAATGAGCCAATATTTGGCATGACATTTCAAAATGTCTCCCTTTCAACATTTGATATGTTATAGATATTCTATTGTGAATAAAATATAAGTTTATGAGATTTGTAAATTATTCCATTCCTTTTTTACTCACAATTTCTACAGTGTCCCAAGTTTTTTGGAATCGGGTTTGTACATATATATATATACATACAGTATATATATATATATATATATATATATATATATATATATATATATATATATATATATATATATATATATATTCTACCAAATTGGTTCACAGTTGGAAGCATCTCAATTTTTTTAATTTTTCCACAAATTGTGCTTGCAAATTGTATAATATCCAAGGAAAACATGTCTAGTAATTGTGCAGTTAATTCTCATACTGTATTTTCAGTTTTGGAATATGTATCCTCTCCCCAAATTTGTCACTAATAAAACACAATAAAAATTATTTAAAGAAAAGGCTTATATTTACCTTTTAATAGTTTGTTTACATCTACCTTGTACATATTATTATTATTTTTTAAAAGGTTACAATTACAACAACAATTCAAGTGTAATCTTTCTTTGTAAAAACTAAAGTATACATTTTATCATACATATTTCAAAGTTAAGGATTCATTACTTTGAATATAGCCTAGGCTACATTGGAACAAACACTACAACATATTATTTGATGACTTTATTTTTGACAAAACATACTATATTTAACATATGAGCAAAAATTGGCAAACAAAAGCTTATTTGAGGTGGCAGATATTTTACAGTAAAAATGTATAATCTATCCAAAACTAGTCAACGAAATGTTGTCTTTCATATGTCTGTAACATAGGTCTTTCGTTTTTATTATAAGAAATATAAATGTTAATTTGCAGTTTAATACGTTGCTTATACAAATACATTTTATTTCAACATATTTCAGTCGATTTTTACTAATCTCAGTATAGCAATACAGTTTGCTAAAAGCGGATCATTCATTCACACACAGAAACGCGATTCAAATTTAAACCATCTTTTTGCGAGTTGTGGTAAACAGCGCGCATCTCTGCCGTTCATTCATTCACACACAGAAACGCGATTCACTTGAGAATGAAAAAAACTTACTACAGTATTCCTCAGCTCAGCTGCATCTGCTCCTCGAAATACCAGCACTTCTGAGGTACATTTTCCATTATTATTATTACGATAGTATTATTCCTCACAGCGCGAGACGGTGTAAACAAGTACAATGATCTGAATAAACTTGATGTGTTTTCTCGAGCTGATATGGGGGCGTTCACAGTTTGCATGGATTGACTCAGTCATTTGCGTTTGAATAGCGCGCGCTCTCCGTGGGCGGGGTCAAATTAAAAATAATGAGCTGAGATGAGAACGACTGACATCTCTCTCTTTTCATATGTATTACATTAACTGAGAATATTTGTTTTTTTATAAAAATTACTTCATTTAAAAGAATAGAATTCAAGCTTCATGTCTGTGTCTGTATGCCTGTTTGACTGAGTATTCGCTGCGTTATGGTTCATTTTCGGACGCGTTTCAGAATTGACTTCACTGACAGAGAGAAAGCAGAACTCACATCATGTTTATTTTTCTTTATTCGGCAAAAAGCACAACACTTTGTTTTTATTGTGAGTATACACAAAAATAATACACACTTAACAGGATCGATTGATGTATGAAACTTGTTTGTAATATCAAAGTCAACAGAGTATTTGGAGTCTTGTTTGAACTGATAAGAAAAAAAGCGAGCAAATCATATATTATACCAAATTGGTTCACAGTTGGAAGCATCTACATTTTTTACATTTTTCCACAAATTGTGCTTGCAAATTGTATAATATCCAAGGAAAACATGTCTAGTAATTGTGCAGTTAATTCTCATACTGTATTTTCAGTTTTGGAATATGTATCCTCTCCCCAAATTTGTCATCATGTTTATTTTTCTTTATTTGGCAAAAAGCACAACACTTTGTTTTTATTGTGAGTATACACAAAAATAATACACACTTAACAGGATCGATTGATGTATGAAACTTGTTTGTAATATCAAAGTCAACAGAGTATTTGGAGTCTCGTTTGAACTGATAAGAAAAAAAGCGACCAAATCACGCCGGCGCGATTGCCGACCTCGGGGTTAACAGTTGACTGTCACGACTGGGATGCACCGCTACCTGCCGAGAAAGGGCAGCTATGGACAGCATGGAGAGAATCACTCCAAGAACTCAGAAACCTACAGATACCTAGGTCCTATACACAGGTCTCTCCACCCACAGCCCAACGCAGAGAACTCTGAATTTTCTCGGATGCATCAGTCAAGTCAGTAGCAGCTGTGGCCTACTTAAGGCTCTTTGATCAAGATGGAAGCTGCCACATAAGCTTTGTTCTAGGCAAAGCAAAACTAGCCCCTCGACCAGAGCTGACTACCCCGCGGTTGGAACTATGTGCTGCCGTGTTAGCAGTGGACATCGCAGAGTTCATTACTGCTGAACTGGACATTCAGATAGAAGACATCAGCTACTTCACGGATAGTAAGGTAGTGTTGGGCTAGTGCAGCGGATAAGAAGGTTCTCCAGCCCCACACAGTGGCACTTTGTATCAACGGACAACAATCCTGCTGATCACGCAACGAGATTCATCTCAGCAGCACGCCTCAAAGACACCATGTGGCTCACAGGTCCAGCTCTCCTGTCACAGCCCAAGCAAACGCACAACAAGCAGGTCACCTTTGACCTAGTGAAGCCGGAACAGGACGTAGATGTCCGCTACCCTGAGCACAACTGCCAGGGAGAGACTACTTGGGTCCCAACGGTTTTGCCGTTTCTCAAGCTGGAAGTCACTCACCCGTGCCATTTCATGTCTTACACATATAGTCCGCCTCTACAGGAAGAATACAGAGGATTCTCGTGATGGTTGCAACGGATGGCATCACTGCACCCAAGATCACACGGTAGAGATGCTCACCAAGGCCCAAAACACAATCATACGTACCGTCCAAGAGGAGACTTACGCAAAAGAGCTGCAGTGTATCAGGGATCAAAGATCTCTTCCACAGGACAGCCCCATCAGAGCCCTGAGCCCTTTCATTGACACAAACGGTCTCATTAGAGTGGGCGGACGCATCACAGAGGCTAGTATAAGATGTGAGGAGAAGCAACCTATAATAGTTCCTGGTCGTCACCACATTGCCACTCTTCTTGTGCGCCATTATCATGAACGGACTCAACATCAGGGACGTCTCTTTACAGAGGGCGCTATTCGTTCTGCCGGCTGGTGGATTGTTGGTGGAAAAAGGTGTGTGAACAGTCTTATTTTCAGATGTGTCACCTGTCGTACCCGACTGCCGCCTCAACACGGATCCTCCGTTTTCGTACATTGGACTTGATGTCTTTGGACCATGGTCAGTCTCTTCACAACGCACACGGGGGGGGGTCATGCAGACAGTCAAAGATGGGCGGTCTTGTTCTGCTGTCAAAGCATTCGTGCCATCCACATCGAAATCATCGAATCTATGGATACTTCTTCCTTTATCAGTGCCTTGAGAAGGTTCATCGCCACCGGTCAAACAACTACGCTCAGACAGGGGAACTAACTTTGTCGGAGCCTGTCATGAGCTACTGATCCCTTCCAACATCAATGGTAAAGTGGAGAGGTTTCTTACAGATCAGGGTTGCGTGTGGGAGTTTAACCCCCCTCACGCCTCCCATATGGGTGGAGCCTGGGAAAGGATGATAGGGCTGACATGCAAGATCTTGGACTCAATGTTCTTACAGCTTGGGTCTTCAAAAATCACCCATGAGGTCCTAGTCACCTTGATGGCTGAAGTGACCGCCATTGTAAATTCCAGACCGCTCGTACCAGTGTCTACATACCCAGATGACCCATTTATACTCACCCCTGCAACTCTGTTAACACAAAAAACTGGTCCCTCTCTTGCTCCTCCAGGCGACTTTGATGGCAAAGACTTGTACAAACGTAAGTGGAGACAGGTACAAAGTCTTGCCAACACCTTCTGGGACAGATGGAGGAAACAATACCTGTCCACTCTGCAGACAAGAAGAAAATGGCAGTCTGACAAGCCAAATCTCACTAAAGGGAGTGTAGTGCTCATCAAGGACAATCAAGCCAAAAGAAACACATGGCCTATAGGGCGTATCGCAGAAGTGTTTCCCAGCAAGGACGGTAGAGTCTGCAAAGTGGAAGTGATGGTAGCACACCCAGACGGGGTTAAAGTGTTACTGAGGCCAGTTACAGAGTTGGTCCTCCTTTTACCATCTGAAGACTAGACTACTACTGCCCTTTCAGACATGTATGGTATATTAAGTAATGGTATCCAGGGACACCAGACGGGGAGTATTCTGTATTGTTACTTGTTGTCTCCGCCTTGTGGTATACTAAAGAAATTACATTCACGTTTGTTCTGCGGCTTCCTTTAATGATGTCATCAGGAAGCGCTCAGTAATGTCTTCAGACAGCTGCGTCTTATGTTCGTGCATCAATCTAAGTCCTTCTGCTCACGTTCAAGCTATAAACGAGCATCGTCGGTATGTAAATGTTCTTTAACATGTCATCTATCTATGCAGAGGAATGTTTTCATGTAAGATGAGATTTAAGATGAGATGTAATGTTATTAAAATTGTTGTATAAATTTCCGGATGTTCACTTATGCCGGCTGTGGTATAAACAGAATAGTCTGAGCTAAGTTATGACTAAAAACCTTTAAATAGCCATTTCATTGTGTAAAATAACAAGTTATTTGTACGTGTATTGTTTAAAACATGTGAACAGACTCAGGGCCCTATTTTAACGATCTGAAACGCAAGTGTCAAAGCGCAAAGCGCAAGTAACTTTGTGGGCGGGTCTCGGCGCTGTTGCTATTTTCCCGGCGGGATAAATGACTATTGCGCCAGGCGCAAATCTAAAATGGGTTGGTCTGAAGTAGCTTCATTATTCATAGGTGTGGTTTGGGCGTAACGTGAAATAAACCAATCAGAGCGTCATCTCACATTCCCTTTAAGAGCAAACGCGCTTTTTCCATAGCGGATTGCTATTGAAACGGCGGATTTGCCAGGCGCGCGCCAGGAGCGGTTCACAGCCAAGGAGAGCAACGCTCTCGTCACGGCCGTAAAAGAGAGAAGTTACATTGAAATGGAGAAACCCACCCAAATTAACTTCGGTTAAACAGGCGTATGATAATTTGGGTAAATGTGTAAGCTAGATGTATGCTTTTATAATAAATAGTCTATCTATCTATCTATCTATCTATCTATCTATCTATCTATCTATCTATCTATCTATCGTAATAATGTATTCAAAAATGAAAACTGCTGCTTCTGTGTAGATGAGAGAATCAAAGTGTAGGCTATGTGCGTTGTGCACACGCTACATTGATTATGGCCAAGCATGCGCCCTTAAAATAGCATATGAATAACATGCGCAACGCGCCACTGACTTTAAACTATTTTTTCCTGGTTAGTGGCGCAATTGTTTTCTAAACCTGCAAAATAGCATGAATGAACGTTTGCGCCGGAACACGCCTCCTCTTTGCGCTGAACCGCCCCCGGGAGCGCAAGTGTATTTCCTAACTTACCGACGTGCTTCTGTGGAGGGAAAAGTCCGCTTTGCGCGGGTGCAAAATAGGAATGATACATGCGTCGGTGTACAAAGTCACTTGCGCTGGGTGCAAGATAGGGCCCTCAATGTGAAGATTGATTTAGTACTCATTTATGTATATATTTGTTTTCAGTTTTACCCTACTTTTGGTCATCATTAAAGAAGTAAACGATTCACCTTCGTCCAGTGTGGTGACTAGAGGAGGAGTTAAACTGTCTGTCAATTTACACAAGGGGTTGTAACAAGGACGGAACAAGGCGTATGAATAGGCTATATTTGGGTCTTTTTCGAAACTTTCCCCTAATTGGATTCTTTGGGACTTTTTTTTTCCTTACTCAGGACATATTGAGGATACAAAATCAGTTGAGTTTGCTTCTGTTGCAATTTGTTCAAGGTTGACCCCCATTTTGGCTTAAAATGACTGGACTATTTCATGTTTCGCCATGCCTCGGGGCCTGCCTGCCAAACAGTCCCTTCAGACGAAAGGTGATTGTCATGTTTGCAAGGCGCCCTTTTATACTTCCGGGTTGCACATTAATGAAGTCAGCGGCTGTCGCCGGTCAATATGATTGCCGTGATTTGATAGTGATTTCAGACACCTGTCACGCCTGAGGCGTTACCCAAAGCGTCATCGACGCAGTGTCTCGTTCCCTGTTCTCAGGGAACAGAGATTACAGTCGTAACCTAGACGATCAATTTAATGTGCATTTTATTATGACTATAGAAGACAATGGAGAGCATTTTGTTCTTGAGAATGCAGAAGGAAATGTTAATCTGAGTTTTTATCAGAAAACATATAGCGAAGAAGCTATTGACCAGAAATGCTCATCTTATAGCTTGCGCCCTGTGAACCAATTTAGCCAAAATATGTTTATCAGTGCGAATTGTAAATGATTCACTTTATTTTCAAGTTACTTTGTGAATTTATGATTAAAAAGCATGATATTTACATGTTTTGATACACTGAGCATTTTTTCCACAGAATGTTTGATAAATCATTACTGATTGTTGGCTTGCCGTCAGAAATGTGTGTATAGCAGCGGTGCAGTGCCCAGAATTTCCTAAGAAATAGAAAATGTATTCTTGAATATTATGAACAAACATTAACACATTGAACTTTTAAGTGGTCTTACTCAGAGGGTCTCGATAATAAAAATAAAAATAATAAAAAAAAAACGTTTTCCTTCCAAATGAACAACCAGATGGTTTTAAAGCTTTTGAAAGATGTTTGCCTTGGTACAGTATATATTTTTTTCCCAAAGTACCCTCACAGTTTCAAAGTGATTGCACATTCTTATAGCTTTGGCACTAGCAAACTACTCCTCTCTTTGTACAGTAGCAGGACTTGATCAGACTTGACTGGTTGTCATTTGCATATATTCTATTGGCTCAAGGATTTATACCTAACATACCTGACATGGCTCATTTATCAAGAAATGTCTCATAGGCTATACTCTTACTTAGTTACTATGGTCATAAATTATATATTTTATACTGATCATTATAAATATATTATAAACATATTAATTACAATTACAAAACTGGTTTCTGCTGCACTGAATGCATTTTTGGAGGCCTTACATAAACCCATACCATAAAAGCAAACTAAACTGTAATGGGGTGTCTAAAAAGCAGAATGTATTTTATTATATTATGCAGAGAAATAAACCATGCACACTATCTTTCCTCCAAGAAAATAATAATAATAACAATAATAACTTGCTAATGTGAAATATGTAGACCAATGTTTTGTCCTTTGGCAAATGTGGAGGATTCTTATAATGAAAAAGATTCAGATGAGTTCAGATGAGTTTCTGTCAATCACTTCTTTTTTATAAACACATACCCCCCCTGATACCCCCACATAGAATGGGGCAGGGCTTCTACAAGTGTTTAAAAGCTTGGAGTAAGGCAAAAGTGTGTAAAGACGGAGAAGATTACCAGTCACTTGGGTGAAAATTCATTGCATCTCTGAAGGTACATATTCATCTTATTTATGTCAGTAATGCAATAAGTTAAAGCTCAATAGTCTCATTGGAAGGGAAAACCTATATTCAGTTTGTATATACAAACTAATTGATAAAAAAAAAAAAAAAGCACTTTATGGATTGTATACTTGTATGAATTTAGTTACTTTGTCTTTAGTCTGTAACATATGCTAAATAAAGTACTAGTGTACATTTACATCTGTAGATGTTGTTCTGTAAGGATTTATTATACTGTGGGTAACACTTTATAATAACGTTCAGTTGTAAGTCATTTACAAGTGATTAGTAAATTATTAACTAATCATTTATGAAACATGACTATGCTTTCATAAATGATTAATAAGTAATATGTTCATTATTTTATGTATGTTTTGTAGATTCAGTTATAAGTCATTTACAATTGATTATTTAATGATTAACTAATCATTTACAAAACATGACTATGCGTTTCATAAATGTTTAATAAATGATGTTACATTTTTTTGTATGTTTTGCTCACATCAGGTGAACAGTGGTTAAAGACTCCATGTGTGTCAGAGAAGACAGCTTTCTATACCCTCACCAGTCAGCACTTACACTGCAGTACACACTACAGTGTTCAACACCTGTTATAGATGATGTGTAAACACATGAATAAATCATTTACAACACTTTCTGCATCCCCTAATCTAAAGTGTAAACTATTCATCACTTGTAAATGTGTTACACATCATTCATTTTATCTATGAATGATGTGTAAAACATTTACAAGTGATGAATAGTTTACACTTACCGAAAAATCAATAACAGGATGGGTTCTGTTTAGGTTTAATTGAACATGTGAACAACCATATTCAAAGACTCTTAGCACGCATACCACGAGAACAGTCATAGAGCTGTAAGATGAACAGACCTTCCTCTTAAAATAAAGATTGCGGCTGGTATTTCTGGTGGCAGGGAATGGCACAGGTTGTCAATGGGAACTGGTGAATATGAATGTGATAGAGGTAACTTTTATTAAAGCAATGTAATATCTTTGTATTGTTGTTGTAATTTCCTCTTTTTAATAGTAAAGAAATCCAGACAGATTTCAAAATGCCTCCTCCAGCGGTTCCACACGGCATGTGCCTAAAAATCATGGATGACCGCAACACGAAGGGTGGCATGGGCTCTGAAACAAATCCTTTGAAGTTCATGGATCAGGACTACAACTTTTTACAAGAGTACTGTCTTAAGACAAGACAGAGATTTGTTGATGAGTTTTTCCCGCCAGACCCTCGTTCCATTGGCGAAGGGCTGCTGGAGCCAGAAGTCATGGCCCGAGTGGAGTGGATAAGACCATCGGTATGTAATCTATACTTCATTTGTGACGTGTTCTGATAATAATGCACAACTAAGTAGAAGTGTAAAATTCTATAAGCTAAAAGATGTGAATATGATAATTACATTTTTTTTTTAAGAATTTAAAAGAGACTACTAAAAACAACTTTCAATCACATCCCTTTCACTGAAAGCATCAGTTGATCACAAGTCAAATACTGAAGATCTTACTTTTTTTTTCTTCAGAATTTGTATCCAGATAAAGCTGAATTTATTGTAGATACAGTGTCCAGGTTTGACTACGCCCAAGGGAATATAGGTATGTCTGGGTAACCACAGTATTGCTGTTAAAGCGTGGGAAGGCAGTTTTTAAGACGCTAGAAATAGCGAGCTAGCTTTGAAAGCATAAGATCCCATAAGATCTGCAAAGTGTCATGAGAGACGGCATTAAATTACCTCACGTCTCAAAGCAAATAACACTACAATAATATTGAACGTAAAGGAAACAACTTGCAGAGCTCTTACTTGTACCACCTGACTGCTGCAAATACATTTTTGCGTTGATAGTGTTGCCATAGAAACACAAAAATCCGAGCCTGAGGAGGTGAACCGCTCCGGGTAGAACGTCACTGGTTGCCATTTCTTAATTACGGTAATTACGGTAATTACGGCAGTGCTTTGGCTGTCTGTCTACAACTCTGCAGCATTGCCTCATGAAACCCGCTGATGACATGTGATGGAAATACAGGCAGGAAGGTCATCAGGACCGAATGCAATGATTGGACGTGCATTTCTTTGGTCCCGAGACTTCCACTGAAGATATGATCATTTTTAAATTTCAATTGAAGACCAGTTCAATTATTGATTGCCATCAAGATGAGAAGAGAGTTTCAACCAGTATAAAAAAACATAAAAAAACCTCTAAATTCTAGTGCATTGGCACCTACTGCCACCTAGCGGCATCATACAAGCAAAATGGTGTTCAGTTCAATTACCTATGCCATTGTAGACCATTAATTCAGTCAGTCATGATTATTTTTTCCTATAAAAGATTAGAGGGGCTATTGAGATAAAGTGACTTGCTCTGTGTAAATAAAAGCTTAGCCTATATTTAAACCAAGTAACATTATTGTATTTTGTACAGATTTGGATATTATTATTTTTCTGCCCTCTGAGCAACACACTAGGTGCTATAATAAGTGCATTTGAGTTTCACATTCCTTTTCCCTTTCAAATCCTTGTAAGCCCCAAGAATCATACATCTGATTTTATTTGCCTGCAGGGAAATTTTACCGCCATTTTGAATTTTCTGGAAAACCTTTTTTTTTTTTGGTTAGATGGTTCGATTTGCACAAAACTTGGCATGCATTATTCCAAGAGACTCATGACAAAATGTTATCGGAAGAAACATAATATTATATTGCACTTACAATGTCGTTTTTTTAATAAGAAATGTTTTTTGTTTACAAAAGTATATTTACAAAGAAATGTTATTTTAACTTTAATTTATCCCAATAATATTTAAAACATATTTGTCAATTTGTGTGATGTGGTAGGCCTATATATATTGCTGTCTAATAAAAATGAAGAGACAATATTATTTGTCTTTTATTATATACAGAATAACACATCTATAAAGACACACTTAAAGACTTATTATATTTGAAAAGATGCATGGCAACATCCCTATATCCTTTAGTCTGAGCCATTGGTGCCTGATGATTGCCTCTTGTGGCTATACTTAGGCTTGATTTCTGCTGAAAACAAAGTAAATTCCTTCACTAGCAAAACTAGAAAAAAATAATAAATGAGTTGTGGAATATGAAAGATAGCATATCAAATTAGTTTACACAGTTTCAATTAGTGTGTTTTTTTTTCTTCAGGAAACTGCTGGTTTCTGGCCTCTGTTGGGGCTCTAACATTTCAAGACAAATTTTTACAGAAGGTCGTCCCAGATGGACAATCGTTCAGCCACAATTACACTGGTTTATTTCACTTCAGGGTGAGTTCCTCTTATTTCATGCCATAATTTCCAATATTTAATTCTATTTTGATCATATTATCCAGAATCGAAACTCCAAGTAATAGTTATTCCTGTTAGTTTTTTACTCAGTGTTCTGCTTATTTAAACTTACAGTTCTGGCGGTTTGGGAAATGGTACGATGTTGTGATTGATGACAAACTGCCAACAATCGACAACAGGCTGATTTTTGTCCAATCAAAAACATATAATGAGTTCTGGCCAGCCTTGCTGGAGAAAGCGTATGCAAAGTAAGTGCCTGTACATCTTTTAGTGACTTCATAAAAAATAATTTCAAGTATATGTAAGCAATTGTGCTGTCATATTCAATATACAGTAAACACGACTGTAATCCAACCTGTGATTAATGTACTGTATTAGTCCTTAAATTTATGTCTATTACATTGTGGCATATCATTTAGAGTTTGAATGACTGTTACAGGGTGTGCGGCTCCTACGCTGACATGCACAGTGGCTGTGTATCTGAAGCCCTCATGGATTTCACCGGAGGGGTTCATATGCACTACGAACTGAAAACGGCTCCAACTGATTTGTGGGAGATAATGTACCGTGCTTTCCAGTCAGAAGTCCTTATGGGCTGTGCAACTCCAGCAGGGGTAAGCAAAAAAGAAAAAAAATAGACTACATTGTACAGGGACATTTTCATTTGTGGGATTAAAAAAAACAAAAAAACACTTACAGCACCTCTTAAGCAATGACTTTTACACCACACCATCTGTCTTCTGATAATTTTTCTCTGTTTCCACATAATCAGAAAGAGAATGAGGAAAAATTACCAAATGGCATTGTTCTGGGCCACGCTTACACTGTGACAAATGTTTACCAGGTAAGACTGCAAAAAATCAAGTCTCGGCACGCATCAGATTCATATAAGGTCTTAAGGTAAATATTTTAGGGACAAAAGATAATGGAAGCCAACCAACTTGATACTTACCCATGCTTTACATGTTTGTACATGATTTGGCCTTTTTGCATAATCTTAGTGTTTGTTCTGCTCGGTGCTCAAATGTGACAAATTATTAAAAATGAACATATGCGTTTTACCTCAAAATTTTGGTAAATTACAAAATAAAGCTACTGGTAATATCAGAAAGATTTGCCACATTTTCATATACTTATTATTTAAAATCATGCTCCACAGGTCATGAGAGGTAAATATCCAGTTCAGCTGGTGAGATTGTTCAACCCATGGGGACGCATTGAGTGGAAAGGCGAATGGGGTGACGAGTAAGAACTGATTTTATTTAACCACACATTTTAGACATTTAGGGCCCTATCTTGCACCCAGCGCAATTGACTTTGTACACCGACGCATGTATCATTCCTATTTTGCACCCGCGCACAGCGGACTTTTCCCTCCACAGACGCACGTCAGTAAACTAGCAAATGCATTTGCGCTCCCAGGGGCGGTTCAGCGCAAAGAGGAGGCGTGTTCCGGCGCAAACGTATTTAGCAGGTTTAGAAAACAATTCCGCCACTGACCAGGAAAAACCTAGTCTAAAGTCAGTGGCGCGTTGTGCATGTTATTTATATGCTATTTTAAGGGCGCATGCTTGGCCTGGCCATAATCAATGTACACATACACTTTGCTTATCTCATCTACACACAGACGCAGCAGTTCTCATTTTTAGAAAACCATACATTATTACAAGGAAAAATATTAACACATGAGGGAAATCATTGTTGTGTCCATGAAGATGTGAAAAAATAGGCATAAATCTAGCTTACACATTTACCCAAATTATTATACCTGTTTAACCGAAGCTAATTTGGGTGTGTTTCTCCATCCCCAATGTAACTTCTCTGTGTTTTACGCCCTGACGAGAACGTCAGCTTCCTCGACTGTAAACCGCTCCTGGCATGCGCCTGGCAAATCCGCCATTATAATATAAATCCGCCATGGAACAAACGCGCCTGCTCTTAAAGGGAATGTGAGATGTCGCTCTGATTGGTTTATTTCACGTTACGCCCAAACCACACCTATGAATAATGAACCTACTTCAGACCAACCCATTTTTGATTTGTGTCGGGCGCAAGAGTCATTTATCCTGCCGGTATAATAGCAACAGCGCCCAAGACCCGCCCACAAAGTTACTTGCGTTTCGCGCTTGATACTTGCGTTTCAGATCGTTAAAATAGGGCCCATAGATTCTCTTGTTAAATTTGTTAAAAGGAGGGATGCGTGACACAGAATGACAATGAAACATGAGTTTTAATAAACAAAGAAATCAAGTTCTACCAGAAAGACTCGGGAGAATAAATACTGTGACAATTATCCATTTATTAGCAACCCAGCAAGCAATAAAGTTCTTTGGCGTAGGCCCCGTCCGTAGCTCGCAATCTGAGGGTCCGGACTCTGCATATCCTGCCTGAATATCAAGGCAGGGGCGCAGCCGACCCCCGTGAGGTATGGAAGGGACCATCCTGGTGGTGGTGGTGAGGAGGATGGAGGGAAGGATTCAATTTGGAGGAGGTGGGGAGGATGGTGGTGAATTGAAGCGTCAGCATCTGCGAACTCAAACATAAGTACCGAACTTTTATACCACAAGTGTTGGAATGTGATTGGATAGATGAAAAGGTAGAGTGACGTAACAATTAAGTCTTCCTGGCAGAACTTAATGCTAAAGCTTTCATTAAACTCTAAACATCTACCATAACTTCAACGACGAACAGAGATCTGAGGAAACTGAGAGATAGCACAGGATAGCAATCAAAGAAACAGGGAACAGGGTAGGGTTGCACCAGCCGTTCGTAAGTTCTTTCTTAAATTGGAACGTAAAGTCCACACTAGAGGCTTAGTAACTACTAGCTAATTTGTAACTAACCCTGAACTTTATTCCCGTTGCACCATTTGTTCGTAAGGCAGAGCGTAGCTAGTAGGTCGTAAGATGTTAGATGTCGACTGATATTTGACATGCTCAACATGGACCGATGCACACGCCGGCGCGTGTAGGACGGGTTCGTGTTAAAGATAGCCGCTAACAAAGTAATCTTTTCACATAATGTTCTCTCTCTTAAAATGTAAGCGAGTGTAAATGTCAGCATAATCATATATGTCTAAAGAATTGAAGTCTGTCAGGTAAAAGAAGAGCTTATTGATGCAGTTCAGTCTATCTGATATTTAATTACATCCGTTACTCCTGATCGGAGGCTGCCGTAAATATTTAGTTTATACGTAGAGTTACGCTTCAACTAAGTTTAATGGTGCAACTCAAAAATATTTAGAAGTGCGTAAGTCGTAACTTAGTGTCCATTTACATCAAAACTAGGCTAAGTTATAACTTACGCACAGCTGGTGCAACCTGCCCCAGGTGTGCAACTAATCAGAAACCATGGTAACAAACTAAGAACTAGAAACCAGCAAAACAGTGACAAAGAAACTAAAAAGAAAATGATACTATTAAACTAAACAAGACATGATAAAGAAACGAAACATTACTTGACCATGACAATGTTTGCCTAGCAATAATACAGTGGGGGAAATAATTATTTAATCCCCTGCTGATTTTGTAAGTTCGCCCACTTACAAAGAAATGAAGGGTCTACAATTTTATGGTAGGTTTATTTTAACGGAAAGAGACAGTATATCAACCAAAAAATCCAGAATAATCACATTATATAAAGTTTATAAATTGATTTGCATTTCAGTGAGTGAAATAAGTTATTTGATCCCCAAGCAAAACATGCCTTAGTACTTGGTGGAGAAACCTTTGTTGGCAAGCACAGAGGTAAGACGTTTCTTGTAGTTGGTCACCAGATTTGCACACATGTCAGGAGGGATTTTGGTCCACACCTCTTTACAGATACTCTCTAAATCCTTAAGGTTTCTTGGCTTTTAAACATAGATATAACATAATCTAAAGCATGTACATCATGTCTCAAAATAAAGAAGCAAATATATAATCTATATAATCCTTGTTTCGTTCTGTTCCCTGCCGGTTATCGTCTATATGTTATTGTGTGTGTTGTGGATTCTTCATGGTATCTTGGTTTCTTGAATTAAAATATCTTCATAGTAACCCTGAGAGACATTTAAGTTTGTTTTTCACCAGTTTTAAAACCATTATTATCTGATTGAAATATATTTTGAATTTGAAACAAATAAGGTTTTAAGGTATAAGTAACAGGGCTGTTTGCATAAAGATGAACAGAGGAACGTGAAAGAATAAAAGGAACATCATTAATAAAAATGGAAAAGTGGACCCAACACTGAACCTTGAGGTATGCCTCTTTCTTGAATAATGATCAGATTTTACCCCCATGAATGATAACACATTGTTTTCTATTATGTAAATTAGAATTAAACCACAATAAAACATTTTGAGAAAGACCAACTGAATAAAGCTCATATTATAATAAGTAATTATCAACTAAATCAAAAGCCTTCTTCAGATCGATAAAAACAGCCCCTGTAAGGCTGCCATTATCTAATTCTGAAAATACATCATTTGTCAATTTTAGTCAAGAACTAGTTGTTAAATAATTAGGCCTAAATTCAGATTGGAAAGGTGATAAGATATTATTAAAATATTATTTAAAAAATATTATTTTCTAGGTACTTTGATAACAGATTATAAATAAATTGTTCAAATACTTTAACAATAACACAAATTATTGATATAGGTCTATTATTTTGTGGATCAAGAATGTGGATCACCTTCTTTATAAATTGGAGTAATACAAGAATACTTCCAGATAGTCAGTTGATCAACCAGTGGATACATGAGGATATGATAATCAATCATTAAGACTGATAACAACAACATTCTAAACTTCTGTAGTTGTTTTTTTAGTAAAAGAAAAAATACAGACAGAGTATATTATTGAAGCTATTCATATAAGAATGATCAGATTCAGATGTTAAAGCAGACTGTAGTCACACAATAGTAGCAGTTTAACATAACTAACTAGCAGAACTGGCAGTGAAAACATTCAACAACAAATTGTTCTATTTTTCTCAGTTCTCAACAAACAAAAAAGTTTGTGAAATTGTTTGATTATTGCAAAGTCAAAATGATCCTTTATTCTGATGTATGTTTTACATAATTCTTTCAGCTCACCCTTGTGGAACGATGTGAGTGATGAGGACCGCAAACAACATCTTCGGGACGAAAATGGAGAGTTCTGGTGAGCATGAACCATGTTTTGAAAAAGATTCTTAACGCGTACTAAAACATGAATTACATATTGTCTATGTAACGGTCACCAGCTGGAGTGCCCTTGAGAGCCACCCGAGGGCACTCCACATCAGACACTCACGTTCACTCTCAGACTACATTTCCCATACTCACTGCCCGGACTCATCATCTCTGATCACTCATCACAGTCACCTGTACCTCATTATCACTGATTGCATTCACCTGTGTCCCATCACCCTGTTAGTCTCAGTCTATTTATACCATGTTCATTCATTCACTCACCGCGAAGTCTTGTTTTAGTGTTACACTGCATTTCTGAGCAGTCTCTTGGTTTTCTTGTCTCTTGTCTCTTGTCTCTTGGTTTTCTTGTCTCTTGTCTCTTGGTTTTCTTGTCTCTTGTCTCTTGGTTTTCTTGTCTCTTGGTTTTCTTGTCTCTTGGTTTTCTTGTCTCTTGGTTTTTGGATATCTTGCCCTGTTCCCTGGATTACTCTCTTGCCTCTGGTCCCTGCCGGTTTTGTTTGTTTGTTTGTTTGTTTGTTTGGACTGCCTATCTGTGTATGACCCTTGCCTGTACATTGGATTATGCCTCTGGATTGCCCTCAAATAAAGCTGCATTTGGATCCTCTACCCTCGTGTCTCAGAGCGGTTCGTAACAGAAGACTTCGCCACACCCAGATCCAGCAGCTATGACCTCCAGGAATCCAGCAGTACGGATCTCGCCTGATCTTCCCAGCATGAGCCGGGAGTTCGCTGGACAGATCGCGGCCTTGGCCCTGGATAGCCTCGATCTGTTCCAGTACACCTGGGGGTTTGTTCCTCTCGCTGCCTCTTGCTCTCTGGGTGACGAGGCAATTAAGTTGTGTTACCGCCTGGGGGCTAAGGAGGTCGACCCGAGGGAGCTCCCCGACCTCTCCGGTCTGGATTGGAGAGAGGCACTCTCCAGATGTCTGGAGAGCTTCCTTCCATGACACGCCATGTCATCGTCTGCACTTCACGTCAGTCCTGCCGAGCCAGAGCCAGAGCTTCACGTCAGTCCTGCCAAGCCAGAGCCAGAGCCAGAGCTTCACGTCAGTCCTGCCGAGCCAGAGCCAGAGCTTCACATCAGTCCTGCCGAGCCAGAGCCAGAGCTTCACGTCAGTCCTGCCGAGCCAGAGCTTCACGTCAGTCCTGCCGAGCCAGAGCCAGAGCTTCACGTCAGTCCTGCCGAGCCAGAGCTTCACGTCAGTCCTGCCGAGCCAGAGCCAGAGCCTGCACTTCACGCCAGTCCAGCCGAGCCCGCACTTCACGGCAAATCTGCTGAGACCAAAGCAGTATGCGTCGTGCCCGCCGCCCCTGAGACTGAGAGCATCATGCCCGCCGCGTCTGTGACAGCAAGCGTCATGCCCGCCAGCACAAAGTCTTCACCGCTGGTCCCGTCCAGCACTGAGCCCTCTTCACCGCTGGTCCCGTCCAGCGCTCAGCCTTCTTCGCCGCTGGTTCCATCCAGTTCAGAGTCGTCTTCGCCGCTGGTCCTGCCCAGCACTCAGCCTCCTTCGCCGCTTGTCCTGCCCAGCTCAAAGCCCTTGCCGCCGCTGGTCCCGTCAAGCTCAGAGCGCGCTGATCCTGATCCAGAGACTGTTCACGTCACTTTCTGCCGATCCAGAGACTGAGCTTCACGTCACTTCTGCCGATCCAGAGACTGAGCTTCACGTCACTTCTGCCGATCCAGAGACTGAGCTTCACGTCACTTCTGCCGATCCAGAGACTGATCTTCACGTCACGTCAGCCGATCCAGAGACTGAGCCTCACGTCACGTCCGCCCGTCAAGAGTCTCGTCCCGCCGAGACTGAATCTGTTCCTGAGCCTGAATCTGATCCTGATACTGAGCCTGAATCTGTTCCTCTTCCTCTTTCTGCGCCTGTGTCTTCGGACAAGATGGCCGACTCCACGCCTGTGTCTCCGTACAAGATGGCCGACTCCACGCCTGTGTCTCCGTACAAGATGGCCGACTCCACGCCAGTGTCTCCGTACAAGATGGCCGCCGCCGAGCCAGTGTCTCCGTACAAGATGGCCGCCGCCGAGCCAGTGTCTCCGTACAAGATGGCCGCCGCCGAGCCAGTGTCTCCGTACAAGATGGCCGCCACCGAGCCAGTGTCTCCAGACGAAATGACCGCCGCCACATCGCCTGAGCCCTCAGCAGAGATGGTCGCCAACACGCCTGAACCTGAGCCCTCAACTGAGATAACCGCTGCCACGGCGTCTGTTCCTGTCCCTGAGCCGGTGTCTGTTCCTGTTCCGGTGTCTGTTCCTGTGCCCCGGCCGCCCGAAGGGTCGTCTCCGCCCCGGCCGCCCGAAGGGTCGTCTCCGCCCCGGCCGCCTGCTCAGCCTGCTCCGCCCTGGTCGCCTGCACAGCCTGCTCCGCCCTGGTCGCCTGCACTGCCTGCTCCACCACAGTCTCCAGGTCCTCTTCCGCTCCACGGGCCTGGCCCTCCATCCCGCCCCCGGGTCCGCCTCCACTCCACCACCCTCCTGGACAATTTAGGAGCGTCTGGAATCCGCTCCTTAAAGGGGGGGCTATGTAACGGTCACCAGCTGGAGTGCCCTTGAGAGCCACCAGAGGGCACTCCACATCAGACACTCACGTTCACTCTCAGACTACATTTCCCATACTCACTGCCCGGACTCATCATCTCTGATCACTCATCACAGTCACCTGTACCTCATTATCACTGATTGCATTCACCTGTGTCCCATCACCCTGTTAGTCTCAGTCTATTTATACCATGTTCATTCATTCACTCACCGCGAAGTCTTGTTTTAGTGTTACACTGCATTTCTGAGCATTCTCTTGGTTTTCTTGTCTCTTGGTTTTTGGATATCTTGCCCTGTTCCCTGGATTACTCTCTTGCCTCTGGTCCCTGCCGGTTTTGTTTGTTTGTTTGTTTGTTTGTTTGTTTGTTTGGACTGCCTATCTGTGTATGACCCTTGCCTGTACATTGGATTACGCCTCTGGATTGCCCTCAAATAAAGCTGCATTTGGATCCTCTACCCTCGTGTCTCAGAGCGGTTCGTAACAGTCTAGGATTTACATATGAAGCAGGTTTTTTTTTTTTTTTTTTTTTCAGGATGTCAATGAATGATTTCCTTAGAACATTTCACAGCATGGATATCTGCTGTTCCTCTCCTGATTTTCTGGAAGAAAAGTCTGCATGTCAATGGATTTCCAAGTTCCACCATGGCAGCTGGGTTCCTGGGAGTACAGCTGGAGGCTGCATGAATCATTCAGGTGCTTTAATTATAATAATAAAGCTACTAGTCATCAATGCAAATCTGCTTCTAACACCCATGTCCTGTAATTGTAGACACCTTCTATACCAACCCCCAGTTTTGGCTGAAGATTAATGAGATGGATAAGGCCTGTGATCAGGGCCAGAGCAATGTTCTGGTGTCCCTCATACAGAAACCTGACAAGAGAAACAGACGCCTTGCTTCACACCATTTCATCGGCTTCTGCGTGTTTGCGGTCAGTATTCACAAAAAAACATAAAAAAACACACACAAAAAGAAACAAATAAACAAACGCAAAGGCAATAAATATGGTTGTACAATGATACTATTGTGCTTAGTGTGTAACCTTTATTTTTGTTTTGAACTTTTACAGGTTCCACCCGAGGCAAGTAAAATATACTCACAGTTTCTATTACATATTACGTAAGCTGTCATATCTTTCTGACACATTTTTTTGTTTCATTATCATTTAGATGAGATCTGAGGGAAAGTTTGGGTCAAGCTTTTTCAATAGCAGAAATCTTGTGGCAACAAGCGGGAACTTTCAGGATGCAAGAGAAGTGATGAAATTATTCAGACTGGAGCCAGGAGAGTATCTCATTGTACCATCCACTTACATCCCTAATAAGAACGCAGAATTCATCCTGTCCATTCTGTGCAAAAATGAGATAAACATTCAGTAAGTTACATGAAGGACTGAGAGATTGACTATAACTTTACAATATTCAACATTTGAGTAATTATTTATGCTTGGAATACTGAAAAACTGACTTTATACACTGAAATGTTCACAATCATGTGCTTTATTACACTGGTTAATAATTTTTTTTATCCAGAAAGGACACAGAAAGGACAGAGAAAGATTTTCTTGTGGATCTCGTAGACGAGGTAATAATACACACACTTATTTTGTAAAGTTTGTCAATATGTGCAATCAGTGAATTAGTTATATTGGTTCTTTCAACATATCTCTGAAATTGCAACTAAACCCTTTATCTTCTTTTTGTTAATTCTCGTACAATGGGAATGATATTAATTGTACAAATAAAGTTAGTATAATTACAGCTTCAGAATCTATTACATGAACACTCTTCTCTGCACATTAAATATTACATTATTGTTTATTCTATACAAATATTAATATAATGTTACATAAATTAACATTTTATTCATTTTAAGATTTGAGAATCTGATATCATCTGAAAATTGTAAAGAGTAGATTATCTTTAATAAGATTTAATAAGATAGATTATCACATTAATTGTGATTTTAGCATTTGCCAATGATACAGTTGTCTCTTTCCTCATATTTAGGTCGCATACAATGATAAACTGGATGAAGAATTTAAAACTAAAACTCTGTTTCGACAATATTCGGATCAGGTAAATATGTATGCTAATATATTATCAAAAAAATAAATTAGCTGCTACAAGCTTCAAACTCTTGAATGTCTTCTTTGGAAACAGTACAAAGTTGTTGATGCTGAGAAACTTCAACAGCTTCTTCATGAAAACCTACTCAGAGGTGAGTGTTTTAAAAATCCTGTACGTTCTATGTGAAATATAGCTTAGAAATCTTAAATTGCCTCATAAATCTCACAAATGTGACCTGTACCTTTTAGGAGATAAAAAAACTGAAGGATTTGGCCTGGATTCCTGCAGAAGTATAATTGCCATGTCAGATGTATCCTTTTTTCCTTAATTAAAAACGATTCAAAAATAATTTGTTGAATGATGATATATGATTTATCCCCATCAGTTTATGTTTCCAGTCAGACTGTGAAGAAACATGTTTTAGCTCTAGAAATATTTCCTGACAATAAAAATAGTTCTCTGTCACTGGAATACTTCGTGGATCAGAATTTCTTCGTCTGTGGACCCGCATTATGATGTACAAGGTGAGTGGATTTGAGTCTGGAATTTAGCTTTGATTGCTGATTGGTGTATATGACTTTCTTCTTTCAGACAAATACAATTGGAGTTATGTTAAAAAATATCCTGGCTCTTCCAAGTTTTATAATTGCAGTGGATTGCAACCAACAGATTGGAGCTCAAAAACGTGCATCCATCTGTCATAAACGAACTTCACACGGCTCCAGGGAGTTAATAAAGCCCTTCTGAAGTAAAACAATGAGTTTGTGTAAGACAAATATTAATATTCAATATGTTACAAAGTAAAATTCTAGCTTTCGGCCTATGATAATGTAGCCTAACTCTTATAATAATTATATTCGTCTAAAAAGAAAGTCATACACCTAGGATGGCTTGAGGGTGAGTAAATCATGGGACAATTTTCATTTGAAAGTGAACTACTCCTTTAAGACAATTTTTTTTTACAGGAAATCTTCTTCAACATGGATTCTTCCAGAGATGGGTGTCTGTCTTTGAACGAACTGCACAATGCATTAGAGAAAACAGGTTAAAGCTTATACAGTTTATACTTTGCGGTAGTAAAACGTTGAAAATATTGTAATTTACTTAGTAGAAGAAAAGTATTAAATATTTGCATTAACTATTTTTTACAAACATCACTGCTGTGGTACAGTGTATCTGTATAGCTGCCTAGTGACCCCTAAAATTGAAAACAGAGATATTATGATACATATAATATTTTCAATCACACATTGTATAGATACTGTATTTATGTCATGGTTCTTGTGCCCTAGGCATGCATATAAATGAAGACATCCTGAGTCTCATGGTTGTGCGGTATGGTGGTGCTACAGAACAGATCTCTCTGGAGGGTTTCATTTGCCTTGTCATGCGTTTGAACTGCATGGCTAGTGAGTAAGACTAGACAGAAAAGCAATTTGATGTTCTCTCTCTCTCTGACTTCCTTATACAGAAAGCTGGAGCCTTTCTCAGTACAAACACTCACATTCACACTCTCAGTGTAACATCTATGGGCCATTTTAAACTTTCCAATTTAACCAAAGTCCACACAGAAATCCCCTGAGCCACCGTGCCGCCCTAATTTGATGTTCAGGACTGTAAAATAAAATGTAAAAAATAAATATTTTTTTAGGGTAAGCTACCAAGAGTTGTGTCACACAAACTGGTAAACAAAATTTTTGCTAAACAAAAATCATGCTCCTGAAATAGTTTGAGCTAAATTCCCTGGGTATTTATTATTATTATTATTATTACATTTTAACAGCCTTTATTTTCTTCATCAGGAATATTCCAGAGACTCTGTGAAAGTGGGAAGATAACTCTTAATGAGAGTGAGGTAATCCTGATGTAAACATTTCAATTTTTCCATATCTCCAACCACATACTGTACATGTGTTTAAAAACATTTTGCTTTATTTTCTTTATTTTTTATCATTCAAAATTCATACATTTACAACCTGTGCATCTGTGTTTTAGTGGATTGGACTCACCATGTACTCATGAGGGAACGTCTGTTTGCCAGGAGGTTTGCCAACAAACGCAAGAACAGATCGGCGGTTTAGCGGGCCAAACATTTCATTTTTTATATATCAAACTAATAAACAAATATTGATGCTTATTTACTTATCCTTTTATTCCTCTAATAATTAAAATGCTTTTGCTTTTCTTATAATTATTATTTGATATAGCCTACACATTTCACATGATACATTTGTTTGTAATTCTGAAATTTGTGCAAAAATAACTGTTTTAACTCTCTGTTTGAAAAGTGATTAATGTAATGGGTGTAATATTTCTCATGTTGACCACCTGGAGTCACTGTTGTTGGATTGTTTGCTTTGGTTTTGAAACCTCCTGCTATTGTTGTCATTGTTAGTTATCTAGTTATCTAGGTTTGACCAAAATAAAAAATAAAAAAGATGACATTTGAACCAACCCCGTGTTGCTAGGGTCAATTAAAGGGATAGTTCACCCAAAAAGTTTTCAAAAGTTGTTCCAAACAGATATTTTGAAGAATATGGGTAACCAAATAGTTGATGGGCTCCATTAAGTTAACTCCCATAGTATAAAAAAAATAAATAAAAAAATACCATGGAAGTCA
The DNA here is from genome assembly GCF_965113295.1 of Leuciscus leuciscus. Classification (NCBI taxonomy): domain Eukaryota; kingdom Metazoa; phylum Chordata; class Actinopteri; order Cypriniformes; family Leuciscidae; genus Leuciscus; species Leuciscus leuciscus. The sequence goes on from NC_138741.1 coordinate 7,988,183, forward strand.
ATGGGGTACATCAACTGTTTTGACATTCTTCAAAATATTTTCTTTTGTGTTCAGAAGAAGAAACAAATTCATACGGGCTTGGTGAGTAAATTATGACTGAATTTTCCTTTTTGGGTGAATTATCCCTATAAGGTATAGGTTCAAAATGCTGCAATTATACATTATACATTATACATGCTGCAAATTATACATGCTGCAATAAGTTCTTTCATCCTTCATGCTGTCAAAACACTAATAAAAATAAATACAAAAATAGTATCCTATCAGTAGAGAATTCTGTACTTTCAGCTGTGGTGTGAACAATTCCAGAGTAATCCCAGATATCTTGGAGAATCTAGAATCAGAGGAAGACGAAGGAACCGTATCAGGTAAATTTACTGAACAGTGAAAACGGGGAGAAAATACAGTGATAAAAACTACACTGTACATGAAAAAAATGTACAGTAATCTAAAATTCGAAACTTGTGTAGCTGTCTCTCTATAGACTTTAGGTAGGGTAGATGGCATATTGAACTTACAGACTTTACAATGGCTGTATAAAAGTTTTTTTTTTTAAATGTTCAAGGTGGTGGCTAATTCGCACGAATTCATACGACCTCACTCATACGAATTTGTTCGATTTTTGCTATACCGTACATGTTCTAAAAGTTGCCCAATTCGTATGAATTCGTACGAACGACCTACTTCTGACCCCGCCCCTTAACCTACCCATCACTGGGGTTTAGACAAATCATATGAATTAGCCACCTTTTACTCACTCCTACAAGATGGTCGTGAGCTAGCGTTGGTAGGCCTACAGAGGCAGAATAGTCTCAATTATAATTCATGCAAAAAACATGATTCACAAATGCGTAGACAATTTCACATGGATGAAACCTAATTCACGTACACACAGACTTTTTTTCCACAAAAAGCAATTCACATGCGAAAAATAAAAATATATATTCATAAAATACATTTCACAAATGCAAAACACAATTCGTAGATATACAACTGTGCCCAAAAACCTTTATTTTTATTTTTTTTATTTAATATTGCTTTATTTGAACATTGAATTAACAGTGTGAAACAACATAATTAGAACACAACAATAATTATTAAGGCAACAAAAATATAAAGAATATGAAAGAAAACACTTTAACAATATCATAGCACAAAACAAAAAACAGACAATGAGATAAACAAGAATGAAAAAAAAGGAAAAAAAGGAAAGAGGGCATTACTTAAATGAAAAGAAATCTAAACATTTAAGAAGGTGAAAAGTTTGTAGTTCTTGCAAATTGTACATGTTCTGAGTGCTTTTGGGTTCAGAGAGGGAGAAATTGTAATCAAGTACTGTTTTATCTCATGTAAGAATACCAAAAAAATTGGTTTACAATTTGAGAACTTACATTTGTGAATATAAAATCTACATAGGAAAATAATTAGATTTATTAAAAAGCAGGCATTTGAATCCGCTTGAAAAAAAAAAAAAAAAAAAAAACAGTTTTGGGATTCATAATTTTTGCAAGATATTGCTTGAGATAAACCAACATCTTTCCAAAGTTGCTGAGTATAACTGCACGACCAAAACAAGTGAAGAAGAGTTTCAGTGTCATTCTGACAGAAAGAGCAATTAGTATCAAAATCATAAATGTTTGACTGGGTAAATACTATGAATTAATTTAAAAGATATTTATTTTACTTTGTTTGTGAGGAAAAACCTTTGTTGTATGGACCATATGTTTTTCCAATTTAAATGATCAAAAAGTCCATTCCAATATGTGATTGCAGGAGGGGCAGAAATAATGTTCACTAGGAATAGAACTCTTACTTATAATTTCTTCCTATTTTTTCAGTGAAACATATCTCGTCAATAGGAGTGTTGACAGGTTCAGGAGAAGATAATGAACTCATAATGAAGAGAGTATTATTTTTGAAAAGCATGAGTATGCCAGATGGAATAGCATCCATAACTGTGGCAAACTCTTTGGGAGTTACCGGTGTTATATTCTGAAAGAAACTCTGCATATCTAAAAAGCAGACCTTCGTTATTAAAGAGCTTTCTACCATGACAAATTCCATTACTGAACCAGTGATTATAGAACAAAGATTTATTCCTTAAATAAAATATTCTTATTGTTCCATATGTAACACCGATAAGGGGAAAAGTTATGCTTGTAAATGAGAGTCCATGCCAAAAAGAAGTTGTTGATGAAAGTTAAATAGCTTGATAGGGAGTTTATAAATATCATAGTTACACATTAGAGCAAACTTTACGCCACTAAGTTGCGAGAAGGCAAGCTGAGGGAAAATATTCCAAATAGAACTGGGATTTTTAAGGAATCGATTAGGCCAATATATGTGTTATTATATATTTTATAATAATACTTTAGTACGTGTAAAGACGCACAGTTTTACCATGTTAAGACGACCAATTTGAACGTGTTTCTCAACGCGCACATTCTGGCCATGTTCGAATGTGTTATTGCAAACAATGGGATTTGTTTTTCCATAAAAATGTAACTAAGATTCCATCGATAATTTTACAAGTGTGCGGCATCAAGGCGAGACAGACCCTCTGCTTTAACAAGCAAACCTCTGCCTTTCAAAGAAAGGTTTCTCTGCAGCCAGCAGTTAAGGAGTTTCATTGTTTTTATAATAATTGGGTCCAAATTAGCTGAGCGTCTAGTGTTATCTTTGGTTATTTGTATACCCAAATATGTAACACTGTTTTAACTGCAATACCACCAACTGAAGAGATCATAGGCCTACTGTTTTTTATCGGAAGTAATTCACATTTATTGAGATTAAGATGTAGGCCAGAGGCTTTAGAAAAGAGATGAAGAGTACACAAGGCTGCTGGCATTTGCAGAGAGTCTTCTAAGAACAAAGCAGTATTGTCCGCTAACTGACTAATTATCTCTGTAATGCCAATATTGATGCCTTTTAGATGGCTTGCTTTGATGTGCGTAAGAAATTGTGTCGCAATTAAGTCAAGTCAAGTCAAGTTTATTTGTATAGCGCTTTTCACAATACAGATTGTATCAAAGCAGCTTCACAGTATTAAATTAAAATAATTCAACAAAGTTTGTTTCAAGAGGAATTTATTGATTGATAAAATTAGATTAAATATCCCCAAAATATCCCCAACTGAGCAAGCCAAAGGCAACAGTGGCAAGGAACCGAAAAACTCCATCAAGTGACCTAATGGTGTCCTAAAACTCCATCAGGTGACCTAATGGAGAAAAAAAACCTTGGGAGAACCCAGGCTCAGTCGGGGGCCAGTTCTCCTCTGGCATTTATGAGCTAGAGGCCGGATTGTAGTTTGAACTGTAGGATTATATGAATGCCTGGCTGAAGAGATGAGACTTTAATCTAGTTTTAAACTGGGAGAGCGAGTCTGAGCAACGAACAGTATCAGGAAGACTATTCCAGAGTTTTGGAGCCAAATGTGAAAATGCTCTCCCTCCTTTGGTGGTTCTGGATATCCTAGGTATGACCAAAAGCCTTGAATTTAGTGATCTTAAAGAGCGCGATGGATTATAGGGCGATAGAAGATCCGTTAAATAGACTGGAGCTAAGCCGTTTAGGGCTTTATAAGTCAGTAGCAATACCTTGTAATTAATACGGAACTTTATAGGTAACCAATGCAGTGATGATAAAATCGGTGTTATATGATCATATTTTCTTGATCTCGTAAGAACTCTAGCGGCGGCATTTTGGACTAACTGTAGCTTGTTTATTGAGGATGCAGGACAACCAGCTAATAAAGCATTACAGTAATCCAGTCTCGAGGTCATGAATGCATGAACTAACTTTTCTGCATCAGAAACTGATTGCATATTACGTAGCTTAGCAATGTTTCTAAGGTGGAGAAGGGCTGTTTTTGTAACATATGAAATATGATTTTCAAAAGACAGGTTGCAATCGAGTATAACACCAAGGTCTTTTACTGTAGAGGATAAAGTAACAGGACATCCTATGATGTTATAGTTGTATTGTGCGAGGTTTTGTGGGCGGTTTTTTGAACCGATAAGTATTACCTCTGTCTTGTCTGGATTTAATAATAGAAAATTACGCGTCATCCAATCTTTTATATCTTTAACACACTCTGTCAATTTGGAAAATTTAGCGTTTTCATCCGGCCGTGATGAAATATATATTTGAGTGTCATCAGCATAACAATGGAAACTAATTCCATGTTTCCTTATAATATTTCCAAGTGGCATCATATATATTGAAAATAACAGAGGGCCTAATACAGATCCCTGCGGCACTCCATAGTTTACTGGAGTTATGATCGATTTTTCTCCATTTAAATAGACAAAATGGTAGCGGTCAGATAGGTATGATTTGAACCAGCTTAGTGCTTGTCCTTGAACACCAGTATAATTTTGTAGTCGATCTAAGAGTAATGTATGATCTATAGTATCGAACGCAGCACTAAGATCAAGTAAAACTAGTATTGAGATACAGCCTTGGTCAGAAGCTAAAAGTAAATCATTTGTGATTTTAACGAGCGCAGTTTCAGTGCTATGATGCGGTCTGAATCCAGACTGAAACTTTTCATAGATATAATTTTGTTGCAAGAAAGAGCCCAGTTGAGCGGACACCACTTTTTCTAATATTTTAGACATAAATGGAAGATTTGAAATGGGTCTATAATTTGCTAGATTATTATGATCTAATTGTGGTTTCTTAATGAGAGGTTTTATAACTGCCAGTTTAAATGTTCTTGGAACATGACCTAAAGATAAAGACGAGTTAATAATATTGAGGACAGGCTCTTCCACTACAGGTAACACTTCTTTCAGTAGTTTAGTTGGTATAGGATCTAATAAACATGTTGTTGTTTTAGATGAAGTGATAAGTTTATTTAACTCTTTTTGTTCTATAGTTGTAAAGCACTGTAATTGTTCTTGCGGGGTGATAGTTGAAGCTGAATTGTAAGGCGCGATTGAAGATTGAACGTTTACAATTGTGGTTCTGATGCTTTCTATTTTCTCAGTGAAGAAGTTCATGAAATCATTACTACTGAACTGTAACGGGATATTTTGTTCGGGTGACGTCTCTTTATTTGTTAGTCTAGCCACGGTGTTAAATAAAAACCTTGGATTGTTTTGGTTGTTTTCTATTAGTTTGCGGAGGTGCTCAGCCCTGGCCGCTTTTAGGGCCTTTTTATAACGTGACATACTGTCTTTCCACGCGATTCTAAAGACCTCTAAATTAGTTTGTTTCCATTTACGCTCTAAAATACGGGTTTCTCTCTTTAGAACATGCGTAGTATTGTTGTACCATGGTGCTTTATTTTTCTCTCTGACCTTTTTTAATTTAATAGGTGCAACCACATCCAATGTTCTAGAGAGAATGGTGCTCATAGTGCTAGTTAGTTCTTCTAGTTCATCTGTTTGTTTGGGTTCAGGCAGCAGCTGAGACAGATTAGATAAGCAATTTGATAAATTATCTATGGTTGATGGGAGGATTGTTCTGCCTAGTTGATAACGCGACGCCGCATGACATATTACAGCAGTACGTAATATGCAAGTTACCATGTAGTGATCAGTGACTTCATCACTTTGTGGAATGATATCTATATCGGTTGGATCGGTTCCATGTGATATAATTAAATCGAGTGTATGATTAAGACGATGTGTTGGTCCGGTGACGTTTTGCTTGACCCCAAATGAATTTAATAAATCTGTAAACGCAGCTCCTAACGCATCATTTGGATTATCTACGTGTATGTTAAAATCTCCAACAATTAATGCTTTATTGACATTGACTAATAGGTCTGAGAGAAAATCTGCAAACTCTTTTAGGAAATCAGCGTAAGGCCCTGGCGGTCTATATACGGTAGCCAAGGCTAGAGATAATAGGGATGTTTTTCTAACATCTAAGAGCGTAACATTTAGTACAAGTACTTCAAATGAAATAAACGTATAACCCGTTTTCTGAGTAACATTTAGAATATCTCTATAAATGGTTGCAACACCTCCGCCACGACCAATCAGACGGGGCTCATGCTTATAACAGTATCCAGGAGGAGTAGACTCATTAATACCGAAATAATCATTTGGTTTAAGCCAGGTTTCAGTAAGGCAAAGTACATCGAAGCTATTATCTGTGACTATTTCATTTACAATAACTGCCTTAGGTGTGAGTGATCTAATGTTTAGAAGACCTAGCTTTAGAAATAGTTTTTGTTTACTAATAGCAACATTTTCTGTTTTAATAACAATTAGATTTTTCCTAGATCCTGCATTAGATTTATTATTTGATCTCACTAAACGAGGAATAGACACGGTTTCTATGCAATGTTCTACACTAGTATTTATATCAGTTAAATTGGTGCAGCAGAGACTATGATTTGGACTTTTGGTTACTAGTCAAAGGGTATTTAACATTTTGGAGATGTTATCTGACAGAAGATCCGCTCCGAATCTGCTTGGGTGTAAGCCATCAGCACGGAAAAGCCTAGGACGCTCCCAAAACAGATTCCAATTATTTACAAAGAGCAGTGACTTTGCACCTTACTTTTACCTAACGTAGCGTGTACGTGACGAACGATGGAATCGCTGATGATCACAGCATCGCGTTCTGTTTCGCGTAGAGGGGAGAAGCGGTTTTGTGTGGATAACTCGAAAACCGGGAGGGTCGGAGAAAGTCTTGGTCTAAACCTGACTCGCGTCTTCAGCTGCGGAACCACCCAGGCTTCGTGGTTAATTAAAAAAAGGTAGGGAGATTCTGGACATCCCTGTCTAACTCCACGATTTAAGAAGAATCTGGTAGAGGTACCGTTACTCAACTTAATGGATCTACTACTATTCATATACAGCATTTTGACCATATTACAGAAGGAGACCAAAGCCAATTCTATTCAGTGCTTGAAACAAAAACTCATGTTCTAATGTGTCAAATGCTTTATAGTAGTCTAAAAATAAAATACAACTTTCTTTTGGGAGTAAATATGAATAGTCCAATAGATCTAATATTAAGCGTATGTTGTTTGATATATATCTGTTTGGCAGGAATCCTGACTGTGTTTCATCAATAATGGAATTTAGGACACATTTTAGTCTTTTGGCCAGAACTAAAGCTATTATTTTGTAGGCATTATTTACCAAAGTGATTGGGCGCCAAATTAGGCTTAATATTGAGATGAAAATTATTGTGAAGTTCTTATAAAAAAAGATCACATCAACATTTGTTACTGCGACTATAAAACGTTCGACTCCCTTTTCTGGGTTTGGAAGAACAGCTGTCACATTTCATAGTTCCTCCAGATCCCATGGCCGTTCCAGCCACACAGGCCCATCTGCACCTGGAAACTGAAGCATGGTTACAGGCTTCTTTGGGTTTTTCCCCAACTACAGAGATTGCCCGAGTTTTCATTGGGTGTGGGAGAGATGGTTTTTCAGCTGCTTTTCTTTTGACACTTTTAAACACACGTTGGAGTGGTGTTTTTAGTTCTGGTGTCATTGCCTCATCTAATAGATTGCTTAACTTCCTTATGACCCCCGAATCACCTTCGTCCTCATCCGAACTTTTGCCCTCCGTTTCCACTTCCTCTTTCTCCTGGAGCAGGCCTGCGGAGCCTCCAGCTCCTGACGCATATCCGACTTGCCCCTCTTCATCTTTAGCAGCATCCACGCTGTATGGAGGAGGCTTTACGACGGGCGGCGGCTGCATGTCGTGCAATTCCTGCTTCCTCTTTCTCGTCTGTAAAGCAATCAAAGAATCTGCAGCTTTCTCACTCTCCATTTGTCTTTCGTAACGTGTTTCAGCCTCTCACTCCCATCTTCGGAAGAGTGTCCAGTCAATCCTTTTCCGTTTCTTTATGGGCAAATTTTCAAGGAGGCGCCGTGTATAAGTCTTTATAAGTTTATAAGTTGATGAAAACATAATGCGATGCACTTACTGTGTCAAATGCGGCAGTTCTAATGATGGACAGAACAATGTCAATGGACAAAGCCACAATATTAACTTTGACAACGCAATGTTTAATTATTTAAAAAATACTGTGTTTTTGGAGATACGAGGTTTCTACCCGACAGCAACATTAAATATATGTGTTAGGTAACGCATCAATAAGATTAATAAGATTACTTTTTCAAGCAACTAATGAAGTAATGCATTACTTTCAAATTTACAGCAAAATATTTTGTTTTACAATTAGAAGTAACCAATTAGAAGAAACTTAGAAAAAGCATAAGTAACAAAATGCATTAGTAAATAACACAATTAGTTACATTTTGTTTAGGAATTAACGTAATATTGTAATGCATTACTCTTAAAAGTAACTTTGATTACTTTGTCCTATCACCTCACATTCACGTAGGCTACATATTTTATAAAAATGTAGTTGTTTGCTATATATCATAGGGTTATATCATATATATCATTTTATACATATAATAGGGTTGCTGTGATGTTGGTATGGCACATCAAAGCCAACATATTTTGTGTGTATACTGTACATAATTCTTTCAGAACATCTTTGTGGGACACAGTGAGTGTGGAGGACCGCAAGCGTGAAAAACTTGACAATGGGGAGTTCTGGTTAGCATTGATCATGTTGTAATATATGACACCTTCATTTACAATGTATGAATCATATATTGGGTATTATTTACTCAGGATCATTGTTTTGCAGGATGCCAGTGAAAGATTTCACCAAAAACTTTGAAAGCCCATGGATATCTGCTGTTTCTGTCCTAATTTTCTGGATAGATCTGGATGTCACTGGAAATCAAAAAAGCAAAGACAACCCAGGGCCACAAACACATACACTCAAATATCATGTTAAGTATTAGTGTGAATAACAACCATATAAATAAATGAATAAAATACAACATTGATGTGCATTACATACATGATGGTACAATACAATTTTCAATCGTTTTAGGCACACATGAGAAGTTTATGCAGTAGAAAATGTTTGGTATAGAAAGTTAATTTTATGAATTCTGTGATTCTTATCCTGGGATTTTTCTGTTGGCTTCTGTCATCTAAAGTTCTTCTCCCATCAGATACATTGAAGAGACTGAGGAGAATGAAGACGATCCCTGATGAGAGTGAACCTGTCACACAAAATGGCTTCTTGGAGAAATAAGTCAACATATGCCTCATCACCTTTTCTTTGTTTATTCATGCTCAGTTCAGAATGGGTATCAAGTGTAAATGGTTTTCTTTTTTTCTTTCTCCCCTTTATGTAATCACTTTTGACATCACATAACTAAAGCTAATGTATTCTCTGATTAGTGCTTGATTTACTGTGTAGTTATATACTTTTCGGTAACACTTTATGGTTACACTTTATTTTAAGGTGTCATTGTTACAATGTAATAATACATTTAAGTACTGAGTAATATTAATTAACTACATGTACTTATAGGGTTAGGATTAGGATTTGGCTGAGGCTTAGTTGTAATTATGTAATTATGCATAATTTACTGTTATTACTATGGTAAGTACATGTAACATGGACACTGTAAAATAAAGTGTTACCCACTTTATTTTACAGTGTCCTTGTTACACGTTATGAAGTTATAGTAATAACTATAAATATGCATAATTACATGCAACTAGCCCTAAACCAAACCTCTTTCCTGATCCTATAGTACATGTTGTTAATTATTATTACTCAGTACTTAAAATAATTACACTGTAACATGGACACCTTAAAATAAAGTGTAACCTATTTTTGCCCAAGAAATTGATTTGTTATTGATTTGTTATTGGTGTACTATTACTTACCTGGTAATAAATATTTACATTTTATATACATTATAATATATACATTTTATGTCGAAATTGATTTGTTATTGGTGTACTATTACTTACCTGGTAATAAATATATACATTTTACATTATAATATACATTTTATGTTGTTTTATTTATTTGTATTTAGCTTTTTTTTTTTTTTTACATTTACATTTACAATGTTATTTTGATATTTGTTGGAAATGTTCAAATATATACATTTTATTTGTATTGTAAACTTGAAAATGTTATAATATATACATTTTATTTGCATTGTAAACTGGCTGAGGTTGCTATGGGATTTTGAAATGAATTAGTAATAATTAGGGCTAATCCAATACTTTTAGAAACAGTAATTATTAGTGTATTAGTATATAAAATAGTACACTAGATATTTCTTAGTTAAGCTATAGCAATATATACCAATACATGGGCATAAGATTAATAATGAATGTCTACATATTGTGAATGAATTTAATAAACTTAGCTAGCTTTCCTGGTAACGTTAACCTTAATAATATTTTTGTACTGTAAGTTACAAGTGAGATATTGGTAGAAGCTCATTGCAATGAATAATTATACCTTTATATTTTTGGACTGAGTGGAATTTACAGACGGTCCCTTCAGCAGCCTAGACGAATATCAAACCCAAAACTGGCCCTGTCCCAAATGGCACACTTCATGTGCACTTTCGGTCTTGTGGACTTACAATGGCTGCCGCGTGCGCGTGTCCGTTAAGTCCGTGAGACCGCAGTGGCCCTGTCCCAAATGGCGCACTTCATGCGGACTTTTGGTCTCGTGGACTTGAATTGCGCGTGCTCGCTGAGTCTACGAGTCCACAGGCCGTCCCATTCAGCATTTTACCGCTCTGAAGTGTGCTCAGCAGCGCCCCCTTTGTACCCTTGAAGCGGTCTTCCACGAAGCCCGCATAGATGCAGGCTTCACGCACTTTAACTACCCAGGAATCCTTGCGAAAGGCCAATCAGACAACAGATGGGAGGAAATTTCACTCACGGATAATTGTTGACATGGCTGAGAAGAAAATATTACTGTTTTTATGACCTAAATGTACATTTTACCAGTTGTTACCTACAGTTTATACAAACATTATGGTCATCGACCAGTGGTTGATGTCTCAAACATAATAATAGCGTGTTTAATAATACGATCGCATTATGATTCATTAAATAAATAGAACCGAATGGCAGGGCTTTACTGAGTCATATGTAAACATAGTATGAATATTGAAACCTGTAAATTGAAAAAAAATATGTTTAAATTATGTTTTAAAATTTTAATCTTAGTTCAAATGGAACATTATGTATTATTAGGCTATGTACAACTGTATACATCATTTAAATAAGCATGATTTATCTATTGTCTAATGCCCAGGTGATATGCATAATATCAAAATATAGAACTGTAAAATTAGGCTGTGTAGTGGACATGCAGATAAGACGTCGGAGCGCAAAAATGTGATTTCTCCAGTCCAACAACAACCAGACTGTTATTTCCGGCATGCCGAGCGAGTCTGTCCCAAAAATACCTCTCAATGCGCCCTCGTGGACTCGCGCCAATGGCCCTATAGGTCTGCACTACATGACGTCACCAAAGTGTGGACTCTGAGGAAGTCCACAAGTCCGGAGTGTGCCATTTGGGACAGGGCCAGTGTGTCCCATTTCTCATTTTTAGATCTCTGAAGTGTGCTCGCGAGCGCCCCCATGTGGTCGATTTGCGCCCTTGATGCGCACTTTTGCCAAGCCCGCGCTGATGCGGATTCCGCAGCAGACTTCTTCCCGACAGTCAAAGCGGCATTACGTCACGAAAGTGCGGACTCAGAGGAAGACCGCGAGTGCTTAGGGTTCCATTTGGGACAGAGCATACTTTACTGCGCTCACGGAGCGGGCAAATGACCCCCCCCGCCCCCCCCCCCCCCCCCCCCCCCCCCCCCATATCTCATTGTTTGGGGTTACCATGGCTTCTCAGAACGTTGGAGTATCGGCGAGCCAATTAGGGATGAGTTCCCTAATGAATATTCATGAGTCTTCCCCTAAAAAAAATAAAAAAAAAATAAAAAAAAAAATTCGCGTCCTGCTGCCTGCCACAGTCAGTGCGCTGTTTCACATCAGACTCAGAGCAGCACCGCGAGCCTGAGAGAGTCGAGACAGCCAGGTATGTGTTTACAGAGCTGCTCACAAGACTACAGAAATGAGACATATAAAGTGAACGGTGAAGTCAATATTAGTTGAGGGAGTGTTTTAATGCTTGGAAGTTATCATGCTAGTGTTTTGTTGACGTTAGTTTTTTGGATATTCAGAGTTTTAAGAACGAGCGGTGTATTTTTCCGTTTAGTATCGTCACGTCAGTTCAATTTAAGTGTAGCCTATAAAGTTTTCGATTTTTTTGTATTTGTTAACATAAGTTAATGCACTGTGAACTAACATGAACAAACAATGAACAGCTGCATTTTTATTAACTAACATTAACAAATATTAATAAATACTGTAACTAATGTATTGCTCATTATTAGTTCATGTTGGTTAATACATTTACTAATGTTAGCTAATGAACCAAAGATTTACCAAAAACCTGTAAAGTGTTACCAAAAGTTTTACAAAAGATGAATTTGTCAACACGAGTAGCCTAATACTTAAACTGGCTAATTTAACTGTGGCCCAATTTCCATCATCTTTTAAACTAGGCTACTTTTTGTTTTGTTTTACTCAGCACTCAATATTTCTGTCAGTATGCCAGCAATCATCATGTTGTGTGTTTCGTATTTTCAGTCGCTTCTGTTCAAAGAACAGCTGTCTCCCCATTGGTTTTAAACTTTATAATTTCCACCTTGTGGAAACCTAACCCACCTATTCATGGAGACATGTTATGGCAATGTGGTGTAATGAAAATAATAATAATTACAAAACAACATTTGCAACGTTTTGCATCAAGATGTATTTTCTAGATATATTACCAATCATTGCCCAACACTGAGTTTGGCCAGAGTTGCTTCCCTAATAGCCCTACATTTTTGTCTTGAATCAAAATGCGTGTTTGAGTACAGGAGCCAGAGCTCAGTGCATCATCACGGATTCTGCATTGTCAAAGACTCAGCATTTTTCTACACAGAGGACTATAGAGAACAGACTACTGCTGCGGAATAATGACTGTACAGGCATTCATAACATAACAATGATTTTGCTATTCTGTAAATCACAGGCCTAAACCTCAAGTCCTCTCTATTCTGTTTGCTCCTTATTAAACCTCTGTTTGGGGCATTTGTTTGACATTTTGGGTGAGTTGCACCAATAAGGATTAAATTATGCAAAGTTTAGAGCTAATTAAGGATTTGTTGAACTAGGTTTTATTTTAATTCAAGCTGTTACACCACTTCATTTTAAAGACAGTTTAACAAATTATTAACAAATCTAGAGTTCTTCAAACAACACATGGAGGATGTTAAATGCCAGTTTTCTGTTTATTTTAGGTTCTCCCTAGCCAGTAAAGTGCAAGGTGCTCACAGGTGGAAAAACATGAAAAAATTCAAAAAGTGAAAAAAAATCCAGCTTCAATATACAAAACAAAAACAAAAAACAATAACCTTGGATCAGGTATAACAATTCAATCAGAGTACTCAGCAGATACTGCACTCACTGACACCAGTCATAGACTAACTGACCACTTCCTTGTGAGAATTTATACACATGGGTACGACCATTTCTCAGCAATAATAGCATAGTATTAAAGATCATGAAAATGTATTAAAGATCAAGTAACCCCATTTCCTTTAACACACAAGTTTAAATAGCACAGCACAAACTTCATTTCAACAATAATTATAGAATGTAAAATCAATAACCTCCTCAAAAATAGTTCCACCCCTTACCCGCCATACTTGGTATCTCCCACCAACTACTGTGTTCACTACTCACTGCTCCTAATGTAAGTGCACAAACTTGGATGGGTTAAATGCAGAGGACAAATTCCGAGTATGGGTTGTCGTCACATCACTTCACTTTCACTTTCACTTTCACTTTTTGAAAAAGATACCATGAAAATGGTGACATCATGCGCATGCTTATTACGTGTTCAGTCTTTAGGCGCAAAGTGTTTCTATACAAAGTGACATCGCCAACTACTGGTCTGGCATGGATAATACAAAGTTTTTAGTCATTTTTGCAGATCCATGTGAACGTGGATTGGTTGACGTCTTTACGCAAAAATCGCAGGAAGAGCAAAAAAATGAGGGCTCGAGAAGTTCTGTAAATTTATTAATTTTCATGTATTTTTTTTTTTACTCTTTATATTTCCATTATTTGTTAAAAAAAACTATGCCAGTGAACTATGCCTTTGGCCTATGCCATGCCCATTGATGCGACATGAATTTTAATGGGGGTGTTGCATCAGAGAGGAAAAACACAAGAGTTTGCAAAAGAGATGCTTTGTCACGCGGCCAAAATTTTGCTGCAATGCACTTTGGCGTAGATATCCACTAATGTCTTCAATTTCAGACAGGTCTAGCTTTGCTTCCAGAAATCCAATTTATTTGTTTTTTTGGCAGAGTCTATTAGATGCGAACACAATTTTCTTTGCATTTAGTGTAAATAGTGTTATGAAGGAAGGAAGCATTTATATAGCACTTTTATTATGTGCTGTTGTACACCCAAAAGAGCTTTACAATTATATCAGGGGTCTCTCTCCTCACCCACCACCAGTGTGCTGCCAAAGAGCTTTACAATCTGGATTGTAAATCCATCTGGATGATGTGACGGCAGCCACAGTGCAATAGCGCCAGTGCGATCCCCACACACCAGCTATAGGCGGAGACAAGTATATTCCCTTTGTATACATGGGCTCTTTCATTTAATTTTACTGTGTAAAGAACTGTACAGTATATGTGCACCCATGTTGATACACAAGCACAATGCTAATAAACATTACTCATACTATTGTGCCTATACATAAATTAGGTGGTGCACAGCACACTGTACAAACTGTGTTTGTATTTGTTTGTCATGCAGCAAAAGGATTCTGGGTGAAAAATGCCTCCCCCAGATGGGTGCCACCACAACCCAAACGAAGATGATGAGAATTCTCCTACCAGTCCTTTGAACTTCCTGGATCAGAAATACCAGGAGCTTCACCAGAACTGTCTCACTGAAAACACACTATACAACGATGAGTTGTTCCCTCCAGACAATAGCTCCATTGGCTCGTTTGATGATGAGCCGCCTGTGGTGGATATGTCCCAAGTTGTGTGGAAGCGTCCATCCGTATGTAAACCATACAGCATTCTCTCTATAAATATTTGATACCTTCTGCCATAATGGCTTTCACAGCTTTGCTCGAAATTACAAGAAATCTCTTAATTGTATGTGTCCGTGTTTTGGTATTAAAAGAACTGCATTTCATTTTCTCTTATCAGGAATTGGTGTCAGACCCTAATTTTACTGTAGACGACGTGTCCAGGTTTGACTATGCACAGGGGAGTGTATTAGGTAAGTTTGAGTTATTCACATACATGCTATGTCTACTATACAATGTTTCCTGAGCCATTGTTGTTCTCCACTCAATATCAACTCATCATAACAATTAAACCGGTATCATCCACAATTCGTCATCGCTGTTGTGTTTATGTGTGTTTTCCCTGCCTGTCAGCTTGTTCCAGAGTACTATAATTAAAGTTTGAGTTTATATCTATAATCAGAGTCTTCAGTCTGTTCCTGAGGAAACCACAGTGTGACAATGATGTGAAGCTTGCCTAATAATATACATCGTTATATGAAAATCATGTTTGACACAATTGGTACATATTTCTACAAAGGGACCTTCGCAAAAATAAAAATAATCTACAGACTTTCGTATGTTCACAAGAAACTGTTATGGTTCGTGCTATTTCCTTTGTTTGTCTCTGTCATTTTACTATGAAGTATACTGTGGTAGATTTTTCTTACGTACCTGGAACATAATTACCTGGGTCATCTCCAATCGACACCCAAGTGTCTACAGATGATCAGACAAATTTTAGAGAGAATCCCACCCGCAAAAGGAATACAACAGTTCTCTTACGAGAGGTCTCTCGTACTGCGTAAGTATCTTACGCTAGGGGGAAAATCCCTTTTCCGCGAGATATTGAAGCCAAAAAATTATTGTTAATTTTGTATTATTGTAAAACGCGTTGCGGCAGCATACAGACATAGGCAAGACGGCTTGTGTGCCTATTGGCTGTTCTGCGGCAACTGCAGCAGCCTATCGAGCGAGGCCTAGCGTGACGTCAGACCCAATGAGGGTGCTTCGCGCCCACTGCGTCACGTCCCGCCGTAACGGGCGTGGCTTAGGCCTATAAATACAGCTCGCAGGCAGCTGATATCTGATTTTTCATCTCTTCAGCGAAGCACTCTCTGGATCCGGAGAGAAGCCGCGCCGTCTGAGGAAGCACTTGCAGCGGGACGAGTCGTCACTGAAGTCGCTGGCCGCGCCGCCTTCAATCGCCTTCCTGCTGCGCTATCCGGCACCTATGTGACCAGTCACGGAAAGTAGGGACACAAGTCGGTTCTGGGGCATTTTGAGTTATTCACATATTCTGAAAGTGTAGTATTCAAGCTTTCCAACGATGTGTAACACATGGAAATCTGATAATATTTGGAGAAGTTGTGGCCATTTGAAGGTAGGCACTCAAAAAAACCTGAAATGGTAGAAATCTGCTTCTAAAGATTGGCAATTGTTCTCACCTCTCTCTCCTGCTGGGAGTGACAATAGGGCTCATTTACATCTCATTAAGATAAGTCATACCCCCTGTAAAGCTCCCCCGTCTCCCCCTCCCCGCTGAATGTACCAATTCTACAAATTCTCTAAATAAAACATCTCCAGTTAACTGGCAGAGCATTCATTTCGTTCATTTTTTAAATAAGATACTAGCGCTGAAATGTGTTTTTTTAAATCAAGTGATCAAAGTGCTCGTTGCCGCGGCGATCGCAGATACAGTGAACGGGGCTGTGTGGCTCGCGCGCACACTGCATTGTCTTCACTCGACGCGCGCTTCAATCCGTTGCGTTGCTTGCGGATACTCTCTATTCGTTCTGTTGAAATAACAAAATAATTCAAACGTTTGCGTGTCCCTGCGTGATATACAACCACTGATGAACAATCGTTTCTCAACCTCTGACACGGCTGGCGAACGCTCTACCAACTGTACCATTCATGTGCACGTTAATCACATAGGCGGATCTATGTATTGACACTGACAACATGTATTATGCTACATCTCAAATTAAACCCCATGTAACCTATTATTTAAATCGATTGCTGGACATCGTAATGTTATTGGCGTCCATCTTCATTGAATTTTGAAATCAGATAGAGCCGGCCAGAGCGCTGCATAATAAGTAGCCACGCCGGCTTCAGTATGGAAATACACACCGACAATGACACGCCCCTACTGCGTGCTAGAATCTCAGAAAAACAAGCTGATTTCAACATCAAAATGTACGCTTTTAAATATACCAATACTGCTATCTCAAACATGGAGAGGCTTCTTCGTGATCTCAACTAACAGATTCTGCAAAAAAACGAAAATCACCAATTTTGAAAAAAAAACGCTTCTTTCTCATTTTGCTCGAAAGTTGTGCTGCCGACTTGTGTCCCTGGTTTCCGTGACGGGTCACCTATATCCTCTACACTCTCTGTTGTGTGTGTGTTTGCCGCCGCGACACAC
Source organism: Leuciscus leuciscus (assembly GCF_965113295.1). Taxonomy (NCBI): domain Eukaryota; kingdom Metazoa; phylum Chordata; class Actinopteri; order Cypriniformes; family Leuciscidae; genus Leuciscus; species Leuciscus leuciscus. Next base: position 8,005,639 of record NC_138741.1, read on the forward strand.
ACGGTCTAAAAGAGCTTGCGTCTTTTTAAAGATGCCTTCCTGCGGCTCGTGCAGAGCCACACTCAGCGACGGGGACCGCCACGTTATCTGCGTTTCCTGCCTGGGTGAGGATCATGCAGCTCTCGCGCTCGCTGACGGCGGCTGCCATCACTGCAAGCTACTGCCTATGGCGACTCTGAGGACTCGCATGGCATATTTCACTGAGACTGCACCTCCGCCCGCTGTAGTGCCGCGCCGTAAAAAGCGCCGTGCTCAGCGGGTCCCGGAACCTTCCCCCACCCGTCAAAGCTCGCCGGTTCGCTCCGCCAGCTTCACCGGCTTCGTCAGTGTCTCTTCCTGACGGACAGCGGCCGCCGTCTGCCGCCGCTTCCGTCGATGACGCTGATGAAAAAGCCGCATTGGGGGAGGATGATTCCTGCTCTCTCCTGGCATCGGGCAGTGAGGATTGGGCAAGCTCTGTGGATCTCGCGCCCTCTGTCCGCGCATCGTCAGGCAAAAGAGCTAGCATCGAGTCAGAGCTGATGCGCATACTCGCACAGGCCGCGGCGAGCCTCGGCCTCGAGTGGTCTATGCTAGGGCTGTCAACGAATATTCTAAATTCGAATATATATTCGAATAGTTTTAAAAAACAGAAATTCGAACGTGAAAATTAATATTCGAATGTGAATTTCGAATATGGAAAAACACGCCCGCGGAAGCAGAGGCGCGGCTGTCTGCTTTCCGAGTGGGCGCGCGCGCTGCCTGAGGGACAGGTCACACGAGTCGCACTGTCTAGCACAGCGTCACTGCTGAAAGTTGACAGTGCACTAAAAGACAATGGAATAAATTGCAGTCAGTTTTTCCTTTTTTTTAATACAAGCACCAATAATGTAAGTAGCCTTTTTCTTTTTTAATAGCACTTTATTTTTTATGAACCTCAGGGTAAAAGTTCTTTGTTGTCACATTTCTCGGAATTGTGTGCCTCATTTTATTTAACGTTAAACAGAAAAGTTCCATGTTTACCACAGCACAGCTCGCTCGGAGCGTTCAATGTCGGTTCTATACTGTAAAACTTCAATTAATATTAATAAATTTGTTTCAATCACTGAATGAAGCCTGCTATATTTGGGACAAGAGTCGCAACCTTAAATTGCTTGTACAAAACTCTTGATCAGCACTCAACATGTGCTATTGTTGTTGTTCATTTAAACCGTTATGCGCAGAGAGAGCGTGAGCACGAGGGCGAGAGAAAGAGAGAGAGAGTGCCTGCGAGAGCGAGGTCTGCGGTCTTGGTCATTAGTTTATTTACTTGGTTTTGTGTTGGTAATACATTGTCAAATATGTTTAAACTTAAATTAACTACCTATACAAGTAGTTATGTATGTCTCTTTGTATTAATTTGTCCTGTTATTGACGTAATGCGCGTCATTGACAAAATGCGCAACCAGATGTTCGAATAGTTCGAATATTCGTGTGTTTTTTAGAGGGAATATTCGAACGTCATTTTTGAGCAATTTTGACAGCCCTAGTCTACGCCTGAACAGCCTGCTCACAACCGGCTGGATATTTTCTTCCCGGGGTGCGCGCTTCGCCTGCGTCCAGACCAGCGCCCTTTCTTCCTGAGTTACACGAAGAAGTCGCTAAGTCTTGGAACGCCCCCTTCTCAGCTAGAATGCGCTCTTCTGTTTCGCTAGCATTCTCCGCTGTTGACGATGCTAAAAACAGAGGTTACCATTCGCTGCCGCCGGTCGAAGAAGCGATAGCAGCCCACCTTTGCCCGCCCTCCGCTGGACGGCGCGCTAAGCTGGCTCTGCCTTCAAAAGCTTGCCGCATGACGTCAACCCTGCTCGGTCGCGCTTTCTCCGCCGCTGGGCAGGCTGCGTCAGCGCTGCATACTATGGCCACACTGCAAATTTTCCAGGGCGATCTCCTCCGAAAGCTGGACGAGAAAGGACCAGAAAGGACCGGAACAATGTTCCGACAGGCGAGTGGTCTCTACACCCACAGACAGTCCAGCTGCTGTGGAAGAAATTCGGCAGAGCGGAAGTAGACCTGTTCGCGTCTCAAGAAAACGCTCACTGTCTGGAATTTTTCTCCAAGAGCAGGGACGCGCTGGCTCATGTATGGCCCCGCCGCCCGCTCTATGCCTTTCCTCCCGTCTCTCTCCTGCCTCAGGTGATAGAGCGGATCAGGGAAGAAGGATGCTCAGTGCTATACCAGTACTGTCTGTTCTGATGCTATCGGTTCAGAATACTGTATCTGATGAGCACTGCCCGCTGATCGACCGCAAAATGCTTATGGGCAAATAAATAAGACCCACAATTTTCCATCAGCTCAGGCCGTACTCCGCCCTGTCTGTATGATGTAATTTGCGTCTAAGGGACGCTGCTATATGTGGAAGAGCGCGGCTCCGCCCCTCCCTCTTCCCGGACTCCCTGTGAGTTCCCCTGGTGATTATGCACTATATGAACCCCGGGCTTTCGCCCTTGGGTCTTTGGTGTCAGATCCCAGCACGCACGGCGTTTTACATTGGGTCCCCTAGCATAAGATACTTACGCAGTACGAGAGACTTCTCGTAAGAGAACGTACTCGGTTACTAACGTAACCTCGGTTCTCTCTAGAAGAGGGAACGAGTACTGCGTATCTTGCCGTGCATGCACACGCTCTGGTTAGCTTCGGCGATGAAAAACCAGATATCAGCTGCCTGCGAGCTGTATTTATAGGCCTAAGCCACGCCCATTTCGGCGGGACGTGACGCAGTGGGCGCGAAGCACCCTCATTGGGTCTGACGTCACGCTAGGCCTCGCTCGAAAGGCTGCTGCAGTTGCCGCAGAACAGCCAATAGGCACACGAGCCGTCTTGCCTATATCTGTATGCTGCCGCAACGCGTTTTACAATAATACAAAATTAAGGATAATTTTTTGGCTTCAATATCTCGCGGAAAAGGGATTTTCCCCCTAGCGTAAGATACTTACGCAGTACTCGTTCCCTCTTCTAGAGAGAACCGAGGTTACATTAGTAACCGAGTATGTTTTTATAGAATAGGAGCATGGCGAAAATGACATGATACATTACATAATTTCCCTACAAGTTGATTGGTTCTTCATTGGCAAACCCTTTTGTTACTAGGTAGAAGCAAACTCTGTTAGTTACGATTAATTAAAAAATCCATCACAATACGAGAGTATGGAAGTGCATGAATTAATAAAGATCTATTTGCTATAGATCTAATATATCTTGTGAAATATGAAGTTTTACTGTATATATGAATATACTGTCCCAATATTTTTCAAATGGCCGTTAAAGTTTTAATGGCACACTATAAACACTGCCCTAACGAAACCTAAATGTTGATAACTTTTATGAACCATTAAACTTGCATATGGGAAAATATGCAGATATTTGACTTTTTATTTACTTATTTATTTAGGAAACTGTTGGTTTTTGGCGTCAATTGGGGCTCTGACTTTTGAGAAGGATATCATGAAACAGGTCATGCCAGCTGAACAATCATTCACTAAGGATTATGCTGGGATATTTCACTTCAGGGTGACTACAATACCTGTTCAGTTTTTCATAATTCTTTTTACATTATAATTTCTTGGGTCATATTTCCCTTTTTTGCATTTTGTTTCTATTTTATTTTTCACTGTTTGTAATATATATTACAGTTTTGGCGATTTGGGAAATGGATTGATGTTGTTATTGATGACCAACTTCCAACTATTGATGACGAACTACTTTTTGTGTGTTCAAAAACGTCTAATGAATTTTGGCCTGCCTTACTGGAGAAAGCATATGCAAAGTGGGTATCATTCTGTCCTTTTCATTATCTTGCATGTCATCCTTCATTGGTTTGCGTTGTTTAAAATGGTTTACATTATTGGTTTACTGTATGTTTGAGTAGTCAAATAATCTGTCTTTACAGGGTGTGCGGGTCCTATGCTGACTTGAATGCCGGTTTCATATCTGAGGCCCTGATGGACTTCACTGGTGGGACGCATATGTATTATGAACTGAATACAGCTCCTGCTGATTTGTGGAAAATCATGGAATGTGCATTCACGTCAAAAACGCTTATAGGTTGCGGCTCTAATACAGTGGTAAGAAAGAAATCACCAAATCCTGGATCCAATAATTCATCCAGTACTTCATAGCATTGTTGGGCAGTATCGTCACTACAAACTACTCTTCTCAGTAGCGTGGTGGTAGTTTTCTAAATCAAATAGCTTTTCAGTACCGAAGCTCTTTTTTTTTATCAAGTAGTGCGGTAGCATCCACACAAGCTACATTTTCCCAAGCATTTCTAAAGCTCAAGCTCAAATCAGAAACACAACTGTTAAGTATCACTGATGCTGGATCAGTAAGTTACTGTGACCTCTTCTTCTTCTTGTTTTACGGCGGTTGGCAACCATAGGGCCATTTGATTTCATTCCCGCAATGCGAAAAACACGGGCGGAATCCAGGCATAAAAACAGAATTTACTTTATAACGCGGAATTTCACGGAATTTGTCAGATCTTGGATGAAAAGTAGGTTAAATAAAATCGCGGTATAGACTAGTGTCTGTGAATATTAAACTGCATAAAGACTATTTAAATAGGAATCAACCATGCATGTTCTGCGTGTCTCTGTGAATGAATGGCGCAGACGCGCGGTTTCATTTACCACACACTCACACACACACACTGATGCACGCATGATGCTCGCGATGTTTTCAGCCATGAGGACATGAATGCATGAACTTCATCTACACAGCCGCTCTGAGAGTCACTTCAGCAGCATTTTACCGCTTCATTTGAGAAAAACTATCGCCATATCATAAAAACACAGTGACTCAAATAAGGTCTACACGGCAACCCGTGAAAATAAAAGGTTGGTTTAACCTTTTCCAAGATGGCGCCGTTGTTTCTGGCTGGCCGTCTCGCTCTCTGGATCTCCCTCCCACTGTTTGTGATAGTATATTTCCTTTCCTTAATTAATCAAAGTTTTGCCTATCATGTTACAACGTTAACTACATATGATCGACGGACGTTGTTTGACATCAGAACAACAATGGAGTCTTACTCTAACAACAATGTACCTGCCGAGTGCTTCGGCTTTCCACCGCCTCCTTTCCGGCGAGCTCTGCCTGTGTGGTTGCGTCGTCTGCCGCCTTCGCTTCCTTTGGTGAGGCGGCGTAGGAGGAGAGGAAAACGGGGTGGTGTAGCCGTCAGGCTGAGATTGGGACTGACGCCGGGACCGGCTTGTCGACCTTTTCGGGACGCTCACGCCCATGGGAAGGACCGCGGCTTTTACATTTCGAGGCGTTCTCTCGAGACGCCCTATCAATGGATTCTTCATCTAACTGGGGACTCGCCACTGCAACTTCGGCGGCGCCGCTTCCCTTATGTGCGGTATGGTGGAGTGGATCAGCGGCATCTGCGCTCACTGGAACGGGTATCTCAGCAAACTTTGCAACCGGTCAGTGACTCTGTTTCAATGAAGATGACATTAGTAAACGCCAGATCGCTGGGAAATAAAACTTTTATACTAAAAGACATATTAACGGCTGGTAACATTGATTTCTTATTTGTGACGGAGACCTGGCTTCCTTTTGATGATGTTAGCTCTTTCTCGGAGCTCACTCCCACAAATTTTAACTTTTTTAATACTCCTCGTCGTTCTGGCCGGGGTGGAGGACTGGCTACTGTCTTCAAAAACAGCTTCGGTTGTAGATTACTGGAAACAGATTCATATTTGACTTTTGAAGTTCAACTTTTTTCAGTAGACCAGGTAAACTCACTAGTAATTGCTGTAGTGTATCGGCCTCCAAAAACAAACAAATAATTTTTAAATGAGTTCTCAGACTTTTTAGGGGGTATCACTCCCAAGTACAATAGACTTTTAATTGTTGGCGATTTTAATATTCACGTTTGCACTGATTCTTCAGCTCTATCTAGAGACTTCCTGAGCCTGATTGAGGCGTGTGACTTTGTTCAATGGATAAACCAGCCAACTCATGTACATGGCCATACGCTTGATCTAGTTTTATCTCATGGTTTTTCTGTTTCTGATGTCCAAATTGGTGACTTGAGTTTTTCAGACCACATGCCTGTTGTTTTTAGTATTGATCTTCCATGCCATACCATTGCATCTGTTAGACCTAGTAAATGGTCACGTGTAGGTCTATCTTGTCCATCATCGGTTGAAGCCTTTTCTGCTGCCTTTTCTGATGCTGAGCAATTGTTTTCTTTAGATCACCTTTCAAATGCAGTCAATATTAATGAGTTATTGAGCTTATTTAATTCACTGTGTACAAATGCTTTGGACATGGTAGCACCTTTGAGACTTAAATGTCTGAAAAATAAAACGGAACCGTGGTTAAATAGCACCACGCGTCACCTAAGACAACTTTGCAGAAGAGCAGAGAGGAGATGGAAAAAGGATAAGCTTCAGGTGTCCTATGAGATACTACGTGAAGCTTTATTTTCCTATCAAAAAGCTGTTAAAATTGCAAAGTCTCATTATTTTTCAGAATTTATATCGAAAAACTTAAACAATTCTAGGACCCTATTTAAGGTCTTAAACTCTGTTTTAAATCCTGTGGGTAATAATTGTCTTATTGAATCAGCTTCTACATGTGAAGATTTCTTAAAAAATTTTGTGGAGAAATTGGTTGTAATTAGACAATCTATAGTTTCTGCTACTCCTGTCTCCGTGGATACTCCGACAGCCACCAGGTTTTTAAATTCTCTTGAGCCTATTACTATGTCCAGTTTGACAGATATAGTATTCTTGAAAAATTCCAGTCTGGCTTTAGGATGTTCCATAGTACGGAATCTGCTTTATTAAGAGTCTTGAATGATATTTTACTTTCTCTCGACTCAGGGGATTCTGTTATTTTAATTCTTCTTGACTTGAGTGCAGCGTTTGATACTGTTGACCACAGAATTTTACTATCACGTCTTGAACAAATTGTTGGCATCCGTGGAAGTGCTCTCAGTTGGTTTAAGTCGTACCTCACAAATAGAACTTTCTCTGTTAGCATTGGAAGCTCTCTCTCGTCTGTAGCACCTCTTACCTGTGGTGTTCCACAAGGCTCCATTTTGGCACCTACTCTATTTTCATTATACATGTTGCCACTTGGCTCTATCTTTAGGAAACACGGAGTGTCTTTTCATCTATATGCAGACGATACTCAAATCTACCTGCCTTTTAAACGTACTGACACAAAGAGTTTAGAAAACCTTTATTTGTGCTTAAATGAGATAAAGTCCTGGATGTCTACTAATTTTTTACTCTTAAATGCTAGTAAAACTGAAGCTATTGTATTTGGGCCTCCAGTAGAAAATGGGAAAACTTTTCTTAATGCGGAAAATATTCATTTTGAGTTTAAATCCACTGTTAAGAGTTTAGGAATTACCCTAGATTCCGCCCTTAAGCTGGATAAACATATTAACACAGTGGTTAAATCCTGCTTTTACCACCTAAAGTTGTTATCCAGGGCAAAGTCTTTTCTATCGTCGAACGAGCTTGAAAGAGTACTACCGTATTTTCCGGACTATAAGTCGCACTTTTTTTCATAGTTTGGCTGGTCCTGCGACTTATAGTCAGGTGCGACTTATATATCAAAATTAATTCAGACTGAGATGAACCAAGAGAAAACATTACCGTCTACAGCCGCGAGGGGGCGCTCTAGTTGGCGGAGTTGTTCAGAAGCGACACGGATGATGAAGAAAATGATGAGGAATGAGATCGCGGGAGCTTGGTGAACTTGTTTACTGGTAACTTGCTTGTTGGACTCGCTGGCTTATGTTAATTTAGCTTATTCAGCCTCCCAGATATTTGTTCTTTATGCTATTGTGTAGCTGAATAACGTGTGCAGTGCGTGTGCGGTGCGTGTTGCGGTGCATATGCTGTGCAGGAGCAGCACGCGCTAAAGTGCTTTCACATAAGCTGCGTTTGCAGTGCGTAACTGACCCGCGGCTGTAACCCCAAACACATTGTATTTCAAATCCAGAAGTTATCAGCAAATTTTATTTTAAAAAAAGAAAAAGTTTTTTGTCAGCATTGCGATTCTCTTTATACGTATACTCTTTAATAGACGTATTCACGTTTAAACACAATTTAAACAAACTATTATTCAATGCATTACTTCTATATAATTATATATTAAGTTGCTCAAGCAAGTGGTAAAATATTTAACCATGCACTTATTAAAATCGCATACATTTTAAATTAAAACTTAAAATTGACAAAAACAGCAGACTCATACCCTTTCTTTTGCATAATTTAAATCTTTATACAATAAATCTTGCATGTCACAAATAACTTGTTTTTCCACCTCCACGAAAGAGACGAGTGTTGTTCATTATGTCGCCTTGTTGAAGTAAATTGTAGTTCCCTTTCGTAAAGGGAACTCCCGCTGCATCGATACTCGATACTTTGGGGAATGCCTTCGGCATGAAGCGTCTGAAGTCAACTATGGAACTATTCCAATCTTGATTGGTGCAACGTCACCCGTGACGTCGCATGTGACGGTGATCCGGAAGCTACAAAAGGGTCACAGGAACCAGGAAATGTTAGCTTCTGGTCTTCAGCAAGCGCTCTATGTCATCTTGTCTGTTCTATTTGGTGTTGTCTGTCCCGTGAAAAGAGTATTATTTATGGTGAATAAAAGAGAAGCTATTCAGGCAGTGTGCGTCCCCTTGCCCACGTTATTTAAGCGAGGGTGACACACACTCGCTTTGTGTAGTTTGTCTGGGAGTGGAGCATGCACGGGCGGTGCTCGAGGGCGCTGTCTGTGCAAACTGTTTTCAATGAAAAAGCTCCGCTCCCGTTTGAGCTTGTTCGATCAATTAGATCAGGCTCGCGTTTCCAGTGCATCAGGTCCCGCGTCTGTTGAGGCAGCGCGCCGCTTGTATGCATAGGATTCGCACGTGGGGCTGGCATATGATACTGAGACGGTTGCGACCCTTTCTCAGTGTTTATTAACCAGCTCCACTGGTCTCGCGCACGGTTCGGAAGCCCGCGCTGCGGCTTCTTCCGACCGTGTTAAAGACACAGCGTTTGATTTATCTGGCTCCGAGGAGTTAGATATTATTTATCAACACTGAATCACGTGGATATGGGGATTCGCCACCCCATATTCCCGTTAGTGAGGAGTTGCTGGAGGTTGTAATCTGGGCAGTGGTTAAATTAAATGTTAAATGGCCATATAATAAGCAGGAAGCGACTAAGAAAAATAAAATGAATGAGCGCTTCCTGCAGACCCAGTCACAATCTTCGTGTCAGAGCCTTCCCTTTTTTCACTGATCTCCATACTGAGGTATCGAGATCGTGGAAAAATCCATTTTCATCTCAATTATTTCCCCCCCATGTATATATTTACTCATCCATTAGGGAATCTAATGAAAATGGTTATGAGGTGATGGCTCGGGTTGAGGAATATTTTGCGAAATATTTTCTCCCCGACATTGCGTCACCCCTGATAGCTCAGATACTTCCCTCCAAATCTCGTACATCGAATTTGTTAGGGAAAGCATATATGGCGGTGGGTCGAGCCGGTGCATGCCCACACACAATGGGGTTATTACAGGCATATCTGGCTGACCTCCTCAAGCAGGTGGATGATAACTGGGAGGTCTCACTCAATGGTATTACTGAATTTCATAGAGTAGCTGACTTATCTCTCCGTATTATTAAAGAGACGGTCCGTGCTATTGGCCGTTCTATGGCAGCACTAGTCGTCTCAGAGAGACATTTATGGCTTAATCGCTTGTGGATCGGGGAGAAAGACAGGGCTTTCCTTCTCGATGCTCCCCTTTCACCTTCCGGCCTCTTTGGCGACGCGGCAAGATCCGTTGTCGAGAGGCTTCAGGAGGCAGAGCGACAATCAGCTATCCCCAGTTGTCAGTCCAGGTCTCATGGGGTTGCTGCCAGGGGGCAGCCTCATGGGACAGCCGCCAGCTCCTCATATTTTGAGAAGGTTTCCTCTCGTGCCCCCCCGTATAAGGCTTGGGGCCAGAAGAAACATTCTCGCACGAAGCACTCCATACCGAAGACAGGTCTGAGGACTGTCTCTCGGGCTAAGATGGCTTCAACTAAGAGGTCTTGTCGTAACACGCAGACCCTTATGGGCATTCCCCCAGGAGAGCGAGTACAGGAGTCTCGCCCCCTTATGCAGCCCTTAGGAAATCGATGTTTGCTTCCTGCCGCCGATGGCGCTTCGGGACACATCGGCTTCCAGCGAACACAAATCGCAGTATCTGCCCGATGACGTTGCGGCCCTGTCGAGTTCGCCGCCTCTCAGGAGGTCTGTAGAGAGCATATTTCGGTTAGTTCCTGCCAGTTAGCTGCTTCAGGTCACCGAAGCCATTTGGAAATTTATAGCCGAGGCCAGTCTCGAGGGACTGGTCCCCATAATGGCATATTTAGACACCCCGAGGGGTCTTCAAAATATATCCTAGGGGGTCCTGCTTACAGTGGAGCTAATATACAAATATTATCTACTAAGGGTGGTTCACATGTCGGCCAGCCCCGAGCAGGGTCGGTTCTTGGAACAGGAAGTCTAGTCCCTCTTAACACAGGAAACCTCAAAGTGGGCTCTTCCTAAAAGAAAAAGAGAAAAAATGGTTACGGGAGCCTGGGTTCTACAGCTGGCACTTCATAGTTCCTATGAGGGGGGGAGTTAGGCCTTATTTTGGATCTCATGGTACTGGATCAACCTCCGAGGGGGTTCAGATTCAAGTTACCGACTGTCAGTCAGACCAGCTCCGAGGACTGGTCTGTCTTGATAGATCCACAAGCTCCTTAACTCCTCTTTCCCTTCTAACCCTATCACAGGAAGTTTCCGAGATCCGCTTTTGGGGGGAAAAGCGCATCAGTTCTGGACTCTTCCAGTCGGCCTAGCCTTATCCCCTCGCACCTTCACTAAATGTATGGACACGGCCCTTGCTCCATTGAGACTTCAGGGGGTCCGTATCTTATAGATGACTGGCTCATTTTGGCTCAGTCGAAAAGAACTAGCAATTCAACATCGAGATGTTGTTTTGCGTCATCTGAGGTGTGTGGGGTTGAGACTCAATGTGAAGGAAAGTTCCTTAACTCCTCTTCAGAGGACTACGTCCCTGGGAGTAGAGTGGGACTTAGTCACGATGCGGGCACAATTGTCTCCTGCTCGTATAAATACTATCTTAAACACATTGAAGAGTATTAGGTTAGGCCAGGCTATCACTGTCAAACACTTTCAAGGAGTTTTGGGTCTTATGGCTGCAGCTTCCACGGTAGTACCCTTTGGTCTGCTCCATATGAGGGCCTTGCAGTGGTGGCTCAGGAACAAGGGTTTTTGTCCTCTGGGAAACCCTTTTCGTACGATCAGAGTTACGCGCAGATGCCTTCGTTCTCTTGTCGTATGGAAGAAACCATGGTTCCTGTCTCAGGGCCCGGTTTTGGGAGCACCATGTGAGAGAAAAACTCTGACCACGGATGCGTCCCTAACGGGCTGGGGTACGGTTATGGAGGGCCGTTACACCCGAGGTACTTGGAAAGACCATCATCTCACATTGCATATTAATCGCTTGGAGATGTTGGCCGTATTTTTGCCCTGAGGCACTTCCTTGTAGACCTCAGAGGCCATCATGTTCTTGTTAGGACAGACAATATGTCGGTGGTCTCTTATATCAACTGCCAAGGGAGGATTGAGATCTCGCCCTCTTTGTAGACTGGCGCATCAAATTCTTCTTTGGTCCCAGGACAAATTTCTCTCCATCAGATCTATTTATATTCCTGGGGTTGATAATATGGGAGCAGACATCCTGTCGAGGCAGGGGCTGAGGCCCGGGGAATGGCGGCTCCACCCTGAAGTGGTTGAGCTTATATGGAGAGAGTTTGGCCGGGCGGAGGTTGACCTGTTTCGCTTATCATGAGAACTCTCATTGCCCGCTCTGGTACTCTCTCTCACATCCAGCTCCTTTGGGCTTGGATGCCATGGTACAGATGTGGCCGAGGTCACATCTGTACACTTTTCCCCCGATCGCTCTGCTCCCTGGGGTTCTAGAAAGGGTCAGGAGGTACGGAGTGAGACTACTCCTTGTAGCTCCGTACTGGCAGGCCCGAATTTGGTTTTCGGACCTTATTAGTCTCTTGGAGAGTTCTCCATGGAAAATTCCTATTAGGAGAGATCTTCTGTCTCAGGCTGATGGTACATTATTTCATCCCCGACCAGAGTAATGGAGACTATGGGTCTGGCCCCTGAGGGGGTCCCACCCATAATTAGGTTGCCCTTTCCACCGAGGTGGTCAGGACATCCATACTAGAACCCCACTCTACTAGGAACTAAACAATTAAGTTAGGGAGGGCATTGAACCCAGTTTATTACTGCCCACTGGCTTCAGTACTGGTGTTCCATCCCGCTCTCTAACGGGATCTCCTGTTCATGCTTAGGGCCTCTGTGGCGGCCTCAGTGCCCTCCGCAAGCCTCTAAGGGTGTTCTCGAAAGGACGTTCCCACTGAAACTCCATGTTCCTGTAGATTGGAGGATGAATCCTTTTCATCCAGCCTATTGGCATCAGGCTGATGGGTTATCCCTGGCACCCATCATGTCCTGTGGGTGAGGTATACGAATATATATTTGAGATATATAAGTATATATAGGAGAATCTATTGAGTCTGCTTCCTGCTCGTCTTACTCCCTGGAAGAGTGGTGGTGCTGCCCCCTCTTACTTGCTAGCGTGGGAGCCACTCAACGTTATTTTTGCCCGGTACTGAGGTACCTGTAGGCAATGTTAAGATTCTTCGGGTATTCCATCCTCCATCGCTGTGTCGGATGGTCAAGGTCGTAGCCTTTGAGGTTCCTACATTAGGCCTTAGGCTGAGAGGAGTCAGTCCATCTAGTTATGCATCAAGGGTTAGGAGCTATTCCCTTTATTAAGAGTACAGTTGGTTATCTAAAACCACTTATATTTGAAGTACAAGGTGCGCTTTTGCCTTCACCTCTCATCTAATATTTTCTACGGTCTGGGGCTCCCATCCATGAGGTCAGTCGAGCCTCCGGCTCCAGACCTCCCCTTCTTGCACCAAATCTTATGACAAGCTAGTTTGGATCTGCCCTCTACTCATTCTATCGTCCGTGAGTGTGCCAGATGCTTTACACCAGGGCGTTTTCTCTCAGTGTGGCGGCGTGGGTATTCGTTCCCCAAAGTATCGAGTATCGATGCAGCGGGAGTTCCCTTTACGAAAGGGAACGTCTCGGGTTACGTATGTAACCCTCGTTCCCTGAGTAGGGAACGAGACGCTGCATCCCTCGGCCACACTTTTCGCGCCCCTGAGAACGACTTGCTTTGACCAATTAGAAGCTAACATTTCCTGGTTCCTGTGACCCTTTTGTAGCTTCCGGATCACCGTCACATGCGACGTCACGGGTGACGTTGCACCAATCAAGATTGGAATAGTTCCATAGTTGACTTCAGACGCTTCATGCCGAAGGCATTCCCCAAAGTATCGAGTATCGATGCAGCGTCTCGTTCCCTACTCAGGGAACGAGGGTTACATACGTAACCCGAGACGTTTTCCTTGATTTACCAATGCTTGAAGTAAAAAGATGACTGTGAAAAATAGTAGGCTAGTATTTAATTAAATGCATTTATGATGAAATTACTACATTTTCATGTCAATCTGGTCAATCTGTATTCATTTTGACCACAAACCGTGTGCTGTCACTTTAATTCAGCGCGTGCAGCACAGCAAAAATAGACTCGGTGCGGAAACGATCGCTGCACTGCTGTATACGCACCGCACCTGGAACGGATCGACGGACTGCAACCGCGTGCATTGTGAAAGCTCTGACCTGTTAACAAGGGTACGGAAAAATATACGCACTACAAACGGAGTATGTGTGAAACGGGCGTTAATGTGTTACGTTAACATACTGGACACCTATTCAGCCTGTTGTTCTGTGTGCTACTGTGTAGTTGAATAACTTGCCTTTCCTGATTAAATGTCTGTTCTTGGTCTTGGATTTTGTGAAATAAATTTCTAAATAAATGCGACTTATAGTCCAGTGCGACTTATATATGTTTTTTTTCACTTCATGAGGCATTTTTTGACTGATGCGACTTATACTCCGGAGCGACTTATAGTCCGAAAAATACGGTAAATGCCTTCGTGCTATCCCGCCTTGATTATTGCAATTCCTTATATGTAGGATTGCCACAGTTTTCTATTACTAGACTGCAAATGGTCCAAAACGCTGCTGCCAGATTCTTAACTGGGCTCCGCAAACGTGAACACATCACGCCAATTTTACGGTCGTTAAACTGGCTGCCGGTGCGTTATAGGGTCGATTTTAAAATACTGCTGTTTGTTTTTAAAACTTTAAATAGTCTTGCCCCTTCATATTTATCTGAACTTTTGACAGCAAACATGTCTGTTAGGTGTTTACGTTCCTCCAGCAGTCGAAATCTGTCCCAGCCTCATTCTCGATTGAAGTCGCGAGGTGATCGTGCTTTTGCTGTTGTGGGTCCTAGGCTGTGGAATACCCTCCCAATCTCCCTGAGAACACTGACCTCCTTACTTGAGTTTAAACACAAACTAAAGTTATATTTTCTTGAACAGGCATTTCCTTGATTTTTTGACGAGGTTTTATATTATATTATGCTTCTGTCTTTCTGTTTTCTGTGTATTTTATGTAAAGCACAGTGGTCAACGTTGGTTGTGTTTACTTGTGCTATATAAATAAAGAAAGAAAGAAAGAAAGAAAGAAAGAAACCTTTGAAGAAAGTTTTGCCTAAAGGTCCCATATTGTCAAAAATGAAATTTCCTGGCGGGCGGTAAGGTAACGTTACTTGTGTGTGTGCGGGTTGTGGAAGAATAAAACTATTCGTGGGACTCCCGCAAAATAAAACATCTAAAAACAAATAAATTGTTATTCATATGTTGCACAAAAGCAACAAGAATAACTAAAACTAAATAAAAACGATTTATAAGCCAGAACGAGTTTCTATTTATAACATGTTTGCAGCGTTGAGCATGTAGTCATTCACAGACATACTGTATGTGTTGATTTCTTCAACGTAATGGCCAATGAGATGCATTTTAAGATATAATCCACTCACTGCTCAAAACTAAGTTTTTGTTCCGTGCTGAATTCTGCATGCTGGCAAATGTTGAAATTATGAAAGATTTATTGTGCAGTCAGCTTCATTGATAATAACGGAGCTTTGTGAGATCGCGATGAACTGAGATGTCAGCTTTTTAGGAATTATTAAGGGAGCGCACTTAGCGCTATTTCTGTCATGCCAAACGCCTCGGTTACGACTGTAACCTCGGTTCCCTGAAGAGGGAACGAGCGTTGCGTCGAAATGACGCTATGGGAACGCTTTGCGTGATGACGTCTTGAAGCACATGTAAAATCAGTCCAATGGTGTGGCGGAACGTCAGAGGCGGGTGACGTCACGTACCAGGAAGCTATAAAAGCCGGCCCGAAACAGAAAACGAAAGCTTCGTAAAGTCTGAAGTCGCGCTGACAGGCATGAAGGAGATATGGCAAGGCGACGCAACGCTCGTTCCCTCTTCAGGGAACCGAGGTTACAGTCGTAACCGAGGCGTTCCCTTTCAAGGGAACTCGCGTTGCGTCGAAATGACGCTATGGGAACGTCTATATCAGTGGTTCCCAACCTTTTTTAACTCACGGCCCACACAGCCAAACACATATGTTTCCGCGGCCCACTGCAAAAGAATTTAAACGATCCCGCTTTTTGTGTCGGGTTAACTAAGTACTCGGAAGCAAGGCTGTTAATTGTCTTTATTGAATAAACTGGTAATGTATTGAATAAACAGAAAATATACATAACGGATCAGCAAGCCCCCACAGGCTCGGGTTGACATTTCGAAAACGGGAAAACCAAATCCAGGCAGAGGTCGGCAGCGGGTAGAACGTCAGCGAGCTGAAGATCCGTCAGAGGGAACAGGCAGAGCTGGGTTGAAACGAGCAGTCAAAACCGGCAGAGAAATGGAGCACTGGACAAAGCAAGACTAGAGTCAGACTCGAGTGACAAGCGCAAATCGAGAGCAGGCAAAAAAAAAAAAAAAAAAAAAAAAAAGACACATTAAAGGGAAACGGAACTGCAATATGTAAATAAATTTAAACCAACAACCATGAAACAAATTTAGCTAAATGGATAACATGCACAAAAAAAAATCTCAACTTGTTTACAAGACAATTAGACATGAAACTATAAACAACAATCTTTGTCACTCACCTAATGCGAAGGTTGGTGTTGTTTAGCATTTACTAAGCGCTGTATGTCGGGCTGAAGGGAAGAAAGTTGCAAGCGGAGATCAGGCTCGACGTTAAGCTTATTCCGGTATTTTGTCTTGAGTGCCACCAATGCAGAAAATCCTGCTTCACATAAGTATGTTGTCGGAAATGGCATCAAAAACTTAAGAGCTTTGTCAGAAAGATCAGGATACTCGGAGAATGTATGAATCCAGAAATCCGTCAATGTTTTTTGAGAAAACGTCAATTTTAAAGCACTGTCACAAGACATGTCAATGAGGCTGTCGTGCTCTTTTGCACTTAAACTTGTGACGGCTCCCTCACACAAGTTTGCAAAAGGATTTTCCATCCAGGCAACCTGGGCATCTGGAGATGGAAAGTAGTCACGCAACTTGCTCTTCAGTCCTTGGAGATGCTCCTCAATCAGCTTTTTAACCAAGGTGGGTAGGCTCATGGCTTCTTCTGTCAAAAGATGTGACAAATTTTCAAACGATTCAGAGTTTGATTTGCGAATTCGTCCGGCCCAAATGTCCAGTTTCTTTATTGTGGCTTCGATTTTATTTTGGACTTGAAACGCTGTCACTGATTTGCCCTGAAGACTCAAGTTCACACCATTTAGGTGATTGAAAATATCAGAAAGGTAGGACAATTTTGCAAGCCACTCGAAATCACTGAAGCGGTCTGAAAGGGGAAATTTTGAGTCAGATAAAAAAATCCGTGCTTCGTTGCGTAATTCAAATAGACGAGTAAGCACCCTGCCTCGTGAAAGCCATCGTACCTCAGTGTGTAACAGAAGCTGAACATGGTCACTTCCCATTTCTTCACAGAGTAGTCGAAACAGACGTGACTGAAGGGGCCTAGTCTTTATGAAATTGACGATTTTAACAGCCTCATCCAAGACGCATCTGAGATCTGTGGGCATCTTTTTGGTAGCTAGCGCCTCCCGATGTAAACTGCAGTGGACAGAGCTCATGAGCGGCGCAGCTGTTTTTACGCGCGCAACGACTCCGTTGCGATGTCCCACCATGGCTCTTGCTCCATCTGTGCTCAGACCCACGCATTTAGACCAGTCTATTCCATTTGAAACAATGAACGCATTCAAAATATCAAATATGGCTTGGGCAGTTGATTGCGCCGGCAGCGGCTTACAGAAAAGGAAATCTTCTTGTAATTCTCCATTATGTACATACCGTACAAAGGCAAGGAGGTTGGAAAGGTTTGCTATATCGGTCGATTCATCCAACTGTAGGGCATAAAAGGGACTCTCTCGAATGTTTTTGACCAACTTCTGAGTTATATCATCTGCCATTTCATTGATTCTTCTCTCGACTGTATTATCTGAAAGTGAAATCAGATTTAACTGCTTGCGGGCCTTTTCTCCACACATCACGCCAACCATTTCTTTCGCAGCAGGTAAAATCAAAGTTTCACCAATTGTGTGCGGTTTTCCAGCCTTTGCAATGAGCTTTGCAACACGATAAGATGCCTCCACTGCTTTACTGTTGTCGTTGCCAGAGAACGCTGTTTCAAGAGTTATTTTCCTGCTTTGGTACTCTTTAAGTTTGTTCTCAAAAAATTCTATAGGCTTGGATGCATATTCACTATGCTTTGTTTCCAAGTGCCGTCGTAGTTTGATTGGTTTTAAAGCTTCATTTGACAGTATTTCTGAGCACACAACACAGAGCGGTAGCTGCTCGTTCTCTGCTCCAACATATGTGAAACCCAGCGCTAGGTAGTCGCTACTATATTTTCTTCGTTTAGGTTTATTTTGAGGCTTTTCAGTGTCAGGCTTACTTGTTGCTGAAGAAACGTCTGTATTTTTTCTTTTCAGCGATCCTGTTGTCAACCATTTATCCATTTTTAAATCTGCTTCAGGCATGTATGAATCAAAACTATTTTAGATAGTCTAAGTTGGCGGGTTGTTATTAAACCAATCAGCGAGCTCGAATAGTGAACGCATAGTAACAGTTTATTATTTAATTTCTCATTATTTAATTATATATCAAATTATGATTTATTTGATTTTGACTAGACATTTTTTATTATATTAACAATATTACAATTTCTATTAATAATAATTGGCGGCCCCCCTGCATAGCAACAAATGTCTGTCCTGTGTGTAATCATGTGAGCAGCACTAAGAAGACAAAACATGAGACCCTGGAGCAGAGTCTAAATCCAGAGAGTAGAACCTGACGAAGGTGTGCGGTGAGGACCAGCCTGCCGCATCACAGACGTCCTGTAACGATACTCCTGATATAAGGGCCTTAGAGGCCGCCATACTCCTAGTAGAGTGCGACCGGACAGCCAAAGGAGAAGGCTGTCCAGCCGCCTCATAAGCAAGTGAGATAGCCTCAACCACCCACTTGCTCATCCTTTGCTTAGACACCGGACCTCCCTTGTTAGGAGACCCAAAGCACACAAATAATTGATCACTTTTACGCCACAGGGCAGCTCTGTGGACATAAGCGTCCAACGCCCGAACTGGGCAAAGCAAATTATTAGCCTCCTGGTCCGCATTCTGAAAGGGAGGAGGACAGAAGGCCTGCAGAACAATAGGTCTAGCCACATTAGTGGGGACCTTGGGGATATAGCCCGGTCTAGGGTGAAGAAAAGCTTTGACCATACCCGGAGCAAACTCCAAGCATGACGGAGCAACCGACAATGCCTGGAGATCCCCTATTCTTTTAAGAGAAGAGATGGCGAGAAGAAACAGAGCTTTCAGAGTTAGAAACTTCTCAGGAACCTCCTCAATGGGCTCAAAGAGGGCCATGGAAAGGCCTTGCAGCGCAACGGACAAATCCCATGGTGGCACCCTAGAGCGAACTGCAGGCCTCAGCCTCCAAGTGCCACGAAGGAAACGAGATACCAGAGGGTCTTTCCCCACAGACATTCCACCCAAAGGAATGTGGTAAGCACCTATGGCCGCCACATAAACCTTTAAAGTGGACGGGGTCAGACCTGCAGTGAACCGGTCCTGCAGGAACTCCAGAACTGTACCAATTGGGCAGTTGACTGGATCCAACCGACGGTCACTACACCAAGAAGTGAATACTCTCCACTTCAGGGCATAAAGTTTCCTCGTGGAGGGAGCTCTGGACTGTAGAATGGTCTCAACAACCTCAGTTGAGAGACCTGACTCTATGAGCTGGGCCCCCTCAGAGGCCAAGCCCACAGGTTCCACAGTTCTGGGCGGGGGTGAAATATTGAGCCCCCTGCTTGGGACAGAAGGTCCCTCCTGACAGGAAGCTCCAGAGGATGCCCGTCGAGGAGGGACACAAGATCGGGAAACCATACTCTGCCCGGCCAGCGCGGGGCTATAAGAAGTAGATGGACCCGGTCCCTGCAAACTCTTTCCAGAACTCCCGGGAGCAGAGCCACTGGGGGAAAAGCGTACAGACGTAGCCTCGGCCACGTCTGTACCATAGCATCCAGTCCCAGAGGAGCTGGATGCCTGAGGGAGAACCAAAGTGGACAGTGAGACGTCTCTCGAGACGCAAACAGATCCACTTGTGCTTGGCCAAACTCCCTCCATATCAGCTCCACCACCTCGGGGTGGAGCCTCCATTCCCCGGGCCTCGGCCCCTGTCTCGACAGAGTGTCTGCTCCTATATTCTGTACCCCGGGGATGTAGGCTGCCCTGAGTGACAGCAACTTCCCCTGGGACCACAAGAGGATATGGCGTGCCAGATTGGACAATGGGCGCGAGCGCAAACCCCCTTGGTGGTTGATATAGGCGACAACCGACGTGTTGTCCGTATGCACTAACACATGGTGTCCCCTGAGATCTGTGATAAAGCTCCTCAGAGCCCGGAAGACAGCTAACATCTCTAGGCGATTGATATGCCAGGAACGATGATGGTCTTCCCACAGACCTTGAGATGAGCGACCCTGTAGGATCGCTCCCCAGCCCGTGAGGGAAGCATCCGTCGTTAGCAGTTTGCGACGACAAGGAGCTCCCAGCACTGGGCCCTGGGACAGGAACCAGGGTTTCTTCCACATAACCAAGGCACGTAGGCATCGCCGCGTGACCTTGATTGTGCAAAATGGGTTGCCCCTCGGGGAAAACCCTCTGGTCCTGAGCCACCACTGCAGGGGCCTCATGTGCAGTAGTCCAAAAGGTATCACGTTGGAAGCTGCTGCCATGAGACCCAACAGTCTCTGGAACTGTTTGACAGGGAGTAGCTGGCCTAGCTTTACACTTTTCACAGCTGCAAGGATGGAATCTACACGTGGCGGTGACAGGCGCGCCTGCATCGACACTGAATCCCAAACCACGCCTAAAAAAGTGGTCCTCTGAAGTGGAGAAAGCACACTCTTCTTGGCGTTCAGCCGTAACCCCAGCTCTTTCATGTGGGCGAGAACAACATCTCGATGTTGAACCGCCAACTGATGCGACTGAGCTAAAATCAACCAATCGTCGATGTAGTTCATGATGCGAATACCCTGGAGGCGCAGAGGCGCCAGAGCTGCATCCACGCATTTGGTGAAAGTGCGGGGTGATAAAGCCAGGCCGAATGGAAGAACTCGATATTGGTATGCTTTGCCCCCGAAAGCAAACCTCAGGAACTTCCAATGACACGGACGGATGGAAATATGGAAATATGCGTCCTTGAGATCTATCGTGACAAACCAGTCCTCGGACCTGATCTGTGGCACGATTTGTCTCAAAGTTAACATTTTGAACTTGAGCTGCATGACTGACTCGTTCAGAACTCGAAGATCTAAAATGGGACGCAATCCCCCGTCCTTTTTTGGAACTATGAAGTACCGGCTGTAAAACCCGGTTTCCCTGTTGGAGGGAGGTACATATTCTATGGCCCCTTTCTCTAACAGAGTGTTTACTTCCTGTTCCATAACCAGAACCTGCTCGGGGCCCACCACTGTGGGCAGGACCCCCATAAACCGAGGTGGGCGTTTCTTGAATTGTATCTGATACCCTTTTTCCACGGTCTGCAGGACCCAACGAGAAACATTTGACAGTAGCTTCCACGCTGTCAGGACCTTTTCCCAGCAGCCTTCTTGGCGGTAATAACGGTCCGCAGATCCGTTTTACCCCTCGAAGACTGCTGGGTTTGAGAGCGCCCTCCGTGTCCCCGAGATTTTTGTGGGGGAGTACGGGAGGACACACTCTGTTTTTGAGTGGCATGATGTTCAGCGCTCTTTTTAGAGGAGTGAGGCTGCTCCCGCTCAGCAGCCTCAATGAAAGAATGGCGGGGGAGAAGTTTTTGCAGTGCAGCTGCCTGTTTAGAAGCTTCTTGAGATTTAGCTACCGCACTGTTAACTGCATCACCAAAAAGACCGACAGTGGAGACCGGAGCATCTAAGAGAACGTGTTTCTCTTTATCCTTTATATCGCTCAGATTGAGCCACAGATGTCTCTCAGTGGCCACCAGGGCTGCCATAGACCGCCCGATTGATTTAGCGGTCTCCTTGGTAGCCCTGAGAGACAGATCTGTGGCTCTGCGTAGTTCGGCCACCGTGTCAGGACCAATTCCCCCGCCCTCCTCTAAATCCCCCAATAATTCTGCCTGATATGCCTGCATAATAGACATCGTATGCAGACACGCTGCAGCTTGACCAGCGGCTGCATACGATTTATGAACCAGTGCTGATGTGAATTTTACTGGCTTAGAGGGAAGTGAAGGAGCCTTCAAGGAAGATGCCGTTGCTGGAGAGAGATAGCTCGCAAGCGTCTCCTCCACCTTCGGCATCTCCCCATAACCATATTCTTTATATTTACTCTGAATGAAACTGGTTTTCCCCACGATCTCGACACCTCGGTGTGGAGATCGGGGAAAAACGGAAGGCTTCTGCGCTGAGGCTGTGCACGAGATGGCAGGAAGCGTTCGTCGAGCTTACTTTTCGAACGAACGTCCTGCCTATCCTCTGGCCACTCAATTGATAATCTTTGAACTGCTCTCGTGACAACATCGAGCAATTCCTCAAAAGCGTGAGACTGAGGTGGCGAATCCTCAGACTCAGCTTCAATACTAACAACGTCCAACTCCTCAGAGCTGGACAATTGCAGTATTGGTGCCTCCATCGGGGGGGAAGAAACCGCAGCGCGTGCTTCCACACCCTGATGAGAGGCACTGGATCTATCAGAAGGATGTTGAGATAAGGCAGAGCCCGTCTCAACATCCACTGATAAATCCATTTGTGAACCCCAGGTCTGAGATCGACGCCGTGCCTCGGCAGCGGCGGGACCCAAGCCCTGGGGAACGTGGTCGGGATTGAACCGAGCCAAGCGGGATCGGAGCGTACGCAATGGAAGCGCCTCGCAATGCACACAGTCACCACCCTCGAGTGCTGACTGGGCATGCTCCTCACCCAAACAAACAACACAAAGAGTGTGAGTATCCAGGGGGGGGATTCCCTGATATATATATTTTTTATATAAAGCACTTAAATGCTCATTTCTAATGACTTTTGGGAACAGACTGTACTACTTAGTTTGGTTGAAAGAGGGTATATGCAGTGACAGACTGGGTAGATTATAAAAACAGAGAGAAGCAATCTAATATAACTACAACCAAATGACTACATACCATGAACTGTACAAAAACATACTTTATTTAATAAAGAACAAATAAATGAAAACACACCATTTAGAAGATGATCGGGCTGGGACAGAGCCTTGTGATAAAGAGGCTGAGGCAGAGCCTGGTGATGGATGGAGACTGAGGCAATGTAAATTAATGTAAATGTAAAATTAATGTAAATAAGTTGTAAATTAGGCAGTAATAGTTTGTTAAATGCTTTATATAAAACTATTGATGTATTATATTTTACAAGATCATCAAATTTCAGCAACTTTGACTGCGTAAACAGATTATGAGTATGTTCTAGAAAACCAACCTTGTGAATGATCCTCACAGCTCTTTTCTGTAATATGATCAGATGATTTATTGTGTTCTGGTAATTATTTCCCCACACTTCAACACAAAACATAAGGTATGGTAGTACCAGGGTGCAGTATAAAGTACGGAGAGCATTTTCATCAAGGTATAGTTTTGCTTTATTTATAATTGAGAGGCTTTTGGAGATTTTTGTTTTTATGTGTCTGACATGGGGTTTCCATGACAATTTACTGTCAATTATTACTCCCAAAAATGTAATCTCACTCACAATTTCAATTTGGGCACCATCAATACTTATTCTCTGTTCAGACATTTTGTTGCGATTACCGAACATCATTATCTTAGTTTTATTTATATTCAAGGATAATTTATTTGTGTCCATCCACTTTTTTATTATATTTAGTTCCCTGTTTACCGTATTTACGAGCTCATTATAATCGTCACTACTGTAGAATATATTCGTGTCGTCTGCAAATAGTATGAGTTTCAGTACTTTGGATGTTTTAAAAATATCATTTATATACACATTAAACAATTTTGGCCCCAATACTGACCCCTGGGGGACACCACAAACAATGCCAAGAGTATCTGATAAATACTGACCGATTTTTACAAACTGTAACCTCCCTGTTAAATAACTTTTTAACCAATCTCCAGCCAGCCCCCTAATTCCATATCTTTCCATCTTATTTAATAGGATTGAGTGATTAATAGTATCAAAGGCTTTTTTTAGATCAATAAAGATACCAACTACATACTTTTTTTGCTCCAGTGCATTAGTAATTTCTTCAATAGTTTCAGTTATTGCCATTGAGGTAGTTCTTTTGGACCTAAAACCATACTGGCCATCATTAATTACATGATGTTTCTCGAGAAACTTTTCAAGTCGAGAATTGAAGAGTTTCTCTAAAATTTTTGAGAACTGAGGCAAAAGAGAGATTGGTCTGTAATTAGTAAAAGCGTGTTTGTTATCCTTTTTGAAGAGTGGAATTATTTTAGCGATTTTCATTTTACTTGGAAAGCAGCCAGTCTGGAATGACAAGTTACAAATTTAAGTTAAGGGTTTTACAATATTCAGTATAACTTTTTGAATCAGTGTCATGCTGATATCATGACAGTCAGTGGAGGACTTACTTTTACATTTCCACACAATGTTTGTCACTTCCTGCTCATTTGTAGCTGAGAGGAAGAATGACAAAGAATTCCGTTTAATAGTTGATTTTGCAACTCCATTGTCTGAAATATCAGCGGCCAACTTAGGGCCAACATTTACAAAAAAATTGTTGAACTTATTTGCTGCATTACTCATATTATAATCTTCACCATTTTCATCAATAAAGTGATCAGGATATGTCAACTTTGAGGATCCTTGTTTGATTAGGCTATTCAAAACATCCCAAGTTCCTTTTATATTGCTTTTATGTTCATATTGTTTTTTTTTGATAATATAACCGTTTGCATGTTCTTATAATATCAGTTAATTTATTTTTGTACTTCTTATATCTTTGTTCCACTTCTTTTGTTTTTACTGTAATAAACAATTTATAGAGATTGTTTTTCTTTTTACAGGCATTAATTATTCCTTTCGTAATCCAGGGGCTTTTTTTAATGTTTTTCCTTTATAAAATATTCTTTCACAGGGCAATGTTTATTATGCAGGGAAGTGAAGATATCTAAAAAATTACAATAAGCACTGTCCACATTTGGTTCTCTGTAAACTGAAGTCCAATCCTGGGGCCTCATTTATAACCGTTGCGTACGCACAAAACAGGCCCTGAAAGAGGCGTACGCCACTTCCGACGCATAAGTTGTGATTTATAAAAACAAACTTGACGGGAAAATTTGCGCACCTGCACGCAAACTCTGACCCATGCGTACGAACGTTTTGGAGATGGAGCAGTTTGGCGACACCGATGGTGAGCTGGAGTTAAATGTCTTTTTGGTCACTTTTAGACAGAAAATCTAAAGAAAATTAAACATACAGAAAGATAATACAAATATGATTTCACTCACCAAGCCTGTCACTTGAAGCAAATATCCATTCCTTCTTAAATGTCCGCGCCAGCGAGCGCGATGGGCCGCTTAGTGAATTTGACGCAAATAACAGTTTAAATAAAATAATGATTTAAACTATGTTTTACTTCTGATATAAACATTTAGATTAAAAATGCCATTCAAATTAATGGAGTTAAACACTTAAACATGAAATCATTACTGAGAAGTTACAACATTTTTTATATTCAATCAATAGAAATATTTGTTGTGGATGCGATGTTTTTGAACACTTTTCCTGTGGCGTGCTGTAGCCTACGTGTTTTAATGTTTTAACTACAGAGATAATTGCTTAATCATGATAAATAATACCAGATTGTCTGAGAAAATAGTTTCGTGCAAATAATGCCCAAGGCCTATCTGTTTCCATTAAAAATATAAATCAATTAAAAATACTATTCGGCCAGTGGAAAAGATTGAGAAAAACTTTCTCTGAAATGTATTTTACACTATTTGATTTATGTATTCAAAAACAAGGCAAGGATAGACAACTACATGATTTTTATTAATATAATTTGTCTTGTATCGTTAAACGTTATCACGTGGATGAATAATCATATGCAAATGATATGCAGATGAGGATCTACATAGTAAAACTAGGCGTTGTAAGCTCCATATATGGTTATTTCGGGGTGGAGACGCATGTGCGCACAATATTCCGCTGACTGGGATTTATAAAGTGAATTCTGCGCAGGTTCTGGCGTACGAACGGTTTTATAAATCTGAATATTTTTTTGCGTACGCCATTTTTGGCTTTCGGGCGCACGTACACTTTTAGTAAGGTTCCTACGCAGACTTTTATAAATGAGACCCCTGGAGCGCTAAACTATTGTTTAGGGCATGGATCATGTCCTCAGTAATTTTTCGTTTAGAGATTTTTGCCATAGTGTCTTTCGTTTTCTTAAGATTACAGTCATACAAAGTAAAAACAGGTAAGTGGTCAGTGATATCACATATAAATAGGCCACTGATGATTTGATTTCCCATAATGTTAGTAAAAATGTTGTCAATGATTGTGGCACTATGTGACGTTATTCTGCTCGGTTTCGTTATAGTTGGGTACAGAGACAAGCTATACATTGTGTCAGTGAAGTCATCAACGTTTTTTAGTTTGGTTGGATTTAACAAATCAATGTTAAAATCACCACAAATAAATATGTTTTTTTGGTTCACAGTAGAAAACAGTTTACCCATCCACTCATTGAAAGTTTCTATGCTTGAACCAGGTGCCCGGTATACACAACTCATGAAGATATTTGTCTTTTTATCATTATGAATTTCCACTGTTATGCATTCAAATAAGCCATCCACAGCTATGGTCATATCAGTTGAAACATTACATTTAACAGATTTATGAAGGTACAAAGCAACCCCCCCTCCTATTTTGTTTATTCTGTTTGTATATCTTAATTCATAGCCATCAAGACAAAAATCAATACTTTTATCATCGTTAAACCAGGTTTCAGTAATTGCAATAATGCTAAATGGATGAGCGAAGTGTTCCAAATAATCTTTGATAGCCTCAAAGTTAGTGTACATGCTTCGACTATTAAAATGTATTATTGACAGGTTATCTTCTGATTTTACACTGTTTTCATATTGTTCTTGGGTAAAATAATTGCAGTTTTTAACAATCGAAGAGAGAAAATTATTGTCAGGGTCTATCTCAGTATCAGTCTCTGTTGTGGTGTGCTCTTGATACTCACACGTTTCCAGTTCCATTTGTTGATGTTGTAGGATGTTCTGTAACATGTCCATATCAATATTTGGTGTAGTCTGTGTTCTTGGTACGTTTAGCAATTGATGATGTAAAGAGTCACAAGCTACTTTGATACCAAGTGCTGCATCAATGTCAATACTTATCAAGATCTTCTATCCTCTTCACCACCAAGACTTTTGCTTCCTCCGGTGTCCCATTTAGTTTGATGAAGATCTTACAGTTAGTTACCCAGGTTTGTTGAATCTTGCCTTGTTTTCTAAGTTGTCGTGCAATCCTTGCGATATCAGCATTTTTCTTTGTCAAGTGTTCATTTATGAAAACATTTGTGCCTTTCAGTTTGCGTCCTTGCTTCAGAAGTGCTATTTTCTTTTTCCGATTGGTAAACCTCATAATGACCGCTGGTGGTCTCTCGTTCTTCGTGGGCAGTGGGTGACACGCCTCGATGTGCTCCAGGTCCATCTCTATCCCCCTGCTCTGGAGGTAGGAAGCAACCTGCTGTTCCACCGACTGTGTCTCCTGGTCGCTGAGCTCCCCGCTTTCCGCTGCCACCGCACGCGCATAGGAGCGCGGCCTGATCTTAATGGCGGTGATGACCACATCATTCATGCGGGAGTATTGCTCCAGCTCGTCCACTCTCCGCTCGAGATCCACAATGCGCTGGTCTTTTTCCGCGTTCTGGAGGTGTAGTTGTTTCACCTCCTCCAGTAGCCCCAGGAGCTGCTCCTGCTGTGCTCTAACCGCAGTCACATCGCCGCACAGGGAGTGGAGAGAGAGCTTTATCTCCTCGAACTCCTCCGGGGTCGGGCCTTTCCTCGATGGGGGCATTCTGGTGATTTATACGCCAAAGCATCCAGTATCCAGAGGTAATACACACTCCGTGTCTCAGCTCTAGTTGCACGTGGCCGCCATTGAATGAAACGAAGCCTTCAGTCTTCTTAGGGAATTGAAACTTCTTTCTGCTTCTGCAGAGGAAGAAGGAACAACCAAAAGCAGCCTCACCAATGTCTCTACCTGGCTGAAGAGACTGCGGACCTCTGGCAGCAGATTTTTTTGTATGTTGGTAGCCTCAAGAGTGGTACTATAGTCGAACTGAAGCTTGAACATTGGCAGCTGTACCTCCAGTGAATGCCGAT
Organism: Leuciscus leuciscus; assembly: GCF_965113295.1. Lineage (NCBI taxonomy): Eukaryota > Metazoa > Chordata > Actinopteri > Cypriniformes > Leuciscidae > Leuciscus > Leuciscus leuciscus. The sequence continues at coordinate 8,033,643 of NC_138741.1, forward strand.
CTAGCTCTGGTTATTGGCTGACAACATCTTGCATCTTTCCAGTCAGGAGCACTCTTTCTAATTCATCCAGGACTTGCAGGCTACTCTGTTCAAAGCGCTTGGTTAGTTGCATGTCCACAGTATCCAGCATTTTGAAGAAGTCAATGCGGTAATGCTCTTCAGTGGTTGCTGGGACAAATGCTGTTGCATTTCCTGTGAAGCGCTTGGGTGGCTTTCTGACATGCGGCATCTGGATAGGTTCAATACCTGTGCTGGTGACTAGCTCAGTGGCCCTTGTGTGTATGCGGTGAAGCATTTCATCTGACCTCTTTGCCTTCAGAGTTGACTTCACGCAGTCCACAGCTGCCGTCATGCCCATGACAGTTCCTGTTGACGTCTGTAGGGAGTAATTCAGACACTCTAGTTCTCCAATCACTTCACAAGCAAGAAGAAGCCCAAGCACCGTGGTCCCCTTTTGGAATCGCTCCAAAAGCCCCCTAGCTGTGATTGTTGTTTCAGAGTAACCAGATGAAGCCATCTCCTCCAGACTGAGCAGCACTGACTCATACTGCCCAAGAACAGCTCGAATAGCCGTCATCCTGACAACCCATCTGGTAGGGCATAAGGGCTTCAGTGTTTTGATGTTCCCATGTTCTGATTTGGCAATCTCTTTAAAGACCGTTTTAAACTTGCCTGACTGGTTGAAGAGGGTTCCAAGTTTGTGGACCAATGACAGTGCATCCATAACCACACAGGATGAACTGCAGCCAGCCTGTGTTACAAGATTGACGCAATGTGGGCCACAATGGACATAGAGGGCAAGAGGCTGAATCTCCTTGATTTTGGCCTGCACTCCACCAGTCTTGCCAGACATGTTTGCAGCTCCATCGTACGTTTGCCCACGGAGACCAGATAGCGGCAAATTCATTCTCTGGAGGACATCAATGGCAACCCTTGCCAGATTTTCCCCTGTGGTCGAAGACACTTCATAAAGACCGACAAACTCTTCATGAGGTATTAGATCATGGTCCACATACCGGATGCAGATTGACTCCTGCTCTACCCCTGAAACATCTTGGGTGCCATCCATGATGATGGAGTTTTGGAGTGTCGGCAAATTCTGCACAGCATATGCTATCTCCTGCACAATGTTTAAAGACAGGATCTGCAAAATCTAATTTTGAATTTGAGGGCTGAGAAAATTCGACCTCCTCTCTATCCAACTCTCCAGTCCCTCAACATCTTCTGACCTGAGACGAAGGAGCTGCCTGAAATTTCCCTCACTGTTTTCATGACCGCGAATAGCAGTACCTTGTCTAGCAAGAAACTGCAATGAGCCAACAATTTTTAGCAGATGAGACCTTGCCTGCTGTTGCTGAAGAGCCTTTGCTGATGATAACGGTGTGTCTATTGATTTTGCCTGATGTGTGTGTGTTGTTATGGCCACTTTGTGTACTTGAGACATTTCATGTGATTTAAATGTTTCTATTGCTTTTTTCCAGTTTTGGAATCCTGTAGATACAAATGACTGATCTACACTTTTAGCAAGGGGACTTGTCTGATTTTTAAATGCTTTCATGCAATAGAAACAGAGTATACCTCTCACATCAGGACAGTAGTGTAGCCATGTGTGGTTCTTGTACCATCTATCCTGGAAACTAAGTGTCTTGTATGGGCGGTTTGGACGGCGACACACATGCATTATATAATTGCATTGCATATAATGTGTGCTGGTCAACTAGTCTAAAATTAAGAAACCCCTAGAACACAGTAAAAATATATTTATAAAAAAAAGATAAAAACATAAGAACATTGTGTACAATTAAGATAGGCTAATTTATTTATTTTCCAATATCCAAATATGACCACAGGGAAAAGGGCTTCTATTTGTGACGTGCTGTCTTTGCATTTGCACATTTTAAACAGGACTCGCATTAGCTAAATAAATGTTAGCCAATACAAACATATTTATAGAAAGCAGTTGACAATGAATAGACAGGAGTCCAATAATAGCATAACGAATCACTTATTCTAAAAATAATATACAGTATAAGTTCCGAATCAGACATATAATGAGGGCTGTGTTAACAGTAAAACGTCCGTCATTTAACGAATTTTACAAGCAGGGATGGATAATACAAAATGCTTTTTGACAGAAAAAAAAACGAGCAAGAACAAAATTTAAACTTAGCCCGTCAATTTTCATTTTACAATGATCTTCTCTCTCTGTGTGCGCGCGTCCGTGTTTGTGAGAGAGAGAGAGCGCAGCACTGATACAACGGTACTTTTTAACGAACGCGCTAGTTTTCATACAAAATAAATATGTAACATAATTAGGTACTTTAGTTATAATTAACACAATAACGTAACACATACGTTTCTCAACACTGAGAATGAATAAATAAACGCCTGTTTCTCCAGACTCGTGCTTATCAGTAGGCTAATCCACAAATCACAGCACTTCCATAATCACTAAGCCATAGCGATTTCAAGATTTATAGTTCAGCATTACTTGAGCATTTTATTATTTGCATGACTGAATGATGTCTTCCTCTTTTCTGAGTGACCATGAATAACTTAACGGAGTATTTTAAGATAATCCATGCGATCTGTGTGATCATCGAATCCATAAGATTAAGTTAACTCAACAATCAACTTCCCACATCGACCCCAGGCCGTTTACCTTCAGGAGTCAGAAGTACCGTACTGTACTGTCCTCGCTTATGACATCAGTCAGACGGCGGCCGCGGGAGTGGAAGGGGGATCGAGCGGGAATCTTTATTGGTGTCGATTTTCAGTCTCTTTTTAATGATAGGCCTTACACATCTGTCAATCATCCCTGCTTGCTATTTGGGGAATGAACCCAGCGCTATGATTGGTCGAACTCTTCTTCTTTTGCTGTAGCTTGATTTGAGGACAGCGCGTGCACAGAGGCGTCACCTGGTTTTTGCGTAGTTTAGAGTGACAAATCGTATCAGCGTACTTTGAAGTCAAAATGCGGATCCGCTACGCAAAATGCGGATCCGCTACGCAAAATGCGTACAGGTTGGCAGGTCTGCACACTCTTGGCTGTTCATCAGCTTTGATAGCATGTAGCTAGTTAGCTAACATTTGCCTGTTTTACACAACATAAAATTAGATAGTTTGCTTCTACGTAGGCTATATTTGACAGTTTCAAAATACAACAAAACTGATGATCAAACTGAAAACCAGCAATCTGCCATTTCATCGGCTGAATTAGCCTTCTCCTACCTCAAATACAAAGTGAGACTCTGAATGCTGTCATTGTTCTTTTGTAACGTCAACCGTCCACCAGTGTTGCCAGATCCAGCTGATGAATTCCAGCCCAAAAACTGTTCAAAGACCGCCAAAATGCACACAAAACCGGCCAAAATATGTTATCAGTATTTATTTCAGTATTTTAACTTCCACGTTTCCTTTCGTTACACGTTACATTTACATACAAGAAATAAACACCGGCTCCCGAAGCATACATAAATAAACCGTTTTAGGTGCATTAGCGCCACCTCCTGGACTGGAGTGTTGCCCTCCTTATAAATAAATGACGCCATCAAAACCTTACGGCGAAATTACAATATCCTCCACACACTCGTTTGTAAGGCGGCCTCTTTTTGCTAGTCGATTTTATTTCATCCAGTGACATGGGTTTTAACTTCATTCAGGAGATTTTGGGTAACTGCACAACTGACAGATGACTTTGAGCGCACTGCCAACGGTGTGTGTGTGTGTGTGTGTGTGTAACCATAGCGACAAAACGACCAACTTTCGGACCCTGCATTTAAGCCTATAATTTCGTTTTTAAAAATGTAATTATGTATTTAAAATTTGCAGAATGGATTCATTTGGAGACTCCGAAATCAGCAGAGATAGGCAGGCAATGCAAAACAAAATCTTACATTGGGAAATAATGGGTCATACGCGTATGCTTACTTGTGAGCATCACCAAGCCACAGCAGGCTACAGCATACATGACCCTAGTTACGTGTGGTTGGCCTGGCCGTGCATCACTCAGAAAACAACAGGCCAATCAGAAGAGAGGCTCATGAATGTTAATTAGACGGGCCAAAATCCACCTGTTCTTGGCAGTGCTCCTGAGAAAGGAGCTGTAAAAATACATTGAGATGGTTTTTGGTACTTATACCGCAAATCTATATTCTTAAGGACATCAAAACCTAAATTAAAACTAGAAAGGTGTACAATATGGGACCTTTAAATCATTACATTTTAAATCATTGGTCATTACAATTTAATTAAACCATTAAAATGGAATCAAGAAAACTAAAAATAGAAATCAGGATTTGATAAAAAAAAAAATTTATAGTGCCCTAAAAATGTAACTATTGTTAAATTGTATAAGTTTCATGATTTCAATTAATTAGGCATGTTGTTTGTGTCAGGTTTGGCATAGACGAAGCAGACAGAATGGTAAGTTAAATGCTTTAATTTGCAGAATGGATCGGTACAGCGAAACAGGTGAGTAAACAGTAAGTTGACTTTCAGATGAATGCTTAACTGAAGTGTAACCAAGTCTCTCTCTTGCAGATGATGATGGAGTTCCTTAGAAGACGGAATGATGACTGGCTGAGAAGATCGGGATCGAAGGTAGGTATACAGGTACGTATGGCAGAGAGTCTGTGTCATGTGTAGACGAGATCAGACAATGACTGAATGTTTGTAGCAGGCATATATGGGTGAACTGATGATGAGGTCCAGGTGACGGTGATTAGTAATCAGGTGACAATGAGCGTGTGAATGACTGAGTAGGCGGAGTGAGGGAATGAGTGGAAGGAGATGATGGAATCCTGACAGTACAATTCTGGGCGTATTCCACCCAGGGGAGGTATCGGTTCCGGATGTCTTGGTACTGGTGGCAATAAGTTCACAGATAACGTCCTATTTCCTGAATCTTCCACTCAGTCTGGCCGTTGGTCTGCGGATGATATTCTGAAGAGAGGCTGACAGTGACCCCGTGGAGCTTGAAGGCGTGCCACACCCGGCAGATGAATTGGGGTCCCCTGTCCGAAACGATGTCTTCTGGAATGCCGAAATTTCTGAATACATGTTGAAACAATGCTTCAGCTGTTTCAAAAGCTGTGGGTAAACCAGGTAAAGGTATCAGCTTGCAGCCTTTGGAAAATCTATCCACAACGACGAGCACACGTAAAACCACCGGATCTAGGAAGGTCAGTCATGAAGTCCACTCCGATGTGTGACCAAGGGCGTCTGGGTATAGGTAGTGGCACAAGTTTACCCACAGGTAGTTTTCTGGGAGTGTTGGTGATGGCGCAGACTGAGCAGCCGCGGACGAACCTGGAGACATCTTCGGAGATGGACGGCCACCAGTACCGCTGACTGAGGAACGAGAGGGTACGCTTGCTACCTGGATGTCCAGAGCCCGGAACCGTGTGAGCAGAGTCCAGAAGGGGAGTACGAAGATGTTGAGGTACGAAAGTACGCCCTTCTGGACCTCCCGGCGGAGCAGGATGGCGAGAATTTTCCTGAGAGATTTGCTGGTCGATATCCCAGAGAATGGGACTGAGGATTAAGGCTGGAGGGAGAATGGTTTCAGTACTGAGGTCATCTGAAGATGAATGATGGAGTCTGGAAAGAGCGTCTGCCTTGCAATTCTTACTTCCTGGACGGTAAGTAACAATGAAGTTGAATCGAGTGAAGAAGAGTGCTCAGCGGGCCTGGCGAGGATTCAATCTTCTAGCCTCACGAAGATATTCCAAGATGCGATGATCTGTAATTACTTCGAACTGGTGATTTGCTCCCTCCAGCCAATGTCTCCATTCTTCTAAAGCCAGTTTTATGGCTAGCAGTTCCCGGTTGCTGATGTCGTAGTTCTGCTCCGCCGGGGACAGCTTTTTGGAAAAGGCACATGGATGGAGTCTGGGAGGCTCACCCTGCCGCTGTGCCAGCACCGCAGTGGAAGATGCATCGACCTCAACGATGAAAGGAAGTTCAGGATTGGGATGGATGAGGATTGGTGCTGTCGTGAAGACTTCTTTGAGGCGATGGAAGGCTTGGATAGCTGTGGGATTCAAGGACAGAGACTTGGGCCGATTCTTTAATGAAGATGAGAGAGGAGCACTGATGAGACTGTAGTTCTTGAAGAATCTTCTGTAGAAGTTTGCAAAACCGAGGAATCTTTGAAGTTCTTTGACAGATGTGGGTAATGGCCAGTCTTGGATTGTTTCCACCTTCCTCTGGTCCATCTGGATACCATGCTGATCTATGATGTAACCCAGGAACTGAACAGAGGTGATATGGAACTCACACTTCTCCAATTTCAGGTAAAGCTTGTGTTCTCTCAGTTTCTCTAGTACTTGAATGACATGATGGTGTTCAGCAATTGAAGATGAATAGATGAGGACATCGTCAATGTAGACAATCACAAAGCGGTTGAGGTACTCATGGAACACTTCGTTCATGTACCCTTGGAAGACCCCTGGAGCGTTGGACAGCCCGAAGGGCATAACCTGATATTCATAATGGCCAGATGGGGTGACGAACGCTGTCTTCCACTCATCTCCATGCCGTATACGGATCAAGTTGTATGCACTCCGAAGGTCTAGTTTCGAAAATATGCGAGCCCCTCGCACCTGCTCCAAGGCAGCTGGGACCAGAGGAAGGGGATGACTGTATTTGACGGTTTGAGAGTTGAGATGACGATATTCGATGCAGGGCCTCAAGCCTCCGTCCTTCTTACCCACAAAGAAGAAACTTGAAGCGGCAGGGGAGGTTGATGTGCGGATGAACTGTTGTTGTAAAGCCTCCACATACTCCTCCATGGCCTTCTGCTCCGGGATGGACAGTGGATAGATACGACCTTTAGGTAGAGTGGCTCCAGGTAGCAAGTCGATTGCGCAGTCCCATGGCCGATGAAGTGGTACTTTAGTAGCCAGTTTCTTGCTAAACACATCCTGGTACTCCACTGGAATCTTTACTTGATGCTCTACTTCAGGGCTCTCAACCGAGGTGGAGCAAACAGGAACTTTGGACCTCTCCTGAGGTGTCGATGATGAAGGGATTTTCTTGATGGATGATAGACAGGACAAATGGCAGGACTCAGCCCAGCGCAATACTTCACCAGATTTCCAGTGGAGCGTCGGCTCATGTTGAACTAACCAGGGGCGTCCCAGGATGAGCTCAGCGGTGGACTCCTCCAGCACCATAAAAGAGATTTTCTCTGAATGCAGACAGCCAACACCCAGCGTCAGAGTGGGTGAATAGTGACGAATTTGACCTCGACCCAGCGGTTTTCCCTGGATAGTGTGTACTTGAAGGTCTTGAGTGCTGCGACGTTTGCGGATGTTACATTTTTGGAGAAGCTGGGTGGAAATGAAGTTACCCGCTGAACCGGAGTCGATGAGGGCTTGCGCTGAGACACAAATACTGGAGGTTAGAAGATATACAGTGGTGCGGTTTAAGGCTTCAATTTTGGGTGAGACTTGAATGGTGCTTACCGCTGGGCGTGGAGGTCGAACGGGACAGGTACTGAGAAGATGTTTATCTGATGCCCAATAGAGACAGAGATTATGGAGAATTCATCGTTGACGCTCAGAAGCTGGAAGATGAGTGGAGCCAAGATCCATAGGCTCTGGTGCTGGAGGAGTGACTGATGGAACCGTGGGCGGAGGACATACAGTGGGAGTCGGAGAATCACAGGCTGATAGTCTTTGCGAAACTCGAATGGATTTTTGAATTAATTTCTCAATTCCCAGACTGTCGTCGTAAACCACCATCAACTGACGAATGTTAGGGTTCAAACCATGACGAAAAGCTGTGATCAATGCTGCCTCATTCCAACCACTGGAAGCCGCTAAAGTGCAGAATCGTAGGGAGAAAGTACTCACGGAAGATTGGCCTTGACGAAGATTGTAGAGTTGATCATGTCAACTCTACTAGATCGGCAGCTGTTTGACCGAAAACTTCTTTGAAGTGTTGTATGAAACCGGAGAGGGATTTGACGACTTCCGAATTCGAATTCCACAGAGACTGTGCCCACTGAAGTGCTTGCCCAGACAGAAGTGAAATGATAAAAGCAACACGAGCTGAATCGTTAATGAATTGATGTTCTTGCATGGAGAAATACAAAGATACCTGAAGCAAAAACCCACTGCAGTCCTCCGCCTCACAGGAGAATGTCGCTGGTCGGGCCATGGGACACGCTGAGGCAGTGAACGAAGCAACGGGCGCTTGAGGAAGTGAAGCTGAAGAGGTGTGTTGATGAATGGCATTTGGATTGACAGGTGAATTCGCCGTGGATTCCGAAGGATTCTGCATGGTGGTCTGATCTTCTGTCAGGTTTGGCATAGACAAAGCAGACAGAATGGTAAGTTAAATGCTTTAATTTGCAGAATGGATCGGTACAGCGAAACAGGTGAGTAAACAGTAAGTTGAATTTCAGATGAATGCTTAACTGAAGTGTATCCAAGTCTCTCTCTTTCTCTTTCTCTTGCAGATGATGATGAAGGAGTTCCTTAGAAGACGGAATGACGACTGGCTGAGAAGATCGGGATCAAAGGTAGGTATACAGGTACGTATAGCAGAGAGTCTGTGTCATGTGTAGACAAGATCAGACAATGACTGAATGTTTGTAGCAGGTATATATGGGTGAACTGATGATGAGGTCCAGGTGACGGTGATTAGTAATCAGGTGACAATGAGCGTGTGAATGACTGAGTGGGCGGAGTAAGGGAATGAGTGTAAGGAGATGGTGATGGAATCCTGACAGTTTGATTACTAAAATTTAAGTTAACCATTAAAATGGGAGTCCCAAAAAATTTAAAAGGAAAAAAAAACAGAATACATATAAAATAAATAAAATAAAAATTGGAATGTAGGAAAAAATAAAACGGATTTCATAGGGCCCAGCTTTTTTGTGCATTACCAAAACCTTCTGCTCCGGACGGTCACGTATCAATCTTAATCCTTGGACTGACACATGAGAAATGTACTTAATGGAAACATGCTAACACTCTCGACACCTTTGTTATAGTTTTATATAGTTATATGCTTTTATATAGTTACGGTTGTTTTTTTTTTGTGTGTTTTTTGCCAAATTGGTTTGGAACAGTAACTGCTAGCTTAGCTCACTACATTTTCCAAGTAGCTTGCCCAACACTGCTTCATAATTTTGTTAACAACTATTGTTTGCTCATAAAATATATTTGTTAGGTCTTTCCAAGGAGTGTCATAAATTCAATAAAAAGAATCATAGTGTTAAATACATACATGTTGCATATAACATAAAAAAGAGCATAATTGAGTCTGACAAACTTAAAACAAATAAAATGGAGATAAGTAAATAAAACAGAGCCATAGCCTTGTGTGCAGTGCTCCAATATGTAATGCAACAGGCGACTTGAGTTTGAGTTCTCTCTCCAGTCCTGTTGCTTCCTGTCTTGCCTAATAAAGGCAAAAGCAGGCTGCATTTGTGAATTGTTATGAGTTGTTATGACAGATAAATAAAATTGACTAATATGCGCTGTCCTGCCTAATAAAGGCAAAAGCAGGCTGCATTTGGGAATTGTTATGAGTTGTTATGACAGATAAATAAAATTGACTAATATGTGCAAAAGTCCAGATTAAACCAGAGGGTTCACATACTTTTCCCTGCAACCGATTAATTAAACTCATTATATAATAGTAATAAAAAAACAATATGGGTGGATCATTGAGTATACGGTATGCCATGTTAATGTCACAAAATTTTTTGATTTTAAAACTGCTTATAGAATTGTTTTCAAGTAACTTCATAGAATTAATATTAAACAGTTATTTCATTAATTATATACTGTACGTGATCAGCTATGTACTATTATGTAATGTTTTTGTGTGTGTGTTTGTGTAACAATAGACAACACCTAAAGAAAACGAGATGCTTTGTGGAATAGTTGCGGAACATGCTTACACTGTGACAGGAGTTTTTGAGGTGAGACTGCACAAGCATCTGGCCATTTCAGAGTTTTGATAAGGGAATATTTCCCACTGGAATTGAGATTCAGAAACATTTTTACATTATACGTATATATATATATATATATATATATATGTGTGTCAAGGACCAATCAAGCTCGGTCCCATCCACCACACAACGATCACTCTCTCCAGATTACTAATCACCCGCACCTGTTCACCATCAGCAACCTCATCACCAGCACTACAAAACACTCACCAACACCTCAGTTCCTTGTCAAGCCTCCAATGGGAACAGACCATGATCCATTGTCTCCTGAGTCTCTGATGCATCCAGATTTCTGAGAAGTAACGTATACTTACCTGTGAAACACTAACCTCTGTATCGTTTTTCTGCTGTCTCCAGAAATCCTGCTCAATTCCATGTTACCTGTGATCCTGCATCCTCCTGAGCTACCTGTGTTTCCTCTGAGCTTGCTTGCTAGTGACTGCATCTGAAAGAGAAAAGACAAGTATCAATGAACTGTGACTGCTTGACATTAACTAACCTGAAGAGAACCTGCTCACCTGTTGTCTGTCCCGCACTGAGTGATCTTCACCGAATCTGCACTTGAACTCACTGGAATACTCACCTTGCACTCTTGTCTGCTTGAATAAAGCTGTGTTTGATTCACTTACCTCTGTCTCCGTGCCTGTATCCTGACAGAAGGCTTGACCACCACCGCTATGGATCCTGCACAGCCCGAAGACGGCGCTTCCGCAGTTCCCGCTTCTACACTGGTCTACATTGCAAACTCCGCCACCCGACCAGCGCCCCTTCTCAGGCCGGGCGGAGGACTGCAATGGATTTTTATTGCAATGTTCACTCGCCCTTGAAATGCAGCCTCAATTGTATCCCACAGAAAGATTGAAGATCTCCTTCATCATCCAACAGTTATCAGGATCAGTGCTAAGGTGGGTTGAGACGCTGTGGCTTCAAGAGACGGTGGTTACATCTTCCTTGCAAAACTTTATAAATCATTTCAAAGAAGTTTTTGGACGTCCAGTAGAAGATTCATCAGTCAGCGATCAACTGTTACGTCTGCGTCAAGGTAAAAGATCTGTTTCCGATTATTCAGTGGAATTCCGAACTCTAGCATCAGCAAGCGGGTGGAACAAAAAAGCTCTCCTTTCAGTTTTCCGAAGAGGTTTAAATCCCACGCTTCGTCTTCAACTCGCCATTTATGACGATACTCTAGGACTTGAGAAATTTATGCAGCAAGCTCTCCGAGTGCATCAAAGATCCCAGAATTGCTATCTAGATGTAAAACCACCGACCCTTGTACCTCCTCAGAAACCACCTGAATTCAACTCCGAACTAACGTCAGAGAAAATGCAAGTAGAAACCCATCGACTTTCTCAAGCGGAACGCAACCGCCACAGAGAATTAAGACTGTCTATATTGTGGAACTGAGGGTCACTTCCTTCGTACATGCCCGTTACGTCCTCCTCGGCTACTTGTGAGTTCAGTTCTTAACCATCCAGTGGTATCAACTCCGTTAACTATCTCAGTAAACCTGAAGTCTCCAAATTTCCACGTTTCAGTCTCAGCCATCGTTGACTCCGGATCGGCAGGCAAATTCATATCAGGAAGTCTCTGTAAAAGACAAGCTCCCGAGATCCAACACATCCAAGCCCTACTCCATCCATTCAGTAACTGGTGAAATTATCAACAAGGGGTACGGGCTTCAAGAAAGGGCATTCAACTGAGACTGCATTACTGTCAGTCACAGAAGCCCTACGGATCGCAAAAGCTGCTTCCAAATCTTCAGTCCTCATTCTCCTGGATCTGTCTGCTGCCTTCGACACTGTGAATCATCAGATCCTTCTGTCCACCCTCTCATCACTGGGCATCACAGGAACTTCACTCCACTGGTTTGAGTCCTATCTCACAGGTAGGTCCTTCAAGGTCACATGGAGAGGTGAGGTATCCAGAGCACATCAGCTGACCACAGGTGTTCCCCAGGGTTCAGTTCTTGGTCCCCTCTTCTCCATCTACACCACATCACTGGGACACATCATACAGGCACGTGATTTTTCCTACCACTGCTATGCTGATGACACGCAGCTCTTCCTCTCATTTCAACCAGATGATCCCACAGTAGCTGCACGGGTCTCAAGCTGTCTGGCGGACATCTCCACATGGATGAAGGAACATCACCTGCAGCTCAACCTGGCAAAGACTGAGCTTCTCGTTCTCCCTGCCAATCCGTCTCTACAGCACGACTTCACCATCCAGCTAGAGTCATCATTAATCACCCCATTAAGATCGATCAGAAATCTTGGAGTAACGTTTGATGACCAGCTGACCTTCACAGATCACATTTCAAAGACAGCTCGATCATGCAGGTTTGCACTGCACAACATCAGGAAGATCAGGCCTTTCCTAACTGAGCATGCAACACAACTTATCGTCCAGGCCCTGGTCATCTCTAGGCTGGACTACTGCAATGCTCTTCTGGCTGGACTTCCAGCATGTGCAACCAAACCCCTACAGATGATCCAGAATGCTGCAGCTCGTCTTGTCTTCAACGAGCCCAAGAGGGCCCACGTCACTCCTCTGTTCATCTCTCTGCACTGGCTACCTCTCGCTGCTCGCATGAAGTTCAAGGCACTGACGCTTGCTTACAGATCTATCATAGGCTCAGCTCCCTCCTACTTTCACTCACTGCTACGAGTCTACATCCCTACCAGACACCTACGATCGGTCAACGAGCGACGTCTCTTGGTTCCATCGCAGAAAGCCACAAAATCACTTTCCAGAACATTCTCATTCACAGTTCCATTCTGGTGGAACGCTCTCCCCACCCTCATCCGGAATGCAGAATCCCTGACAACATTCAAAAAACAGCTGAAAACCAATCTCTTCCGTGAGCACTTAACCTCAAAAAAAAAAAAATATATATATATATATATATATATATAAAAAAATCCTTTCCCTTTGAAACATCACTTATCGGGCTTATGCTACTCTGAATAATACCTGAACTTCGTATTTTGAGCACTTCTTGCGTTGTTGTTTTTTGCCTCTTCATGATGACTCGCTTAATTTAGTCCTAATTTGTAAGTCGCTTTGGATAAAAGCGTCTGCTAAATGACTAAATGTAAATATCATCTCCGATAACACCCATTACATTATGCGTTGAAAGTATTCAAGAACTGTTCGAACAGTTCATTCTCGAGAATAGCAAAGCTGATATTATCCTTGGACGTCCACGGCTCATCCACCATCAACCTACCATTGATTGGAGGACTGGCAAGATCTTGAACTGGGGTTGTAGCTGCTCGTCGACTAAAGCCGTACTCCCTGTCTCGTATTCTGTCAAATCACCAGAACCTGTGTCCGTGAGTTCTACGTCCATAGAAAGCCCCACTGAAAACCTGTCAGTGACCATTCCTCCATGCTACTCTTCATTTGCAGATGTGTTTAACCCTGTTGCTGCTTCCAAGCTACCACCACATCGACCATGGGACTGTGCCATAGACTTGGTTCCAGGGGAGTCCATTCCCAAGGGTCGAATTTACTCCTTGTCCCTTCCTGAACAAACAGCCATGCAGAAGTACGTCGAGGAGGCCCTCCAACAAGGATACATCAGACCTTCCACCTCACCTGCTGCCTCCAGCTTCTTTGTCTCCAAGAAAGATAGAGGTTTAAGACCATGTATTGATTATCGAGCACTCAACCAGATCACTGTAAAATTCAGCTATCCACTCCCTCTGGTTCCGTCCGCTCTTGAACAACTCCGAGAAGCCAAAGTATTTACCAAGCTTGACTTGAGAAGCGCATACAACTTGATCAGAATACGAGATGGGGATGAGTGGAAGACCGCATTCATCACCCCCACAGGACACTACGAATATCTTGTGATGCCGTATGGTCTGGTAAACGCTCCTTCCGTGTTCCAGAGTTTCATGGATGAGGTACTCCGAGACTTCCTGAATCGCTTTGTGTTAGTCTATATTGACGACATTCTAATCTTCTCAAATGACCCAGCAGAGCATCAACGTCATGTCTCTCTTGTGCTCCAACGAGTCCGAGAATTCTCTGTTCTTGAAGGCTGAAAAATGCACGTTCTATCAAACCACAGTCGAGTTCCTAGGATATCGTCTCAACGAACAAGGAGTTGAGATGGATGACCGGATGACCGAAAGACCCAAGCTATCACCTCCTGGCCCACTCCCCAGTCGGTAAAAACTACAAAGATCCCTAGGCTTCTCAAACTTTTACCGAAGGTTCATCAACAATTATAGCATGCTTACAGCTCCGTTAACTTCTCTTCTCAAGGGAAAACCCAAGACCTTAATTTGGAACTCTGACACCGAACACGCCTTTCTATCTCTCAAATCCGCATTCACCACAGCGCCCTTGCTTTGTCACCCAGATCCCGTGAAAGTATTCCTGGTCGAGGTTGATGCTTCTACTACTGGGGTAGGAGCAATCCTGTCACTCACAATACACTGAACTTTCTTCCAAACCCCTGCCCTGTGCATTCTTTTCACGCAAGTTATCCATAGCTGAGATTAACTATGACATCGGTAACCAAGAACTCCTGGCCGTTAAACTTGCCCTGGAAGAATGGAGGCACTGGCTTGAGGGGGCTAAGCATCCATTCATTGTGCTCACAAACCACAAAAACCTCCAATATTTGAAGGAAGCCAAGAGACTCAACCCCCGTCAAGCTAGATGGGCCCTGTTCTTCACTCGTTTCCATTTCCAGATATCTTACCGGCCAGGCTCAAAGAACATCAGAGCAGATGCTTTGTCACGTCTCCATGCCCCTGAAACATCCCAAGAAGAACCTAAACCCATTCTACCAGCGCAACTATTTGTTAACCCCATCCAGTGGGACCTCGACGAACAACTCCTCTAAGTGTCACAGCGCTTCCCTGGTCCTCCAGAGTGTCCCACTGGTAATATCTATGTCCCAGAGGATTTTCGTACTCCTCTAATCTCCTCCGCCCATTCGTCCGTTGGGACAGGTCATCCAGGAATCGCAAGACTTACTCCAGTCCTCAACACAAATACTGGTGGCCAAACATGCAATCCGATATCACAAGATTTTTTCAAGGATGCACTCTCTGCGCCATGACCAAGATCCCACGTCATCTGCCTACTGGAAATTTGTTACCATTGCCCGTCCCACATCGGCCCTGGTCCCATATAGGCCCTGGTCCCATATCGGGGTGGATTACGTCACAGATCTTCCAGCTTCTGATGGCTACACCTGCATCCTGGTAGCCATTGATCGTTTCTCTAAAGCTTGCAAGTTAATTCCCCTAAAGAAACTACCCACAGCCTTTGACACCGCAGAATTATTAATGGAACATGTCTTTCGTAATTTCGGTATTCCAGAAGATATCGTGTCTGACAGAGGGCCCCAGTTCATTTCCAGGGTGTGGCGAGCGTTCTTTGCTCTCCTTAATGTCACAGTCAGCTTAACTTCAGGTTACCATCCGCAGTCAAATGGTCAAACGGAACGGAAGATCCAGGATGTCAGCCGTTTCCTTCGCACTTTCTGTGCTATATATATATATATATATATATATATATATATATATATATATATATATATATATATATATGTGTGTGTGTCAGTGACCAATCAAGCTCGGTCCCATCCACCACACAACGATCACTCTCTCCAGATTACTAATCACCCGCACCTGTTCACCATCAGCAACCTCATCACCAGCACTACAAAACACTCACCAACACCTCAGTTCCTTGTCAAGCCTCCAACGGGAACAGACCATGATCCATTGTCTCCTGAGTCTCTGATGCATCCAGATTTCCGAGAAGCAACGTATACTTACCTGTGAAACACTAACCTCTGTATCATTGTTCTGCTGTCTCCAGAAATCCTGCTTGATTCCATGTTACCTGTGATCCTGCATCCTCCTGAGCTACCTGTGTTTCCTCCGAGCTTGCTTGCTAGTGACTGCATCTGAAAGAGAAAAGACAAGTATCAATGAACTGTGACTGCTTGACATTAACTAACCTGAAGAGAACCTGCTCACCTGTTGTCTGTCCCGCACCGAGTGATCTTCACCGAATCTGCACTTGAACTTACTGAATACTCACCTTGCACTCTTGTCTGCTTGAATAAAGCTGTGTTTGATTCACTTACCTCTGTCTCCGTGCCTGTATCCTGACTATATATATATATATACATACATGATTAACTAAAACAGATTAACAGACTGACAAAATATATATCAGGCTTTACAACAAAATAAAAAAAATAAAAAGAAATGACAAAAAAAGAAATATAATGTTGTATATTTGGAAAACATGCATGTGGCAACATTTCAACAAAATGATATTTTGTTGCTTGCACGTTTCGCAATGCTTTATAAAGTAAAATGTACAGTGATTGTCGCTAAAAGCATGTTCATTTTTATCTGAATCTGGCTTTTTATTTTGCGGGTTATTGTATGTATTGCAGCAGTCTGGAAATTAAATGTCCAGGTAAGGGGTTCTAAAAAGTTAATACTCTTATCTCATTTGAAAATAATGTACCTAAACCCTATCCTACACCAAACAATAACAAATATAAACATAAAATAAAGATTATTTTGCTGAAGCAATCATGCCATTTCAGTTTGCTTTACAATTCTTTGAGCTATGTATGTGTGAACTGAGAAAATTAATCAAAGTTTTTGTTGTTTTACTGGCACTAGTGTTTATTTTAGCTATCTTTCTCCTATTTTAATTAATTTCATGCTCTTTTACTTTAATAAATCATTTTAAACTGACATTGATTCCTGGCTTTGTACAACAGGTAACGAGTGATGAAAATCCAGTTCATCTGGTGAGATTGTTAAACCCATGGGGCGAAGAAGAGTGGCGAGGAGACTGGAGTGATGGGTAAGAGCTGTGACAACCATTACAGTAACTGCTTCAATTAGTTCACAAACTTGGCCGAAAGTTGTACTTTGCTTCTACGTGTCATCACTTGGGCATATCAAGTTCTTTTCTTTGTATTTGCTTCATGATATCACATATCATCTGTATAAATTTTACAGATCACCTTTGTGGGACACAGTTTGTGAAGAGGTCCGCAAAATTTGCCATGAAGTCTTAAATAATGGGGAGTTCTGGTGAGCATGACCATGTTGGGGACACCCACCGTCACACTTTTTGGAAGACGAAATGGGTTTGAGAAGAGTTATTGCCCATTAACTTATATGGTCCAGGACCCCTGTCAGCTATCCCTCAATTCAAAAACTGCAATGACATTCTTCATGTATGTAATACATCGCTTTTTGACTGATTAACTTAGAAATACTTTTTTTTTATGGCAGGATGTCAATGGAAGACTTCACCTCAATTTTTGAAAGCATAGATATTTGTTGTAGCTGTCCTGATTTTCTGGATGGTTCCTCTGAATGTCACTGGACCTCAAAACGGTATTTTGGCAGATGGAATGCTGGGACTACAGCAGGTGGTGACATAATTAAGACAGGTATTATTATTCTCAATATGTAAATATGCCATCTTATTAGGTACACCTGTGCAACTGCTTGTTCAACGCAAATATCTAATCAGCCAAACACATGGCAAGAAATCAATGCATATAGGCATGTAGAAATGGTCAAGATGATCTAAGCATCGGAATGGGGAAAGTTGATTTAGGTGACTTTAACATGGCATGGTTGTTGGTGCCAGACGGCCTGGTCTGAGTATTTCAGAAACTGCTGATCTACTGGGATTTTCACGCTCAACCATCTCTAGAGTTTATAGAGAATGGTCTGAAAAAGAGAAAATATCCGGGAGATTCGCATCATGGATGTGCAGCCAACAAATCAGTGGCAACTGTGTGATGCACTCATGTCAATATGGACCAAAATCTCTGAGGAATGTTTCTATAACCTTGTTGAATCTGTGCCACAAAGATTTAAGGCCATACTGAAGGCAAAAGGGGTCCAACCTGGTACTAACAAGGTTCACATAAAGCCATAGCATATCAATCAATTCCAGCATGGCAAGATTACAGTATATACTGTAGATAAGGCTTGTATAAGTAAGACAGATACAAGAATACTTAAAATAATGCATAGATAATGAAATAATGTATAAATCTTCTTTTAATGTGTTATAGAGACCTTCTGGACAAACCCTCAGTTTCGGGTGACAATTGATGAGCTTAATGAGGAATGTGCTAGTGGGCAGCGCCCTGAAAACACACTGGTGTCTCTCATGCAGAACCATGAGAAGAGAAACAGGAATAGCCAAAATAATTATGATATTGGCTTCTATGTCTTTGAGGTCAGTATTGGCGGATGGAGCTATGCATATTTATGTATGTAATTTGTGCATTTACCAGATGATTTTGTAAGTGACAGTGTGAGGAATTTGTCACAGAGCCATTAATATTCATAGTGCACATTCTGCACAATTCCTGGTTTATTAGAACGCTAGACTAAGAAACAAGCTATCAGAGGTGAAGTGCAAAGAAAAGGCAGATTTTGTGTGTACCTTGGTTTAAGATTGTGGAGTGCTTGTGGAAGAAATGTGCCTTCAGCTGCTTTTCGAAAGTTGTAATGATCTCTACACTTTCAATGACATGTAGTGTTTTATGCATTATCTGCAATATCCCTGTCATGATCGCTGTTTTACCTTTTTCCCCCTTTTACTTTTACAGATACCATTAGAGGCAAGTGAAAAAATAATACAAATATTATACTCATATTGTCCTTTTATGAAGAGATTCAGTCCTTTTTCTAACCAAAGACACATTTTATTATTCTCTTTTAGATGAGAAGTCAAAGTGGGAGGTTTTCATCTGAGTTCTTCATTGAGAGAGAGCCTGTGGCACAGAGTGATGGTTTAGTATGGCTCAGAGAGGTTATGAAATTCTTCAGGCTGGAGCCAGGAGAGTACCTGATTGTACCGTGCACGGAGAATCCTGGTGAAACCGCATCCTTCGTCTTGTCTATTTTCTCAAAGAATGAGACACACTTTGAGTAAGTTATGAGAAAGAAACCTGAAAAAAGCCTGAATAAATTACAGCTCTGTGATCTAAAGTTCTTCTCTTTCCAACAGACATATTCAGGAGACTTCAGATTAGAATGGAGACATGTCTTGATGAGGGTGAGGCAAACCCTTTGTTGTCTGCTGTCTTTATGCTTATTTTCCTTTCAATTGTTAATTCAAGAAAAAAAAGTAGAATTTTATTAGTTTTTATGTATTATATTTTATTCCAACCAAGAAATCGTTTTACCTTTATTTGTTGACACAATGTTTTTCATTGGTAAAGTAAATGTGTCATCTGTTGGGTGGGTGATTTACAATAGTAGTTGTTGCTAGTTTTATTTTTGATAAAATTAATGTATTTCTGTATTAATGATTGATCTGTTAGAATACATTATTAGATGCCATCAGGGGAAATAAGAAAGACTTGTTTCATTTATTACAAATGACTGTAATCCTGCCAAAATAAGACTTGAATGGAAAAGCTGTAAAAACATATGAATGAAAGTGTGGCTTGATATCTGTCATGTGTCAGTGCATGTTTGGACTTTCAGTTTGTGTTTTGATTGGTTCCTGTTGTCCTTTGTTCTTTTCCCGTCACTCCTTCGTTTCTATGGTTACTATCACTATGAGTTAATTTGTCCCAGCTGTGTATGATTAATTATCTCATTTCTGTTTGCTATTTAAGATACACCCTTTCTTTCAGTCTTTGTCTGATTGCTGTTGCGTTTATCTGTTTTACCTGTCTGTCAGCTTGTTCCAGAGTACTATTATTAAAGTTTGAGTTTGCATCTATAATCAGAGTCTTCAGCCGGTTCCTGAGGAAACCAGAGTGTGACAATATCAACAAGTACATGTAATAATTCTTATTCATATTAATGTATACTGCCGCAGAAGGGGTTAATATGGAATGTATAAATGCATGAAAAAGCTCCGACATATTTCTTCAATGAAACAGGATATATGCGATAAAAATCAGTAAATTTTCAGAAATTAACTGCCAGTTTCTTTCTGAAAATGGTGATAGAATTTATAATTTAATGAAACCAAATAAGTAAAAAATATAAATCTGGCATCCAGGTTTCTTAGAGTGACGGCAACAAGGTAACTAAGAAGACCCCACCCCTAAAACAGAATGTGCTACTGAGATTCTGGTGACATCCAGCCGGTAGTAACGCACAAAGGTATGAGGAGAAGCCCAACTGGCAGCAGAGCAGATGTCCTGCAGTGACACTCTCCTAAACAAAGCCCAAAGCGGCGGCTAAGCCCCTCTTGGAATGAGCTCTGATGTCCCCTGGGGGCTGCACTCCCTTTGATTCATATGCCAAAGCTATAGCATCCACAAGACAATGTGAGAGGCGCTGCTTAGATATGGGACTCCCTCTGTGAGGAGCGCCCATGAAATAATGAGCTGGTTGCTCTTCCGGAAAGCACTGGTCCTGGCCATATATGTCTGTAAGGCACGAACAGGACACAGAACATTCAGCTTCTGATCCTCCGTGGAGGAAAAAGGTGGAGGGTGAAAAGCAGACAGCTCTAACACCTCCGATGTGAACGCAGGGAAGCATTTAGGCATGAAAGCTGGATTAGGCTTAAGGGAAACCTTATCTCCACTAAGAGAGAATTTAGTGCACGAGGAATGAACCGTGAGTGCATGCAGCCCACTGACACGTTCAGCTGACGCCAAGGCCAAGAGCAAAGCCGTCTTGAAAGACAGCAGCTTTTGGGAAATACTTCCCAGTGGCTCAAAAGGATATTGAAACTGAGCCTCCAGCACTATGGAGATGTCCCATTCAGGAACAGTTCTCCTGATGACTGACAAAGAGCGATGGGCACCCTTCATAAATCTGCGGATTAGAGGGTGCTGCCTGACTGTCCAGCCCTCAAAGCCCACATGACAGGCAGACATCGCAGCCAGGCAGACCTTAATTGTGGAAAAATACCTCCCTTTTTCGATGTAACTCTCCCTTTTTG
The DNA here is from genome assembly GCF_965113295.1 of Leuciscus leuciscus. Lineage (NCBI taxonomy): Eukaryota > Metazoa > Chordata > Actinopteri > Cypriniformes > Leuciscidae > Leuciscus > Leuciscus leuciscus. The sequence continues at coordinate 8,054,554 of NC_138741.1, forward strand.
AAAGTAACACAAAATATCAGGAACTGAGCACTGATATGATGTGAGACCACGCCCATCACACCACCCTTCAAACACTTGCCACTTACAACCATATAAAAGAAATGGTCCTGGCATTCTGTATAGTAGCAATCACACGCGGCAAAAGCCCCAGATCGATTAGGTTCGTCCTCTCACTGGCCAGGCCCAGAGAGCCACCCTGTCCAGGTGTGAGTGATAAATCTCCCTGTTCGCTTGGGATAATAGGTCTGTACAGAGGGAGAGGAACCACGGCTGGCCATATAACAGAGGGATTATCTCCGCCAGCCATGGTGCTTTGGGCCACCCATGGGTGCTATCAGATTGAGAGACAGGCCCTGCTCTCTCACCCTGGCCAGTGTGGGAATTATCAGGCACAGGGGAGGAAAAGCATACAGCAGCACTTCGGGCCATGGGTGGCCACAACGCACCACATACCGACACATAAGTGACATACCGCATAAAAACTAAGAGAAATCTGTGGCGGGCCGCCGTGGAAAAGGGAAGCAGGTGAAAAAATAAGAATAGCGTGGGCGGCTCAGGATGCAAACACAGCTACACTGGCTGAATAAAAAGACTGTCACGTCCGATGGAGGCTGATCTAGCGATATGTCCTCCTGAAGACACGCAAGTGAGCAGTGTAAATCCAACCACACTGTGTACGTGCAGAGATCGCGAGAAGCGAATGTCAACTGGAGAACTGCAGCGCTTGCAGGCGTTATATGCCCTCAGGTAAGGGGGTGGAGCCTTAACTGGCATTGGCTACGCGCTTCTGTCTTGCCAGACTTGTTGCAATTGGATGCTTCTGCAGAGGTCAGGTACGGATGCCCTTCCCATAGGTGGACCTCGAACACGAGATGATGACAGAGAACATCATGCAACCTGCAGCGCTGTTCAAAAGAAACTGCTCACTAAAGTTAAGTGTCAATCTGTTTTTAGTTTTTGTCCATAGCCTTAAAATTAAAGTCTTGCAAATACATTGTCCTGTCTATGGCATAACACCTTTTTAACCCATATTTAAATTACCGGTGAACTGTTTCAGATCACTTGAATGAACAATCACTTCTGGGGAATAATTAGCTCAATGAAAGGAATATTCATGAGTCTATGAATATGATTTGCTTATCGTCTACAAAGATTAAATTACCCAAAGAGGGAATATTTGATCAATTGTCAGAGTAACTTTTACCAGAATTAATTTCAGTTATCTAAACAATCTGTTCGTCCTGCGAACTGTATGCAAGGCTTCCTTATCAAAACTCAATAAACTCACCCTGTTTATAAACTTAAAGAAAGATTAATCTTCTGGCCATAAAAAAAAAAAAAAAATCTTTCCTGTGTTTATACAATTTAGGTTACTGAAATAGTAACAGAAGGTAAAGCTTCGTAGCTTAGATCATACGTTTTCAGGGACTTCGAATTGGTGATCAATAAAGCAGATTCAATTCAAGAAGATTATTGGGTTTAATAAAAACAAACTAAGGAATACATAACTACGATTCACACAGAGTAAATATGCGTATATATCAATACAAAAGTACAATACAAACAAGAGAATCGAATAACGAATAATAACGAGAGAGAGAGAGAGAGAGAGAGAGAGAGAGAGAGAGAGAGAGAGTGAAAGCCAATCTCAGGGTGAACATTTTCAAACAGTTAACTTTGCAAGAGACCCCAAGTCGTTGGATAATTCCGCAAAAGGGAATAGCCTAGACAACCTTAAACAGCATTTTTAGATTGCGATATGAGATAGTGCTTGCTTTTGGTCTGGCTCTTGTGTATAGCTGAGTTCAAATTGTCCGTTGGCGCAGCTCCCGGAGTCCCTTCAGGAGCAGGTGATGCGAGACTCGACGGTTAACACAAATGTAAACTTTGCCAAAAGATGATTAGACTTAAGTTCGTTTAACTCGTGAAGACAACTGAACGAAGTCAAATATCAAACGGGAATAGAGAAAAGACTAAGATGAAAGCGAAATTAAAGAAGAACAAACGGAGAGACTTCTTGTGGAGTCTTTGTCGTGAAGATGGGGACCCTCTCTCTCTGGCGGAATGCCAAGAGCAAGGGTCTTTCCTTGTCTTTATGGACAAGATAGGTCACACCTGTCTCCCGTGAATGAACCAATCACTCGTGAGAAACTGAGGCGGAAAAAACTTTCTTTGTCTGATTAGTACAACCCACTGGTCTGATTTACGGTGGTGACAAAATTGAGCATTTATACTCAGAAAGATGGTACTTCTGAAATAATGCATCTTTTGGTAATTTGTCGTCGAGATTCGACACAGTCGGGTTTTTACGATTACAAGAACACGGGTGTTTCGCTTTTCTTTGAGGCTCATGCGCGTGTGTCTCTGGGCTCGCTCCCAGGGTGCCATAAACGTCATAACGCCATGGGAGACTACAGACCTAGCGGCGCCTACCGCTGTGAATTACCTTGGATGGGTCGTAAACAAAAGTTCTTGTTTTCTCAAAATCTAGTCCGGAATGAAAGAATGTGTTAGAAAGTCAGGATTCATTAATTCAGAACAGATGGCTGAATACCATCCGACCATTAGTGTTACACACTCAAAAAAACCAAAAAAACATTCTGTATATTAAAACTTGTTGCTCAAGCAAGGCTAGCTTATAAATATTTTGGTGATGAGCCAAAATGAATGTTAGCTGGCTTAAACAGCTACTTGATCTGCTCCCTTTAAATGTCTGGGGAATGTATATGTCTATTTTTAACAGCTAACAACTAGCTCTTAGCAGCTCAATATTTTCCTGACCCCATGATGACCCCTGTCCACAGCCAAGTGCCTACATGGGTGAGTGTCAGAACTGGACCATGGAGCAATGGAAGAAAGTTGCCTGGTCTGGCGAATCACGTATTAGATCAGGGGGAAGGCCGGGTGCGTGTGAGTTGTTTACCAGGGGAGGATGGCAGCCAGATCCACTATGGGAAGAAGGCAGGCCGAAGGATTCAGTGTTGTGCTCTGGGCAATGTTCAACTGGGAAATCTTTGGTTCCTGGCATTCATGTGGATGTTACTTGACACATACCACCCACCTAAACATTGTTGCAGACCACATAGGCTACACCCCTTCATGACAGTGGTATTCCCTGATGGCATTGGCCTCTTTCAGCACGATAATGCACCCTGCCACACTGCAAAAAATAATAATAATTAAGGAATGGTTTGAGGAACATGACAAAGGGTTCAAGATGTTGCCTTGGCTTCCAAATTCCCCAGATCTCGTTCCGATTGAGCATCAATGGGATCAATTGTAGCCCCACCTCACAACTTGCAGGACTTAAAGGATCTGCTGCTAATGTTTTGATGCCAGATACCACAGGACATGTTCAGAGGTCTTGTGGAGTTCATGCCTTGACAAATTATAACTGTTTTGGGCATTTTCAACTGAAATTAACATGGCAGTAAAACTACTTTTATTAATTTTCCCACATATTTTCCCACAATTCCTTGCAAACTTACCTACATTTTGATGTTTGTATCACATAACCAGCTCCATATGGTTTCTCACATACATTTTCGGTAGAGCATCTGATACAGCATTGCACTTGAGTACTTAAGTCAGAAAAAAAAAAGCTCAAATATTTGTAGAAACAAGCTAAACTGGCGATGTTGCTTCAGTAAATGTGTTTTTATCTCTCGTTTACTTTTGTTAACAATATCGGTTAGGTATTCAAAAATAAAAGCGTTGTGAAACGTGAAGAAACAACCTTAAAGGGGACATAACATGCTAAATCCACTTTTTTATCCCTTAAATGCATTTTGTTGTATATTTGGAGTGTTTAGAAGTACAGAAAAGTTGAAATGATTCTCTTCAGGTGCTTCGTTGATATCTTTATATTCTGTTTTGGTCATATTTTTACACCTGTTCCGATTTTTCTGTTCTCTATGACGTTTTTTAAACTATTACGTCACAGTATTTGCAGCGGAACTGTCAAATAAGGACATTGACTTCCGGCCCACCACTTCGAGCAATCCACCATTTTTATTTCTCGCTGCAATTTTGTAGTCCAAGCTAAAGGATGCAGACGTTACGAGAGGGTAAGTTAAAATGTTCGGTTGTTGGATGTAGTAACCCACATGCTTCATTACACCGTCTAATGTAGATGAACTGCCGCGCTTGTGACATGCGCCCGCATGTTTAACTGAAAGAACGAGCAGAGAGAGAGAGACCCGGTCGCGCGCACTCTCTCTTCGGAGCCAGGCGAAAGTGTAAACAAGACTTCACCGTCTCCAAACTAGACGCTGTCTGCTCTCTCTCCCTTGCACATATTAATCAAAATAAATCGACACGGTAGTAAAAGGTCGGAATACCAAAGTTTCATGTGTAAATACAGTAACACACCATTGCGATACATCCATATGAAGACGTTGTTCTGCAGGTTCGTCGTCTTCAGGAACAATTTATAAGCATGATATGTCTCCTTTAATATAATTTTGCAAAAATGACTATTCCCTCCCTCAACATGTTTGTTGGATTAACAGCAATTTAGTGATAAATTATATTTAACAAACCTGTGTAATCATCTTCATATGCCAACCATATAAGCTGCAATAGCTCATCAGACTCAGGAGCTGATGCACAAGTGATAGTTGAGGAGACATTTAAACAGCTGTCACTAATGAAATAAAGCACCCTGCCGTGCCACCCCAACAGGCAGTTTCAAATGCCAGAGTCAGTCTCATGCAGAGACAAGCGAGAAGCAGGCAGGTTAGCTAATGAAAAGGCAAACTTGGCAGCAGATATAGAGATGGGTCTAGTTAAATAAAATAAAAGATGTTTAAGTAGGAAGGAAAATGTTGAACTCTTACAGCTTTTAGTTCCTCATTTGATAAACCATTGACTATAAGGGGCAGCAGTTTATAGACAATGTTCGTGTCTTTGCTGAAACAGAATAATGAGTAACATGAGAAAGTGCTGAGAGTCGGAAAGCCTGCTGGACTTAAATTACAATGCAAAAACACATTTCCATCATTGACATTGACATGCAGTATTTCAGGTCAAAAATGCCTTGCTGAGCTCTCCTGCCCATTCTATAACCCTAAAAGGAGTGTGATGATGTGTGGAGACCATTGGCATATTGTGAGCATAGCAGACAACTCAGTGGGGAACTGCTGATCTCACGCTATTACCCTGTGGACCAGAAAACAGCATCTGATCTTTGTAAACAATAAATGCCATTACTTTGTAGTATCAGATTAAATGCTATTCCAGATACACAGAGAGCCTGCCCCTCTCTTCTCTTTTCAGCAGCCAGGTGATTGAAAATCTAAAAGTCACTTTTGCTGCTTTTGGCATTGCATGCGAGTTAAGAAGTGATAGTGATGGACCACAGTTTTCTCATGAAGAAACGCAGTAAAGAATATGATTTCAGCCATGTTTCTTCAAGCCCACACTTCCCCCAGAACAAGCACCACATGGAGAGGTCTGGTACATGTGGCCAAAGACCAGTGGCGGCTCCAGACAATTTTGATTGGGGGGGGCAATGGGGGGTCCTGGTCATTTCAAGGGGGGTCTCATGAAAACCAACAAAAAATACAGTGGACACGGCTAATAACTGCATATTACTGCTACTAAACAACAAAAACAACACAGCATATCAACTACTTTGTTTTTAATTAATCAATTGCAGTTTGCAAACAATATGCTCAAACTTTAATTGCCATAGCCACACCACCCATGACAGAAAACATATTTACAAAATAGTATCTATTCTCATACTCTCACCACCTTTTGATTGCCCTACTTCTGTCCAGTTTCCCCCTGGCATCTTCTCTGCTCCTCTTTTGTCCAGTCTCCTCCTGTCTTCTTCTCTGCTCCTCTTACTCTCCAGTCTCCTCCTGTCTTCTTCTCTGCTCCTCTTACTCTCCAGTCTCCTCCTGTCTTCTTCTCTGCTTCTCTTACTCTCCAGTCTCCTCCTGGCATCTTCTCTCCTCTGTTCAGTCTCCACAGGTGTGATTTACTGCAACATATGAGTTTATAGTACACATGAATAGGTTAGTATTCATGCTAAATACAGCAATACAATAGCAAGAGGTTCACTTCACTCACCAATATTGACAGCTCTTTTGTCCAGTCTCCTCCTGGCATCTTCTCTGCTCCTCTTTTGTCCAGTCTCCTCCTGTCATCTTCTTTGCTCCTCTTACTCTCCAGTCTCCTCCTGTCATCTTATCTGCTCCTCTTACTCTCCAGTTTCCCCCTGGCATCTTCTCTGCTCCTCTTACTCTCCAGTTTCCCCCTGGCATCTTCTCTGCTCCTCTTTTGTCCAGTCTCCTCCTGTCATCTTTTCTGCTCCTCTTACTCTCCAGTCTCCTCCTGTCATCTTCTCTGCTCCTCTTACTCTCCAGTTTCCCCCTGGCATCTTCTCTGCTCCTCTCACTCTCCAGTCTCCTCCTGTCATCTTCTCTGCTCCTCTTACTCTCCAGTTTCCCCCTGGCATCTTCTCTGCTCCACTTACTCTCCAGTTTCCCCCTGGCATCTTCTCTGCTCCTCTTACTCTCCAGTTTTCCCCTGGCATCTTCTCTGCTCCTCTTACTCTCCAGTTTCCCCCTGGAATCTTCTCTGCTCCTCTTACTCTCCAGTCTCCTCCTGTCATCTTCTCTGCTCCTCTTACTCTCCAGTTTCCCCCTGTCATCTTCTCTGCTCCTCTTACTCTCCAGTTTCCCCCTGGCATCTTCTCTGCTCCTCTTACTCTCCAGTTTCACCCTGGCATCTTCTCTGCTCCTCTTACTCTCCAGTTTCCCCCTGGCATCTTCTCTGCTTCTCTTACTCTCCAGTCTCCTCCTGTCATCTTCTCTCCTCTCTTCAGTCTCCACAGGTGTGATTTACTGCAACATATGAGTTTATAGTACACATGAATAGGTTAGTATTTATGCTAAATACAGCAATACAATAGCAAGAGGTTCACATCACTCACTTCACTCACCAATATTGACAGCTCTTTTGACCAGTCTCCTCCTGTCATCTTCTCTGCTCCTCTTACCCTCCAGTTTCCCCTGGCATCTTCTCTGCTCCTCTTACTCTACAGTTTCCCCCTGGCATCTTCTCTGCTCCTCTTACTCTACAGTTTCCCCCTGCCATCTTCTCTGCTCCTCTTACTCTACAGTTTTCCCCTGGCATCTTCTATGCTCCTCTTACTCTACAGTTTCCTCATGCCCTCTTCTCTGCTCCTCTTACTCTCCAGTTTCCCCCTGAATCTTCTCTGCTCCTCTTACTCTCCAGTTTCCCCCTGTCATCTTCTCTGCTCCTCTTACTCTCCAGTTTCCCCCTGGCATCTTCTCTGCTCCTCTTACTCCCCAGTCTCCTCCTGGCATCTTCTCTGCTCCTCTTACTCTCCAGTTTCCCCTGGCATCTTCTTTGCTCCTCTTACTCTCCAGTTTCCCCCTGGCATCTTCTCTGCTCCTCTTACTCTCCAGTTTCCCCCTGTCATCTTCTCTGCTCCTCTTACTCTCCAGTTTCCCCCTGGCATCTTCTCTTCTCCTCTTACTCTCCAGTCTCCTCCTGGCATCTTCTCTGCTCCTCTTACTCTCCAGTTTCCCCCTGGCATCTTCTCTGCTCCTCTTACTCTCCAGTCTCCTCCTGGCATCTTCTCTGCTCCTCTTACTCTCCAGTCTCCTCCTGTCTTCTCTGCTCCTCTTACTCTCCAGTTTCCCCCTGGTATCTTCTCTGCTCCTCTTACTCTCCAGTTTCCTCATGCCCTCTTCTCTGCTCCTCTTGCTCTCCAGTTTTCCCCTGAATCTTCTCTGCTCCTCTTACTCTCCAGTTTCCCCCTGTCATCTTCTCTGCTCCTCTTACTCTCCAGTTTCCCCCTGGCATCTTCTCTGCTCCTCTTACTCTCCAGTCTCCTCCTGGCATCTTCTCTGCTCCTCTTACTCTCCAGTTTCCCCTGGCATCTTCTCTGCTCCTCTTACTCTCCAGTTTCCCCCTGGCATCTTCTCTGCTCCTCTTACTCTCCAGTTTCCCCCTGTCATCTTCTCTGCTCCTCTTACTCTCCAGTTTCCCCCTGGCATCTTCTCTGCTCCTCTTACTCTCCAGTCTCCTCCTGGCATCTTCTCTGCTCCTCTTACTCTCCAGTTTCCCCCTGGCATCTTCTCTGCTCCTCTTACTCTCCAGTTTCCCCCTGGCATCTTCTCTGCTCCTCTTACTCTCCAGTCTCCTCCTGGCATCTTCTCTGCTCCTCTTACTCTCCAGTCTCCTCCTGTCTTCTCTCCATTCTCCACAGGTGTGATTTCCTGCAACAATTGTGTTTATAGCACATTAAATACAGTACAATTTAAACCTGTTAAAATATAATGTAAGGAGTGTACTCACCACTTAAAAGAGAACAATTCGCCTGTTGTTATGATTGGCTGCAAAGCGATCAATAACAACATCTACATCCATCTCTTTTGTTCTTCTTGAGCTGATTGCCAGCACAGCAAGATTGCTGGTTCGGACATCGCCACTTTTGTTTCTGAGGTAGGTTTTTAAACGCTGTAAGCAGGAAAAGCTCCTCTCACAAGCAGTTGTTGATACAGGCAGTGTCATGGAGATGCACACAAGTTTGTATAAATCAATGAAAGCCTCCTTGTATGGCCTTAATAGAATCAGCAAGTCATGGGTGCTGTTGAGAGAGACCCCATTTAGTTTTTTTCTGTCAATGAGGCGTTTCAGTTGATGTACTGTAGTTCTGCTGAAAGGTTGTCTTCTAATATGCCATAGTGCCTAGCCATGGGTTGAAGGGCATCTTGGTGCAGGAAGGTCTTGTGTTTGGGATTAATAGCTGCAACTCCTTTCATAACGTGGCAACTCTCAGCAGAGAAGCGCCTATTCAATTCACTGATTAAACGGTCAAGTACTGGGAAAAAACAGTGGATTTTGTAGTCTTCTGGTGTTTGCAGTATCTTTTTCCTTTTGTGGCTATTGCTGACATGAAACTGCTGCAGGTGGGAGGGCTGTATTATTTTTCTTTTTGCCTGTTGGCGCTGCATGTCAATGCCCACTCTCTCACACATGTCACTTGCGCCCTGCCACAGATGGGTCCAAGTTTCACCATTGCGTTCTTCTTTGAGTGTGTCAACCAGTGTAAAGACCAGATCAATGGTGGATGCCAAATCTAAATCTGTGGCCTGTAGTTGGTCAGATAAAGTTTTTGTGAGCCCAAATATGTTCTCCAGCATGTAGATTTGCAAAACAAACTGTGCATCAATCAAGCCATTTAGTGATCTAGCCTCAATAGCTCTATGGCTATTTGTTTGATTGCTGACTTCCTCAAGTGTGGCTAAGATGCTAGGGAGGGTTTGCTTTATTGCCAAAAGACTATAGTACTGACATGCCCATCTGGTATCTGACAGACGTTTTAATTCCACAGCTCTTTTAGTGGGCTCAAGTTCTGTTTGTTTCTCCATGAACACTTTGTGAGGTACTGAACCAGAAAAAAAGTTGTAAAGTAGCTGCACTGTGGCAAAGCAGTCAGCAACTGGTTTTAGATTATGGACACAGTCAACTAAAACCAGGTTTAATCTGTGTGCTTGGCAGTGGATGTACACTGCATGTGGGACTTCTCTGTGAAATTTTTCCTGAACACCGTTGTTGCAGCCAGACATTACAGATGCCCCGTCGTAATATTGTTCAACGCATGCATTTTTGTCTATATTGAATTTAGCCAATGCCCCTTTCACTGTCACAAGTAAAGACTCTGCATCCAAACCATCAGCTGGAACAAAATCAAGAAACTCTTCATGAATGTCATCTTTGTGTATGTAGCGCAGAACAATAGATATCTGCTCTTTTTTGCTCACATCTTTTGTTTCATCCACCATTAAAGTAAAGTGCTCTCCTAGTTTAACTTCGTTACTAACCTGTTCTCTCAAAATGCAGGCCTTTATATCAATTAACTCGTTCTGAATGTCATGATGGACATATTTTGCATTACCTGGCCCACTAGATAATTTTTTGGATACAGTGCTATCAAACTTCCCCAGCAGATATAACATTTCAAAGAAATTACCTCTGTTGGTGGACTGTTCATTCTCTCGGTGGCCTCTCTGACCAATGGTTTGTCAAGCTGTAAAGCGCAGTGACTCAACAACTGCTCGCATGTAGATCCTGTTTTCTTTAACAATTTTCTTATGTCCATCGTCATGGAGGTGCGTCAAAATCCTCGATCCGTTTTTCTCTCTCTCCTTAAATTCACACCACCCTCCCATTGCCACTTTGTGAGAAGCACTGGCGTTATGTTGCACCAGTTTCTCTCCTCCTTTTCTCCAGTTTTTAAACCCTTCCTGGGTGAAGCACTTTTCTGAGTGACCACCAGATCCATGCACACTGTGAAAAAAATTACGACAGGCAAAACAAAAAGCCGCGTCTTTTGACACAGAATATTCAAGCCACTGGTACTGTTTGAACCACGAGTAACTAAAACCCCTGGATGCTAGCTGCCCCTGCGATCCAAAAGAACGACGCGGGTATGATTTTAGTTGAGGCTGTCTTGGTTTCTCGGCTGGGCCATGGCTTAAATCCCCGTTAAATCCACTCCGCCGTCAGGATTCCCATCATCCGTGCCCGCTGTAGCGCTCGATGAGGCGCCATTTCTATCCATCTGCTCACCTGTCTCCTCCGCCTCGGGGGCTGCGAGTTGCTCCTCATCTGCGAGTACCTCCTCATCCTCCAATTCCTTGGTGTCCTCTGTTGCTCCTCATCTGCGAGTACCTCCTCATCCTCCAATTCCTTGGTGTCCTCTGTCTCCTCTGGCTCGCAATCCACTGCAACGGGTATATTTTCACACCTATTGCTATAATTTCCGTCTGCTCTCAATTTTTTTTGAGGTATGACAAAGTGATCCATTTTTAGCTTCAAGCTATAGCTGTAGCGTAGCAGCTTTTGCGGGCTCGCAGCAGCGCCTTGAACGCAATGACGCAAGGCGCAGCGACGTTCATGGGGCGTCGCAGTGATTCTTATGTTTATATTTTTTTTATATGTCGAATAAATTATTAATTATTATTGTTCTGCGTAGTTTGAAGAAAAAACATTTTTAAATCTTTATCCCGGATATATATATATATTTTTTAATCAGGAAGGGGGTGGGGGGTCAAATGGGGGGTCAAGGCATTTTTTGGGAGGGTCTTGAGACCCCCCAAGACCCCTCCTGGTGCCGCCGGTGCCAAAGACATGAAGAAAAAAAATCTCTCCGCTAGGTCAAGGCTACCCCATCTGAGTCCACATGGTTCAGGCTGGCAGAGAAGGATCTCTATACTGCACGTGATTCTGAAACTTTCCTGGTCAGAAGATGCAGTAGTCAGAAGTACAGATATATGTGAAAGCAAGCATTCTTTTACAACTTGATACAACAAATGAAAATTATGTAAATTACTCACTCTCATGTCATTCCAAACTCGTAAGACTTTCCATCATCTTTGAAACACAATTTCTAATGAAATCTCTGTCTCTCCAGTAAGTCTAGGCCTATTCACCCAAAAGTCTGACCATTCAAAACATTCATAAAGAGATTGTAAAACAAATCCATTTCAGTCGAGCTGTCTAGTCCAAGTCTTCTGAAGGGCCACGATCGCTTTATATGATGAATAGATTTAATTTAGGTTTTTATTGATCAGCGTCAGCGACATACGTAAAACACTCAAATATGGTAAACAGAAGTGCAAGCATGCTTGCTTGACATGCAAGAACCAGTGGCGTCATGCCCATTCAAAGTGAATTTTTCAAAAAAAAATTTGTCACAACTTTATATTATGCTCCATAATATACCAGAGCCTATAACGACTCAAATGTATTCTTCTGGATGTGTAATAAATCGGTCAGCAATGCATCAGTCCACCCCTTTTTCCTAATATGGTGTCTGTGTATATCAAATCTAAAGCGCTACGCGCGTAGCGCTCTAGAATCTTTGCAGTGTATGTTCAAGCAACTCACTCGTTTCGCACGTTGAGCTGGCAATGTTTTACAGATGGTCTTGAAGTGGTAAGTGGGCAAAGCAACAAATCGGCATTTAATTAGTTATCGGATGATATTAAAAGGTAGTGGGATTATTTGTGGTTGACCTGGAAATTTTAACTTGATCAAAAAGTTATGGATTTGATATTAGCTGCGAATTCAGAGCATTAACTTAAGTTGTGTCAGTGTAACGTTATCGATAGCTAGCCTAGTCTAACCGTAAACTAGTTGGCTAACGTTACTGCCATACAAAGCCATAGTAACGTTATCTGATCGGTTTTGATTACTTTTTTACATTTCTGTCAAATATTAACCATTTTCAAATAAACGGGGTAGTGTTAACCTTATTCAGCACTGAAATCTTTCAAACTTTCAAATCATCACATATTAATAATAAAATAACTTAAGTTCAGAGCACCACAAAGTCAGACCGCAGCACCTTTATGTAGGTTACCTTTAATGTAAGATCGTTCTTAGGTCACATACCAATTATCATAACATAAAAACTGCAATGGTACTGTTTTTAAAATCATGTGTAGTAGGCCTAAGTGTACAGTAAGTGTGTGTGTAAACATGCTTTAATGAAGTAGACTTCAAAAGCTTTTGAATTTGAGCTTACAGTTCTTTCATCAACCTGTCTTTTACATAAACTTACAAAATAGATACTTTAACTTAGTCCTCAGATAGAGGAGGGTTGCTGCTAGCTCCGTTAAGGTATTTCTGTCTCTCCCAAACTGCATTGAAATGGTTTGTTTAGCAGCCAGAATTAAAAAAAATTCAGGGGGAGAAACCCCCTGACCCCTCCTAACATGATCCATATCACCCGTCAGAAAACAATTGCAACGTCTCAGATTGTGCCCCCCCAGAATTTTGGCTTGCATGACGCCCCTGGCAAGAACCAATGAGATTTGTTCTTGCGTGTCTCGCAAACACATTTGAGCTTCGGCAAGAATCAATGGAGGTTTGTTATCGCACGTCAAGCAAGTATGATTTACCAAATTTGAGTGCTTTATGTATGTATGTCAGTCAGAGTGGACGACTAAAATGTCTGGATCTCAACAAGAAGAGTTAGTTCCACACCCAAAGTCCTATGAAGATTCTGGAAGGGACACTTAAATTTGATACTATAATCCATTTTCTCTGAATCTGAGAATACTGTAGTTGAGTTAAATCCGGCTCATTTTTGGTCATAGTAAAATTTTTACTAAATTTGTAGTTACTCTGTTTTACATTTGTACATAAAAGATGGCAATTATGTCATAAACTGTAGGCTACAAACCATAGAAAACCTGTATGAATCAGTCTACACTGCCATCTAGTGGCACCATATAAAACCACCATGTTTGGTAGAACGCAGCTCAAAACTATCAACTTCACTAAACATCAGAGTCACATACACGTTCTCTTCTCACACGTCATGCAAATGTGGGTAACCTGTCACAAAAACGGAAGTGTTATATGAATAGGCCTATTATTAATATGAACTATTGATCAAGCAATCAAAATGGTATGGAAAATCTTGTATGACTCACACTGACTGCATGTCATTGACAATAAACTCAATGAGCTTTATTTGTAATCAGTTGTTTATGGAGACTTTAAGCTGCAATGGAGCAAATAATAAACAATAAAATTACTTAAATAAATAATAGCAGTAAGCCATTTCAAATACATGGTAAAACTACAATATTTTGAAGTCAGTTAGGTAGTTCTTCTTTATGACAATTGACAAACGTGTGCTTAGCTTCCATAAGTCAACTAACTAGACTAGCTAGCTAGTTCTTTGTAATGCAATTTTCTGTTTATAAATTTGGGATTTTCTTAGGCCTATTTGATGCCAGTCTGAAAGACATTCCTCTACCAGTCGGACAGTTTACTAATAGACCTTATGCAGAGCAGTGCCATGATAGGTATGACAGCGAAGCTGTGAGGGATAAACTTAACGTTACCTGTTTTCAATTGGCATCCGCAGTAAAAAGCTTTATGTATAAGCTGTTTGATCACTTATAATTTTCCACAGCAATATGGTCTGTTTTTTTTGTTTGTTTTTTGTCAACTGAAATTTCTCTGAAAGATTTTTTTTTTTTTTGAGTGTTTCATCAGCAGAACAATCCAAAAATACATTAATACTATAACCCAGAGATTTAGTCTATCTATCTACAGTATCTATACCTCACAGCCTCCCAAAGATGGCGCTGCTGTGAATAAGGTCTATTCTGTGACGGTGAAAACTTAAAAGTTAAAATACCACTTGAATGCCAGTTCAACAAACAGATTTACGCATAGCCAAAAAAAAAAAAAAAAAAAAAAAAAACATTACACAAACAGCCTATCACCAGTATTATGAATAAACTGCCACACGATTTGAGTCCATCAGTGAAAAGAACCTGTTCAAATGAATGATTCGCGAATCAGACGTCACGGAGATGCGTGACGTAGAATGCGTGCAGTTCAGCGGTCTAAAGAAACATGGCGACTGACGAGGATTCAGAAGATTATTTTGTTAGAGAAATAGAAAAAAATGACGGGTCTATTTTAAGAATGTATCAGTGCAGCAAAGGGGACGTGGGCTGTGTAGTATGGGACGCTGCTATTGTCCTGTCAAAATACCTCGAAACGGAACAATTTTGCAGTATTCAGTCTGGTGTTAGTACGTGGTTCTCCAAGAGCATTATTGAACTGGGTGCAGGAACAGGACTAGTTGGTCTCGTGGCTTCAACTCTGGGGTGAGTTATGAATGCCGTGCCATATAAACATATTAATTAAAATAGATTAGATGTGATATGTGGCCATTTAAACAACTGATGAAAATGAATCTATTATATTCGGAAAGTTATAGGATTTTAATTTATTATTGTTTGTTCTGATAATAAATATTATGCACAAATATTGTTTATTCAAAGTTTTTTGGCTGGATTTCAACCTGAGTAATGTGCACCCATAGGGCAAATGTTACAGTGACAGATCTAGAAGAGCTTCAGCCTCTCCTAAAGCTGAACATTGAGAAAAATCAGCAACTCATCTGTACAGGCTCAATCACAGCCAAGGTACTGAAATGGTTTGTACTGCATTTCATCCTACACCACAGGATCTTTTTGGGAGGGGTGTGTTTTCATCCTTTGCTATGAAACCTATTTATTCATTGCATTCAAGATTTACTAAATAAACGTTTTACATCAAAATAAATTAATACACTTAAAAAAAAGTTTCTTCCAAATAAAGCAAGTTGCCCCCACATGATCACATGACCATATTGCACACAAATAAATTAAAACGTTGTCATCATTTATTCACCCTTATGTCATTCCAAACATTTATGACTTTTCTTATATAAAAGATTATTTTCTTATATGAAAATATTTTGAAAAAGGTCTGTTTTTTTTGTCCTTATAATGAAAGGTTTTCATTTCATGAAAACGACTATTGAAACTTATGAAATATTTTCCTTTTAAAAGGGGTGGAAGTGTTGAAGATTTTCTACCTTATCCTCATTATATTCTGATGGCTGATTGTATCTACTATGAGCAGGTACTATAACAATGAATATTACACTAATATATATATATAATACATTTTTTATTTAATTTTTTTAACTTGTGTTACCCATACAGCAATGGATCTTATTAACAGCAGCGCCATCTTTGATTTTTAACGGGAATGAAAGTGAGACTGTGAGGGATAGACATACATCTTTTCTTTGGGTTGTACTGTTTACGTGTTTATGTGTACTTTAATGTGTTTTTTGGTTGTTCTGCTAACAAAACACTGCGAAAATATTTTTCCAAGAAATTTCAGTAGACAAAAAACTCCAGACAAAATGAGCTGTGTAAAATTATAAGTGATAAAACTCTAGGAGTTTTATACAGCTTTTTACAGCAGATGCCATTGAAAAAACAGTAAGTCTATCCCTCACAGCCTCGCTTTCATACCTGTTATGGCGCTGCTCTGAATAAGGTCTATAGTTAGCTCTACATTCCAGAATTGTTAACAGTACTAGGTTTAATACCCTTTGTGTTTTATATTCCACAGTCTGTGGAGCCACTAGTGGAGACTCTGAAACTCTTGGCTGGACCAGAGACGTGCATCATCTGTTGCTATGAGCAGCGCACTGTTGGTGTCAATCCTGAAATAGAGAAGAGATTCTTTGAGGTGAGAGAAATAAACTGTAAAATCCTCTATTACACCTATATATTTAGTGGCACACTTTAATGAGAGTGTGTTAGATCAGTAGAATATATAATAAAGGGGACCTATTATGCCCCTTTTTAAAAAATGTAGTATAAGTCTCAGCTTTCCCCAGAATGTGTCTGTGAAGTTTCAGCTCAACATACCCCAGAGATCATTTATTATATGATGCCCAAAATGCCCCCTTTTAGGTGGCAAAACATGCTGTTTTTCGTGTGTGTATCTTTAAATGCAAATGAGCTGCTGCTTCCCGCCCCCCTTTCCAGAAGAGGGCTGTGCCTTTACAGCTTGTACCTGGAATAGTCTGGCAACAACAAAACAGGAGAAACAGTATGGATGGATTTTTGCATTCCACTGCACTGCTTTTCCATTATTTTCGATGTAAACGTGTGCTAGACAGACCTTGCATTTTTTCCACCTCCCATCCGGGGCAATTCACTCAATGTGTCTTTGCGTCTAAAACGCAAGACGTGGACAGTGGAAAATGCTTGGTGTCGAGATGCAAATTTCGAGATTAAATTTCTTTTAACTTTAGCGCTGCATTTTTAGAACGATGTTTCCTGTGGGCGGGATGTTTCCTAACAGCCTGTTACACTGTGACCTCACAATGTACAAAAGATGCGGACAAGTCATTTTGAGACACTGTTTATGATTTAAAAAAATAAAAATAAAAAATAAAGAGTATGTGATTTTACCATTGTAGGGTGTTTGTGTACACACACTGCTGACGCATTTATGTTTTGCATAAAAGGTTCCTTTTAAATGCATGAATAAAAAGCCAGTTAAATTTCTTGTCAGGCTAAATCTGCTTTTGTCTTGTTCCTCATATAATACACTGTTTCATAGCTACTTCTGCAAGAGTTCCAGTCAGAGGAGATCCCACCTGAGAAACAAGACCCAGAGTTCAACAGTCCTGACATTCGTCTTCTCCACCTGCGACGAAGAGTCGACTGAATGCCTTTTACGAGGATGGGCTGTGTATGTTTGTGTTTTAATAGACTGCAGTGTTTGTCACTGTACCTATTATAAAAAAACTATTTTTAAGTGTATGTTATATGGTCTGGGAATTTGGCCTTAATGTGAGCCCAAGTGTGTTTTCAGACAAACAAGTTTAAGCAAATGGTTTTGCATGTGCATTGTGCACTGTTAAACTGACAATAAATCTCAAGTGTGTTTTTTTACACCAATTCAAAGAATTTTAAACTGAGTGTGATCTGTAAATAGGCTAATCACTGTCTAAACTTCACCAAAACATTTTTGTCAATACTAAATCATTTAAAAACCTTTAGACAATGCTCAGTTTCAGTGTCATTAATCATCTGATTGTGATTGTCAGCATTCTTTTTTTTTACAGTTTTGTCCAGTGTCATTCTGGGCCCTTGAATGCATTGAGACTACAGTGGAGATGTTTAGTGGTATGTTTCATAACTTCTTAAGACTTAAAGAACTATATCTGAAGCAGAAAACACTGAATTTTCAGCCAATACTGATCTTTATAGATTTAAAATGTAAGTATGTATTTAGTTATTAGATTCATGTTAATGTTTTTACTTTTCGAAGTCACAATTAATTACAGAGGCAGATGTTTTTTCCTATAGGGGAAATATAGATTTTTGTCAAATCTATAAAATAGAAATTATGACTTTAAAATAAAAATTTAAGGGATTTATTTTATTGTGATGGTAAAGAAGTTTGGCAAAGTGAATATGTGTTACAAAACCCTGGAGATTCATCAGCTTGTTCCTTTCATTTGCAAGATTTTTAAAAGAAAACTAAAATGAAAAATAGGAAAAGATTAATATATAACCCCAAGTGTCTTTGGGATAAAATGCTATTAGGATTTTTATAGTGCATTACTGTACCAAATACTAATAATAATGATTGCTCAAAGGATTCTACATCAGACCACCTGATCTTAAGTGGTATTCCCTCTTCTACACCAAAGATGAACTAAATAAACTATGTATTTATTTTAAATAATGCATGGACTGGATTTAGTGGTTTATGGCCTCATATAAAGTCTCTGGTGGGAACATGATCGAGGATTGAGTTTAATAATTCTTTATTTTACAAACAACATTACTTGTTTTCCCATCATTTTGTGTCTAGAGTTAAGGCTATATATGGTGGAATTCACTGTTTGGCAAATTTACAGGTGGGAGGAAAAACCTTTTACAAGTTCCAAGATATTTATTAAAAAAATATAAAAAAAACTTTGCATTTGAGTCCACCACTCTATGCTTGTTCATACAAAAATGCAGTTATTTTAGTCACAATGCTGCAAATTGTTATGTCAGTGATAGACATAAATCAAAATGTCTTCAGTGTGCCTGCTCCTTTCTTTGGGCCTTTAGGTTGACCTATTCTGGACGCAGATTTGCAGAAACACCAGACTCCACTTAATCTACAGTTCATAATGATTCAGAAGAATCCAGGATTATTTTTGCCAGACATATACAACAGACGATACGTGGCGCACAACTGATCAGCATGATAAAATACTATACACAGTTAAACAATCCAGTCAAATCAAGTCAAAATGTATTTCTATAGCACATTTTTAAAAGCAACAGAGTTGTAACAAAGTGCTGTACAATAAAACATTGAGCATATAAAAAGAAAGCATAAAAAGAAACCATGCAGCATACAAAATATAAACACATTAAACAAAATACAATAAAAAGTAAAAAATCTAAAATCTAATCTAATCAAAAGCCAGAGAGAACAAATAAAATTTAAAACTGGCTAATGAATGAGCAGACCTCACATTTAAGGACAGACTGTTCCAAAGTTTAGGTGCTGCAGAAGAGAAGGCTCGACCACCCTTAGTTATACAGCGAAAACATGGGACAGTTAAGAGAAGCTGATTACCAGATCTAAGTGTTCTTTGGGGAGAGTAAGGAATCAGAAGGTCACAAATGTATTTTGGTGCAACGCCAGATGAAGCCTTTTACACAAATACAGCAAAGTTAGAATCAATTCTTAACTTTACAAGAAGCCAATGTAAAGTCGCTAAAATGGGAGAAATGTGTTCTCTTTTTTTGTGCCCGTTAAGATGTCTCACTGCAGCATTTTGGACAATTTGCAGGCGAGAGATCGCAGTTTGAGACAGGGAATTACAGTAGTCCAGACATGATGTTATGTGACAGAGGTAGAAACTGTGTAAATCTTTCGGAGGTAGAAACTGTTTTAATTTCCGATCTCAGATGAAAGAAACTGCCTTTACCAATGTACTGATTTGTTTTAAAAAAATCAGTGACGATTCAAATGTAACCCCAAGATTCATTACATGAAGTTGAACACTGGCGGCAATAGAATCTAAATAAAAAAGAAATCAAAATTTCACTTTTGCTTTAATTTAATTGCAAAAAATGATTAGACATCCAACATTTGATCTCCTCAAAACAGTTGCAGAGCACGTCCAAAGGATAAAAACTGTCAGTTTTAGCGGGTAGATAAAACTGTATCGTCAGTAAAGCAATGGTAGGAAATCCTATATTTCTTAAAAATGGCACCCAATGGTATCATATAAAGTGGAAAGAGAAGAGGGCCTAGAATGGACCCTTGGGGCACACCACATAATAGGGGAAACGAGGAATAAGAAAACTTGCTCACTGAGAAAGTTCTGTCTTTGAGCTAAGAGGCCAACCACTGCAAGGCGAAACCCTGAATATTAAACATAGTTTCAAAGTGTCAGCATACCTGGCAATAGAGAAACACACAGCAATTGTGCTAGAAGTTTTGCTTACAGATGCTTTCTTCAGTGGTTTTCCAAATCTCTCTAAATACCCAAATGGAACAAAAGAACTGTAAACATTCAGCACCCAGATATTCATGAAGCTTTTTGTTGGACCTACTCTCATGCACAAAGGGTCACGCCTGGTTTCGGGCATGACTGACTGAGGGAGTGGGGGAGACGGGGGGAAGAGATAAGAATGACCAAATGGAATCCTGTGCTCTCATTTTGAGATTTTACATTTGTACTTGTACTACAAGTGAACTTATAGGTATACTGATAGTTTACTAGCCAAATACTTGTAGCACATTTTTTAGCCTATGAAAGTACACTTTGAAGTATACTCTCAGCAAACTACTAGTTTGGTAGTTTTATACTGCAAGTATACTTGTCATTTTTCATTAAGTGAACTTAACATCATACTTAATGTTCCTATTTAGGAATTAATTTGACTAGAAATATACCTTTAACTGTATTTTAATACTTTCCCCACCAGCTTCTTTTTTTTTTCTTTTTTCTTTTTTACAGTTGCCAGCCAGCGTCAGAATCTTTGATCATTTTCAGAAAACTTTCATGGCCCCCAGAATATTTTGTTGTATGAATATCTGAACATACAATAAACAAAAGGAAAGAACAGAACCGCTGTTTTTACACAAACAAACAAACAAAAATATTGTATTCTAGCTTCATGCCTATTTTTTTTATCAACACTTGACTGTGTTTTAAGTTTCAACATTTTGAACATTCAGAACAATGATCAAAATACAGATGGAGTAGATCGAGTCCTAAATGATGTAAAATTCCATCAGTGGCGAGGGTGGGAAAGAGTAAAGTAGATTGGAAGTAAACCAGTTGACTAGCCTACATAAAAATTCATATACTCAGAATTAGGAACATATCTGTTTTCTTTAAAACAATGTAAGTTTATAAGACAGTATGTAAGACTATGTGTAAAGGCTTAGAATAAGTCGTTATACTTTTTAGTATATCTCGATCAAAAGATTAAGTACAAGTATAGGCCAAATATACTTTTCTGTCAGTTTAAGTCAAGTATACTTGTGTCATTTTAAGTATATTTCTGAGAAGTCCATAAATTATATGAAATTATACTTTCTTATATTTTAATTTATAAGAAGTATACTATAGCACATTTGAATAAACTTTTTAAGTTTCAGGTGAGAACATGAGTGAGATTGTGAAGAGATCAGTAGAGTTTCTGTATTTTCATGATCTTATATCATTTTAACTTTACTGATGAGTCAGATGAAGTTTCTTTATTAATTCAATATTATAAAAAAACAAACAAACATTATTTTGGCTACAATCTTAAAAAGACATTTGAAGTTCAAACTGCTTTCCGTGGTCATTTGCATATTCAAATTTTTTTTAGAGTTAAGGCTATAAATGGTGGAACTGGTGTCCCTGAGCAAAACCAAACCTACACACTGCTCTGCACTCTTCCTGAAAACATCATTCGGTCTGAGCACGGAATTCCAGAGCCTAGGGCAGAACAAAGAGAATCGGTCAAACCTAGTAAGAGAAAACTGCTCAATTAGGTGAGTTGTTATCCTTGAAGGTGAAGTATATCATTTATATCTTAAAAACTGAGTTTAATCTCTAATTATATTGTAAGTCTCTTAAAATCGATCAAGATGTGTCTTTCAAAAGGACAAGATTTCTCTCCCAAACAGGTCTAACAAGCCTAGAGTATCTTATCTCTTATAGGTCTTTGGAAACAAAACATATTATAGCATAGTGTTGTGTCATCTCACCAGTAAGCAATCCCAGATGTGACACTTTTATCTGTTTTTCTTTATATTTTATCCTAAAAATCTGACTTTTACAGCTGTAAAAATGCCACCATCTCGTGTGAACAGAATACCCGGGGATGAACAGCCCACAAGAGACAAAACGGGCACTCTTGAAGTCCCTTTGAAATTCTTGGATCAGGATTACCAGGAGTTGAAGAAGAGCTGCTTCACCAATAACAGGAGATATGTTGATGAGAAGTTCCCTTTAGACAGCAGCTCCATTGACCCAAAGGAGAAACTTGGATTGGATATGAAACAAATCAAATGGTTGAGGCCATCAGTAAGTTACCTGTATTGACTTTCCATCTTCAGACCTTCAGAAACTTGCAAGAAGAGTATATAGACATTATTGTTTGAACGGATCTAAAATAACTTGTTGAATATTACCATCATCAATTGTTGCTAAATGTCTCTTAGGGCTTTTAAAAACAGGTTTATCTGTAGCATTTCCCAACATATTTTTATTTACAATTGTGGCAAGACATCTTAAAGGCACAATAGATAGATTGATCTATTGATAGATATCTAATAGATAGATAGAACAATAGATTTCATTTTTTAGATTAAAATATCCAAAATGACTAAAACAGTGCTATATATTTTGTTTGTTTTGATGTGTACTTGCATGATCGCAAATGTTTCCAGCCATGTTTAAATCCAGAGAAATCAGGTATTTTAACCAGTGTAACGGCCGTGTCATTATTTCGTCTGTCAATGACGTAATATATCCACGTTACCAGTAGGACATATTTGAGTTTGGATACTTTTATTGACAGAAAACTAATCATTGTTATATAGTTCAACACGGTTAGTCTTATTGCTTGAATCTCTTGTTTTCTTGATTTACCGCGAGTAACATGTTTGTACCATGCCTCAGAGATAATGTTATTCAGTCAAGTGGCTAACATGGCATAATCAGAAAGAGCTTGTAGTAAAAGTACAGAAGTTTCTCCACCATACAATATATTTTAAAATTAAGTGCATGCCATTTAGCAACACAAGTCACCCAGCTTTTAATAATATGATATTCTAATATCGATCTAGTTTACTGCAATTAAACAGCCACCGAGCGAACGCACAGAGTAACGTTAACATAACTTTCAACACACTCAAATGTATTTTAAGAAGACAACTCCCATGATTCCACATTCAGTCACAGCATCATCAAGCTACGCCTTTGTTATTGTTTTGAAAAAGGAACCTCTAGAGGCGTACTGTGCCTTTAAGTGTCTTGAAAGCAGATTCAAAATACAATACGAGTCTAAATGTCTTCAGTTGATCCCAAATCCATAGGGCAAATTTCATTGTATAATGTATTAATTTAATTATTCTCTCCCTTTAGAAAATAGTGGCAGACCCTCAACTTATTGTTAAGGGGGTTTCCAGGTTTGACTATTCCCAAGGATCTTTAGGTATGCTTATATCTGTGTTTATTACATACTCCATTAGGTGTTGGTTTTGAATGATACTCTATCTATGCAGTAAATTGCATCACTCTATATTTTGTCTTTTGTTAACTCAATGAAAGATCTATTTTTGCTAATGTTTGTGCTTTTACCTTAGGAGACTGCTGGTTTCTTGCTTCAGTTGGAGCTTTAACCTTTCAGGAGGATGTCATGGACCAGGTCATGCCAGTTGGCCAGTCATTTGGTGAAGATTATGCAGGGATATTTCACTTTAGAGTGAGTTATTTGGTCTTTTTCAAAAATAACTTGAATATATTTTATGAAATCAAATGATCAGTCCTTAATCCTTTTGCTTTATTCATATAGTTCTGGAGGTTTGGGAAATGGATTGACGTTGTCATTGATGACAAACTGCCAACAATCGATGGCAAACTCATTTTTGTTCATTCAAAAACATCTAATGAGTTTTGGCCTGCCTTGCTGGAGAAAGCTTATGCCAAGTAGGTTTATTCTTAAAATGATTCTTCTTTCATAGTATAAAAGCATGTTTGTTTATTGAACATAAGAAAAAGAGATCCAAATACAGGCCAAAAAGCCCACAGGATTTTATTGTCCAGAGGCCACAAATAAAGTGCAAAAAAGTGCAAGAGTGGAAAGCGTTTTTGTGTTCAACCCTTCATCAGTGTCACACTTTATTGAACATAAAAATATTAGGTTACACTTGATTTTACAGTAAGTGTACTTACCCAAGACAGCACTGGTAATATAAGGTAACTACATGGGTAATTGTTAAGTTTAGGGGTAGGTTCAGGGTTAGTACCTAGTTATTACCCAGTTATTGTAATGGCTATAATAAGTATGTATGTAGATGAGGAACAAGACGGTAAATAAAGCTGGTTACACTTTATTTTAAGGTGTCATTGTTACAGAGTAATTATACATTTAAGTACTAAGTAATATTAAGCAACTACATGTACTTACTTTAGGGTTAAGGTAGGATTAGAATTTGGTTGATGGTTCGTTGCATGTAATTATGCATAATTTACTGTAATTACTATAGTATGGTAATATTTTTTAACCATAATTACAAGAGATTTTGGCCCTTTTTATGTTTTGTATGTACCTTGGTTCTGTACCTTACGACATTGTCACAATGATAACAGTCCAAACCCGGTCCTGGAGGGCCACTGTCCTGCAGAGTTTAGCTCCAGCTTGCCTCAACACCCCTGCCTGGAAGTTTCTAGTAAGCCTAGTAATACCTTGATCAGCTAGTTCGGGTGTGTTTAATTGGGGTTGGAGCTGAATTTTGCAGGACAGTGGCCCTCCAGGAGCAGGTTTGGACAACCCTGGGCTATTTTAATCATCAACAATTTGAATAATCCCACAGAATCAATCATTAAAGGCTTGTTGGTCCACTGTAGCATTGAAATGTAGAATTACTTTTACAGGGTGTGCGGCTCCTATGCTGACATGAAGTCTGGTCTTGCATCTGAGGCTCTGTTGGACTTCACTGGTGGCATCCACGTGCACTTTGAAACAGCAAAAACATCTGTTGATTTGTGGAGCCTGATGAACAGTTTAGCAAAAGCAAAGGCTCTGATGGCCTGTAGCACCTTTCTGGGGGTAAGCGGTGATTTCAGGCTTGTCCAGATTTTACCATGTCCATCTAAACCTGGGTTTCTCAAACTCGGTCCTGGAGGGCCACTGTCCTGCACAGTTTAGCTCCAACCCTGATCAAACACACCTGAGCAAGCTAATCAATGTCTTCAGGATCACTAGAAACTCACAGCTAGGTGTGTTTGATCAGGGTTGGAGCTAAACTGTGCAGGACAGTGGCCCTCCAGGACCGAGTTTGAGAAACCCTGATCTAAACACTGTCACTGAAGTATTTTGCATTAAAGATTTCAGTGTTCAATTAAATACAAATGACTATAGTGAACATTTTTAAAATGGAAGATGTAGGCAACAATGTAGAGCATTAGCTGTACATAAAACAATCTTTTTTTTTTCTATTTCCTGATACATATTTCACAGAGCAGCATTATTGATTCAATGTCTTTTTTTCATACCATATCAGAAAACATCTGCAAACACAGTATTACCCAATGGTATTGTTCAAGGCCATGTATATACAGTGACGGGGGTTTACAAGGTAAGTCTTCACAGAATCAAATGTCAGATCACAGTGCCATCAGATAAGAAAGACAGACAGACAGACAGATAAACATATAGTTAGACGGACGGACGGACGGACGGACAGACAGATATATATATATATAGATAGATAGATAGATAGATAGATAGATAGATAGACAGACAGACAGTCTGTCTTATTTCTGATTGGAAAGCAAGAATAGTGCGTTCTTTTCCAAAATATAACTGCAAGTAAACTCACCAGGGTTCCTTCCAATTCCAGTCCTCTAAGAAATTATCAAAACATGTAACATCTTGCTGTCTAGCAACTCTCTGAATTTGTTTTCCATAGGACCATCACTTTTTAGCTATTTTAGATCTCCAGGAGCGCTTGATCATTACAGACGGGTGTGTTAGATCAGGGTTAGATCTGAACTCTGCAGGTTTGATCTATACTATAGGAACAGGATTTGGCACCCCTGAACTACAACAATACTTGCTTTGTTCTCATATTAATTTTTTTTTGATATTGTGTACACCAGTATTTATTTACTAATTGCATTCAGATGTTTTCAGCATATGAGCTCCACACTTGCTATGCCCTTTGTTCAGTTTGCATTCATCCCTGTGTATCTCTTACATCAAGCCTGTGATTTTTCAAGAGAAGTTTCTTGAAATAATGTTTTGTACTTTATGTAACTCAAAGCATTGTGTTTAGTCACTTCAGTCCTGAGGTAAATATGTTATTTCACAATATCCCTGGTGAAATGGCATATTCTGTATTTAAACTGTGGTGGTGAAATCCCACAGAAGAAGCAAGTAGCCCACACTAAGGTTTAAAATACTTTTATTACAAGCATTTTGCATTAAAAGTGTCATGTCATGTTGTATTCTACAGGTAACATGCCAAGAAAAAACAGTTCAGCTGGTGAGAGTGTTGAACCCTTGGGGAGAACAAGAGTGGACCGGTGACTGGAGTGACAAGTAAGAGTCAAATCTTGTTTGTACCACTAGATGATTCATGACTATTATATTAAAAGAATTCTTAACAGGTTTGAGAGTTGTATTAAGTTATTAGTATGCTAAATAACTTTTTTCTGTTAGCTTGTTAGCTTTCAAACTGTAAATCTTCAAAAGTAATTTTGTCCCTATCATATATGTAGTATATTAGATAAAATATTAAGCTCACCAAGCTGAATACTATATTATTTTTTCTAAGTTTCTTTGATCAAAACATCAATAATTTTAAATTATACCACTACTTTTGCATGGATGCTGCTTTTTTTAGTCAAGTCCCCATGTTTTAATATATATATATACAGTATATATATATATATATATATATATATATATATATATATATAGGCCTATATATATACGTTTTTTCATATTTGTGATTCGGTGGCTCTGAATTTTCAAAACACATTCAAAATGCTTGCTACGGACACGAAAAACGCAGAAAATCGAACCTGATCCGAATTTTTTTATGACGGACGAAAGTTTCGGAGGCAGCGTACAAGCTTGATTGACTTAACGTGAGGTCGTATTTATTTTTTAACGTGCGAAAATTTCGCCTTGAATATCTGAAGAATAACCAAAACCTTATGTTAAGATGGCTCCTGCACTGAGTATTGTTTATTAGGCAATGGCATTGAGAAACGTTGCATGTGACCAAAATGTATTTGCAGTTTTTTCATTGAAGTAGTGGTTTTATCTCGCAATTGTCAGTTTTCCTTCATTGTTAGAGTGTGTGCAGGTCTTTTTTAATCTTAGGGTACGTTTACACGACAAAGTAAAAGTCTTTCATTTGCGTTTTTAGCACACAACGACAATGAAACACTACGCGTCACCTATAGACTGAACATGTAACACGCATGTGCATGACGTCACCGTTTTCACAAATTTGTGTTTTTGTAATTTACATGGAGGCGATAACATTTTCGTTGTATGCTAAATCTTGCATAGGCCCCCAAAATGCCGTTGTCGTGTAAATGAATGGCCAGAACGAACAAAAAGTTTTCTGTTTTAATTTAAAATGGTGTCTTGTAAATGTCCCCTCAGTGCTTGACCCCCATTACAGTCTTGTTAAGGAATGTTCATACTAACATAAATTAAATCGCTGGAGGTTGTCAAGCGCTGTTGGTTTTTCATTTGTATTATTTACATACCGATCACTGTCATTCATATCGCCGGGATCTGCTAACTCTCATTCACTGAAGGATATTTTGAATGAATGAGCTTTTGTTGCCTTTAGTAATAGAATAAATATGCCTTTGAAAACAAAAGCCAGTTCTTTAGTGACATCATCTTCTGCTATTTCCATCCTTTTTGGCATCTTATTTAATTTTATGCCATTGAAAATTCAACTCTTTTAGAAAAATATTTATTAATTCCAAAAGAAGCTTATTCAGTTCAAAAGGTCCACCACCATTACATATTTCAATATATGCTTTTGCATAACTTTAGGTCATCTTTTTGGGACAAAGTGAGTAAGGAGGAGCAATCCAGGTGTCGTTCTTTGGCCAATGACGGAGAGTTCTGGTGAGCATTAACTGTAGTTTCAGATATGATCTCTTCCTGCATTAATGAATCAAATGTTTTCAGTAACTCATATTTTACTGCAGGATATCAATGGAGGACTTCACCAAATACTTCGAAGACATTGATATTTGCTGCCTCAGTCCTGATTTTCTGGACAGTTCCTCTGAATGCAAATGGACTTCCACACGTTACAAAGACAGCTGGGTTAATGGGACTACAGCTGGTGGCTGCCTCAATAATAAAGGTAGCTCATAAATATATAATGAGAGAGAGTGGCATGTGAGCATTTCATACAATTACATACTAGCATGCATGAATAAATATATAACATGCAATATGCTTTTTGGGTGTCTATGCATAATATTGGCCATATGGTCTGTGTGTGTGTGTGTGTGTGCGTGCGTGCGTGCGTGCGTGCGTGCGTGCGTGCGTGTGTGTGTATGTGTGTGTGTGTGTGTGTGTGTGTGTGTGTGTGAATGTTTATGTGTACCTACTGCATGTACCTCAGAGATTTGATTCAATGGATGTCTTGTAGACTCTTTCTGGACGAACCCTCAGTTTCGGGTGAGGATTGAGGAGCTTGATAAGGAATGTAGTGGTCAGTGCCCTGAAAACATACTGGTGTCCCTCATGCAGAACCATGAGAAGAGAAACAGAAGTGAAGTTTCTAACTACTCCATCGCCTTCTATGTTTTTGCGGTCAGTATTAACAAATAACTCTATTGGAGTCACAGAAAATACAGTAATTTTGGTTTCCACTTATTAATGGTGTGCTATTCTATTTTCTACTTCAACAGATTCCACCAGAGGCAAGTAAAAAATATAATTCAAGCTCAAAAGTGTTAAACTTTGCTTTGAAAATGCATAAATTACATGGTATTAACTAAATAAACTGGTTGCTTGAATACAAGTTTATATTTAATTCTCCTTTAGATGAAAGATGTGAAGCTCCCGGACAAGTTCTTCTACCGCAAACGCCCCATTGAAGTTGGGAACTTTGTCAAGACAAGACATGTGATGAGATTCTTCAAGCTTGAACCAGGAGAGTATCTCATTGTACCGACCACTTTAAATCCTAAAGAGTCTGCAAAATTCATATTGTCCATCTTCTCAAAGAGTGAATCCCATAGGAGAAATATGAAACCTGAGATGACATATTTATGAAATGACCTATCAGTGACTCCAGATAAACGAAAAGTCACGACTGTGCTATATATATTCCCAGGGGATTTTTGTTGTTTACAAGCATTAATGTTTCTCTTAAACTATTGTTATTTCATGTAATATCTGAATTTGTGAGCTGTGAAATTAATGTTATTAGTCACATTTATTGTTGTTTATGTGTAAGGTTTTTGATTTTCTGTCATGTTGTAACGTTGTGATTGGGTCAGGTCAGTCAGTAACATAATGACACCTTGTTAATGCCATTTCAGTGAGTGCCCATCATGTCCTCAAAATTAATCGTATAGACTGAAGTGTCACAAAAGATCAAATACAAAAAAAATAAACAATGTTTTTCAAATAATTATTTTCCCATATATTATTTCAAATGTCTGATTACAATTTTAATATTTGCTATGCAATAAGACTGATTGACCGCTAGTGCGGCTGCATCGAGTTTTTCCAGCTAAACTGCTCCAAATCCATAAAACTATTATTTATTGGACACAGTGTTTTGCTCCATTTAGTTTCTGGAGGAATAAGTGAAGTGCCCCTGTAAGTATTGAACTAACACTGCAGTTACGGGTTTCTTACAGTAGAGGGCAGCATTTCACTAAAACAATGGACATCACATTCACAACAAACACAGGTAGAAGTGAGAGCATTTACTGAGATCCGCCTCGGTCAGCCGAGAAGTATCGCTGTGTTGTGTACACCTGTAACATGAGTCTCAAATGCGTCTCTTTTGACGGTTGACCTAGTATGAGTCGGATTCGGGTGAGCGTCGCTAAATCAAAGTATTGCCGGGCGTCAGAGATTGACATGTTATCGTCTTCGCCGCAGCCTCTGTTGATGCCATAACTAATGATAGAATTATAATGGCAAAACGCTCGTTAACGGCATTCAAAAGTAGCCCTCTATTTCAAAATAATTTGTTTTCACAAATCACGCCATATGTTCACTTTAAGTATTTCATTTATTATGTGAACACTAGGTTATGTTTAGAGCATGAACTTGACATAAGATCACAAAACGTCTTGGGGTTTATTATTGTAGGCTATTTAGCTCTCCACTTTTGATCACATCATTTGGATCTTATTAGGCCTACCAGGTGTAACTAAGGTCTTAGAGAGCCAATAGCTTACAACTTTATTTATAAAAGTCATTATTAAATTATTAGAATTAAATGATTAATATTACACCATTGTCCCTCTAGCGGTTAAAACCAAAATTGCATGCATTTTGCAGAAGTTTTGGGGGAACCACAAGCAACATAACTTGCCAGTTTTGAAAATGTTGTTTTGAATTTATTTAGGGTTGGCAACTTATGGAAAGGAAAATAAGGGACAATCGTGGTTCCCTTTCGAGGGAACTCGCGATGCGTCAATGACGCTTTGGGAACGCTCCTGCGTGATTGCGTCTGAAGCACCTATGTCAACTAGTCCAATGGCGAGAGTGGGCGCCACGGGCGGGTGACGTGACGACCAGGAAAGGATAAAGGACATCCGGTTTAGAACCACGCTAGCTTCTGTGCCTCAGCAAGCGCTCTGTGTTATACTGTCTGTCATATTTATTGTTGTCTGTCACTATATCAGTCACAAGCATAGATCATGTGTTCCTCCCTGCCCTCTTTCTTTACGGGTGGGGATACACACGATGTATGTGTTGTTTGTTTGGAACGGAGCATGATATGTCAGCGCTCGAGGGCGCTGACTAAGAACATTGCGAGTTACTATCGCTTTACTCGCTCCGTTCCCGCTTGTCACTCTTTGAGGAGGGTGTTCAGGCTCGCGTTTCTCGCAGTACCGGCCCCGTGTTGCCGAGGCAGCATGGAAGCTGGTATTGTGGGGTTCGCAAATGGATCTCGCGGAGGGTTAGAGACGGGCTCCGCCTTTTCTCTGCCTTTACCCGGGGGGATCTCTCTGGGATCGGAAGCCCGCGCCGCGGCTTCTTCCGCCCTGGTTAGAGAGCCCGGTGTTTCAGCAGTCTATCTCTGAGGAGGTAGATGTGCTGAGCATCGATGTAGTCCACAACCACAAGTATATATCTAGACAGGAGTATGGGGAGCAAACAGCTTTGGATTGTGTGTTCCTCCCTGCACTCGCTTCATTACGAGTGGGGACACACGCGATTCATGTGTTGTTTGGGAGTGGAGCATGCATGTTCAGCTCTAGTAAAAGGGGGCTGACAGTGTTCATTCATAAATTCCCGATGTGTAACATTTGCACTATCGAGAGTTAGCTCTGCTCCTGATGGCTTTCTTCTCGAGGGAAGAAAGTCAATAAAGATTCTTTGGCTCGGATCTCGCGTTTGCTGAGGCAGCGCGTAGATTACGGGTCTGCAATAAATATTCTGTTACTCGACCTCAGATCTCGCGTGTGCTGAGGCAGCGCGTAGATTACGGGGTCTGCAATAAGAATAATAGTGGACAGGCTACGTTCATTCATGAAAATTACCGACGTGTGTGGACTATCGGGAGTTTCCCCATGCTACTGTTTATTTTTAAAAAGACTGTAATAAGAATCCAGTGGTTATGCATTCATTAAGAGAGATACATAGTGTATTGCAAGCTATGAATTTATGATTCTTTTATTGTATGTTGAAACAATTTTTTATATATTATCCTATATATATAAATATATATTCAGCCTTTCATCCAGACTATTTTAACTTGTCTGGTTGATTTTTTGCTGTTTGATTCTGAGGAATTAAATAAGTGGGCTGCATTTAAATTTACTTATCTGACTTTCATTAGTTAGATTCATGTATATGTTCAGTAATTCATCCAGACCGTGTTAACTTGTCTGGTTGATCTTTTACTACATTTAATTTTGAGGAATTAAATGGTATAATTTGGTGCTACAGCTGTCCACCTCCGAGGAGATGGATGCGCTGAGCATCGAGTTAAGGGAATTGAAGATTCTACATCTCAATCTCCTGTGTACAATGAGTTTGGAGTTTATAACTTTGTAAATGGGGCTGCTGGGCGGAGCAGCCCTAGGCATTAACAAACTCATTGTACGGGCAGAGTGTAATTTCCTGTGCTCCCCCTCAGAAAGATTGGGGACCGGAATGGCATTCTCAACAGAAGCCTTTAAAGCAGAAGATGGATCTGAGGACTGTTTTTCTGTGAAAAAGGTTTCGGCCAAGGTCCTGATGCCACTGGTGTCAGACCTCTGAGGGCAACCCCGACCGGGGTGGAGCGGTGTACACCTCAGTATACGGTGCCCGCCCCACCTCGGTGCCCTCAGGAGGCCGTTCTGCCAACCCCGCCACCCTTGGTGCCTCGAGGCGCAGCGGTCTCCAGCGAGCACATGGCTCAGTGTCACCACGACACTGTGTCAAACTCGCACCCTCTGAGGGGGGTTCAAAAAGAGTCAGTTCGGTTGTTTCCTGCCAGGATGCTTCAGGTCACCGAAGTGGCTGTTACAATAACACCAGAGGCCAGTCTCGAGAGACTGGTACCCTTAGTAGATTTTCTGACAGAGTGGAAGAATCTGCCGAATATATCTCCATGGGTCCTGCAGATAATAGAGAGAGGTTACAGAATCCAGTTTCGTTCTCCTCCACCTCTTTACAACGGGGTGCTACTCGCGTTAGTACATCTCGAGCAGGCTCTGGTAATGGAGCAAGAAGTAGAGTCTCTATTAGCGAAGGGAGCTATAGAGCAGGTGTACTCGCCCGACAGAGAATCGGGGTTTTACAGCCGCTACTTTATTGTTCCGAAAAAGGATGGGGGGTTGCGTTCCCATTTTAGATCTTCATCTGTTGTATCGTGCAGTCATGAAACTCAAGTTCTATATGCTCACACTCAAACAAATCGTGACTCTTATCAGATCTGAGGACTGGATTGTCACAATAGATTTAAAAAGGTGCTTACTTCCATCCTCCCTCAACAAAGGAAGTTCCTGAGGTTTTCTTTTGGGGGCAAAGAATATCATTATCGTGCTTCCATTCGGTCTAACTCTATCACCCTGCCCGTTCACGAAGTGCGTAGATGCAGCTCTGGCCCCGCCAGGCTGCAGGGCTACGCGTTCTGAACTACATCGATGACTGACTGATTCTGGCGGAATCAGAGCAGTTAGTGGTTCGGCATCGATATGTCGTCCTCGCTCAGATGAAGAAATTGGGGTGAGACTCAATGCCAAAAAGAGTGTGCTTTCTCCACTACAGAGAACCACTTTCCTTGGTGTGGTATGGGATTCAGTCACAATGCGAGCCACACTTCGCCCGTTCGTGTAGCTGTTATCCTCACAGCCACAAAAGAGTTGAAGCTAGGCCAGTCACGCACTGTGAAACAGTTCGAGAAACTGTTGGGCCTCACGGCAGCAGCGTCCAATGTGATACCCTTTGGGCTACTGTATATGAGACCTTTGCAATGGTGGCTCAGAACCAGAGGGTTCTCCCCGAGGTGAAACCCACTTCGTACGATCAAGATCACGCGGCGGTGTCTCCGCGCCTTGGTTATATGGAGGAAATACTGGTTCCTATCCCGCATGAGCAGTCACGCACTTTGAAAAAGTTTTCGAGAAACTGTTGGGCCTCATGGCAGCAGGTCCATTGTGATACCCTTTGGCCTACTGTACATGAGACCCTTGCAGTGCTGGCTCAGAACCAGAGGGTTCTCCCCGAGGGGAAACTCACTTCGTACGATCAAGATCACGCGGCAGTGTCTCCGCGCCTTGGTTAAATGGAGGAAATACTGGTTCCTTTCCCAGGTTCCGGTGTTGGGAGCTCTTTGCCATCGAGTTGCTATCTCGACAGATGCTTCCCTCACCGGCTGGGGAGTGGTAATGGGAGGCCGCTCATCCCAGGGCCTGTGGAGGAGTCATCATCTTTTTGGCACATAAATTGCCTGGAGATGATGGCAGTCTTCAATGCATTGAGACATTCCTCTCAGACCTGAGGGACCATCATGTGCTTGTCCGTACAGACAACACATCAGTGGTCTCTTTCATAACTATGTAGGAGCAGACATCCTGTTGAGGCAGGAGCTGAGGCCCGGGGAATAGAGGCTCCACACCGAGGTGGTGGAGCACATTTGGGGGGTTCATGGCCAGGCACAAGTGGATCTCTTCTCAGGATACGACGCACAGTCCACTTTGGTTCTCCCTCACACACCCAGCTCCCTTGGGGCTGGACATTGTGGTATGGACATGGCCGAGGCTACGTCTGTACATCTTTCCCCGATTACTCTGCTCCCAGGAGTTCTGGAGAAGGTCCGCCGGGACGGAATAAGTCTACTACTAGTAGAACCGTACTGGCTGGGCTGACTGGTTCTCGGACCTGGTGTCTTTCCTCGATGGCTCTCCCTTGGAGATTCCAGTCAGGAGGGACCTTCGGTTTAAAGTGGGAGGGGTGACCCTTCACCCCAGCCCGGAGATTTGGAACC
Source organism: Leuciscus leuciscus (assembly GCF_965113295.1). NCBI lineage: Eukaryota > Metazoa > Chordata > Actinopteri > Cypriniformes > Leuciscidae > Leuciscus > Leuciscus leuciscus. The sequence continues at coordinate 8,088,874 of NC_138741.1, forward strand.
TGTGGGTTTGGCCTCTGAGGGGGCCCAACTCATTGACTTTGGTCTCTCAACTGAGGTTGTGGAGACCATATTTCACTCCAGAGCTCCCTCCACGAGGAAACTTTATGTATTTAGTGATGGGTTTCCCCTTCATATTGCGGGTCTGTGGACAGTGGGGCCCAGTTACTGCCCGATTGGTACAGTGCTGGAGTTAATGCTGGTTTGTTTTTCCGCAGGGTTATCCCCTTCTACACTGAAGGTGTACGTGGCGGCCTTAGTGCCTACATGTCCCTTTTTGGTGGTATTTCCCTGAGGGGGGGGGACCTTTGGTTGTTTCCTCTGTGGTGCTTTTAGACCAGGACAGGGGTATGGCGGCTTAGAAGCCTTATTATATGTAGATATCCCTGTAGGATGTGGTATGCGGCAGGCTGGTCCTCTCCGCTCACATTCGTAAGGTTTTGCAACTTCGACCTGGGCGCTTCCCCAGGTTCTCAAGTGCTCTTGTCTTAGTTGTGCAGTATTCACACAGACAGGTTCTGGTTCGTATGGCGTGTTGGGCATTCTCGTTCCCAAAGCGTCATTGATGCATCGCAAGTTCCCTCGAAAGGGAACGTCTCAGGTTATGACTGTAACCTTAGTTCCCTGAGAAGGGAACGAGACGATACGTCACTTTGCCATACTTCCTACATCCCTGTGATCGACTTGCTTCGGCCCTTTTCGAAGCTAGCGCGGTTCTAAACTGGATGTCCTTTATCCTTTCCTGGTCGTCATGTCACCCGCCCGTGACGCCCACTCTCGCCATTGGACTAGTTGACATAGGTGCTTCAGACGCAATCACGCAGGAGCGTTCCCAAAGCGTCATTGACGCATAGTCTTGTTCCCTTCTCAGGGAACTAGGGTTACAGTCGTAACCTGAGACGTTCTTTATAGGAAAATAAGGGACAGAATAAGGGACACTCAAAATATTTGTACTGTACCACCACAGTGCATATCATTTTAGCATCTGCAGTTAAAATGTGTAAAAAAGATGTATAAAAGGTTCTCAGACAAACACATTTGGGTAATTTTGTGAAAAAAAAAAATCAACCAAATTTCAGAAACTTTCCCGGCTCAAATTTTTGATTTTGTTAAAATATTCTGAAGAAAGACAAACGTAAATGAAGAAGAAAGCCAAAATATTAGGCTAAATGTGATGGATGTATATTTACTGAGTAATTTACAGTTTTGTAAAATGGGTCAAAATGACAATTTTCACCTGAGATTTGGAGTCAGATTACAGGGGGTTAAAATGACTTTAGAACTGCATCATTATTTTACTTTTACACAGAGATTGTTAGGTCTATTTAGCTAAATCGGTTGACTTTAGCCATCTTTGTTTTATTATGCCAACGGTGAGATTTAAAAAATGGGAAAAAGCACTACTTTTGATTTTTGGCCAAAGTTTGCATGCCTGCAACTCATATTAAAAATATTTTGATATCCTTTTAGATTCTAATTCTTAACACACTTTTCTTTTGGTTTCTTAATTTTTAAGGCAGAATATGGTTAATTTTAAGTCCCAGTATATAATGTGGCTCCATGATTAAATTAGTACACATTTTCAATGGTCGCACATTTTTTGAAGATCAAATAATGTTGAAACTAGAGATGTATCTTGTTTTTTTTTTCTGTCAACACAATTGAACATTACTGAGTGCCATAAATAGTATTTTTCCAAAGTTTGTGTGCCTGTATCTCTTAAAGTAATAAAGATATCTTAATATCTTTCTATATTCTCATTCTTAATAAACTTTTCTTTTGTAATCTTCATTTTAAAGGCCCTATATGGTTCAATCCTATAGATATAATGTGGCTCCATGTTCAAATTGTTGAATTTTACCCATTTTCTATATATACTGTAGCTACACCAATGGATATTACTGTATCATTAGTCTCGCATAGCCAACCCTTCAGACTGACGGCAGAAGGTCTGGACTCTATCGCAGCATTTCTTGGCCAAGGACCGCCCAAGAGGACGTTTGACTGACATGTAACACAACCAATCACAGTTTGTTTTGTACCGCGTCATATTTAGGGGCGTGACAATATAATGTTGATGTCCCTACAATAACAGACCGGTGTGCATCTAATAAATTATTCATTCAAGAACCTTGTGCAAGTTTACTGCATCAATGGAGCCGCGAACTTCACATACTTTTGAAAATACAGCGTTTAGTTGATCGTGGTAAGCGCTCATTGTCTCAGTTGTAAAAACAACGGCTTTCTTCTTCCACGAGGGGTTTTGGCGTCATGACATTTGTTTCCCGGCGGACCGAAAATAAACGCGACACTCGTGCCCCCCGGAAATCCGATAAAATTCAACCAATCAGATGACGACTTCGACATTCCTGAAGTGTTTCCTGTTAAGTGTACCATATGCATCAGACGTTTAGCCAACGTTCCGTGGGCGTGACGTCTGAGGCTGAGACTACTGTATCATCAACCTCTATTCAAAGTGATAAACATAAAAGTTTTTTTTTTTTTTTTCAGGAAGATACATAGATGGCATAAAATATAAAAGTACAATAGCTGAATGTCTTTGAAATAAAAAAAAATAAAAAAACATTTATAAGACACTTACAATTTTTAACTAGGCCTAAATGTTTTTGCAACCGTGTATGAATAAATGAAAAGTGCATACTTTCCAGATAAAGAGAACTTAGATGATTAGTATGGGCTGCTTTTGGTGCTTGAGATTTTATTGGTTATTTTGTGTTTCAATAATGAGGTCCAACAAGTAGTCTACTGTACAAGTTACTTTAATGTAAAAAAAATTCTCTATTTAACATTAACTTACAATAGTGAAAGATTTTTGATAACGTCTTCCCTCAGCAGGGCTGCCAACTCTCACGCATTCACTGTGAGACTCACGGAAGAGATGACACTTTTCACACACTCTCACGTCACACATCCATTTTCTCACGCACAGTAAAATCGGGGAGAACGACAGACAAGACAGAGCAGGTTGCTTATGATATAAAAAAATCTCAGCTCTCAAATTCTGTCAGTTTTATTGCGAAATTCAAACAATAAATACCGTTTGGGCGCTTGTAAATGTGACGTGACAGATCCCTAGCGGCATAATCTCTATAGCTAGTTAATAAACACGAATGAACAATGTTTAAAGAGACAGTACAACTTACCGAATGTATATTCATAATATCAATCAATCAGTGTTTTTCAACCGCGGAAAGAGGTCAGTAAAACAGCTGGAGAACAATTATGTCACATAACATTTAGCCTACCTCAGGAAAGCCCTTTAATGACCATAATAGCACATTAGTTGGCTAGGAAAAAGATAGAGAGTATTTAGCTAAATATGTGTACTATATTATTTAATATATTTTTACTTATATCATTAAATAAAGTTGTTATTATAATAAAAAACTAGTTATTTTAACCTTAAATAATACTACCAGCTCTCTGTATGTTTACAGCATTAGATGAGATTTTTTTTTCTTGAGAAAAATTAATGCCTATCTTGTGTACCTAATATTTATCCAAATGAGTCAATATTGAATCAAATCACAAGAATTGAATTGAATTGAAATCGTGAAATTTGTGTCAAGCAATGATAAAAAACTGTAGCTTACTTGAAATTGTACCATGTAAACAGTGTAACATGTTGTCACTAAACCTAAAATTCTGTGTAGTTACTAAAATGTTTTGACAATCACAATACACTTATTGTGATGCAGAAGAAAGAAAGCCATTCAGGTTTGGAAAAACAAGAGGGTGAGAAAATGATGACAGAATTTTCATTTTGGGTGATATCCCTTTAATGCGCCATACTTATATTTAGGATAAGTAGCCTACCCAATGAATCAGAATTTGACTTATTAAAAAAATATATAAATCAAAACTAATAAAGGTTCATGTGTTTTCCTGGACCGGTATCTCTAATCGAATAAAACTGTTTGTTCCTCTAAAAGTTTCAATATTCTATTGTATTGCTTGTAGAATTATTTTCCTTTTACAATTTATTTTAAGTTGTGGTTCTCTCTGTTCAGTCTGGCATCAGTGTGATGTTCCACATCAAAGTAATTCGGGCAAAGTTTCAGTTATATGACTATAGTATTGATTCATTGTTCTTTTAGAATGAAATTATCATGTCAGAAAAAGCTAAATAGATAAGGGCTTTACTTGGCTTTTACAGCAGGACACAACAATAAGTATTCTATTCTTCTGAATTATAATTGCCCCACCTCCAAAAAAAAAAAAAAAAGAAAGAAAAAAGATTGGAATGTTACTGTCTAACATTAAGTGTTTTTATAGATGAAGTCTAAGTTTTATGTAGTTTGTGGTTAGACCGATGCCACAATGTTATTAGTTACTGTTCATAATTATGGTCATTATTGTGTGTCCCACTGTGGTCTTATCAACCAACCTAACACACTAACCTTTCCGTCAAAACATTAATTGGCTTGGCAACAATCTTAAAAAGACATTTTAAGTTCTTGACCGCTTTCCGCGTTCATTTGCATATAAGTTTTTTTTTTTTTTTTTTGAGTAAAGGCTATATATGGTGAAACTGTTACGCAACTGCACAGGTGGGAGGACCTTACGCAATAGTGTCCCTGAGCAAAACAAAACCTACACACTGCTCTACACCCTTCCTGAAAACATCATTCGGTCTGAGTGCGGAATTCCAGAGCCTAGGGCAGAACAAAGAGAATCGTTCAAACCTAGTAAGAGAAAACTGCTCAATTAGGTGAGTTGTTATCCTTGAAGGTGAAGTATATCATTTTAAAAACTTTTAAACTAGAGTTTAATCTCTAATTATATTGTAAGTCTCTTAAAAGCTATCAAGATGTGTCTTTCAAAGGGACAAGATTTCTCTCCCAAACTGGTCTAACAAGCCTAGAGTATCTTATCTCTTTTAGGTCTTTGGAAACAAAACATATTATAGCATAGTGTTGTGTTGTGTCATCTCACCAGTAAACAATGCCAGATGTGACACTTTTATCTGTTTTTCTTTATATTTTATCCTAAAGCTGTAAAAATGCCACCACCTCGTGTGAACAGAATACCCGGGAATGAACAGCCCACAAGAGACAAAACGGGCACTCTTGAAGTCCCTTTGAAATTCTTGGATCAGGACTACCAGGAGTTGAAGAAGAGCTGCTTCACCAATAAAATTAGATATGTTGATGAGAAGTTCCCTTTAGACAGCAGCTCCATTGACCCAAAGAAGAAACTTGGATTGGATATGAAACAAATCAAATGGTTGAGGCCATCAGTAAGTTACCTGTATTGACTTTCCATCTTCAGACCTTTAGAAACTTGCAAGAAGAGTATATAGACATTATTGTTTGAACGGATCTAAAATAACTTTAATATATGCCATCATCAATTGTTGCTAAATGTCTCTTAGGGCTTGTAAAAACAGGTTTATCTGTAGCATTTCCCAACATATTTTTATTTACAATTGTGGCAAGACATCTTAAAGGCACAATATGTACTATTTTTGGATTAAAATGCCCCAAAACCACTCAAACAATGTTATATATATTGTTGACGTGTACTTGCAAGATCCCAAATGTTTCCAACAGTGTTTAAATCCAGAGAAATCAGGTATTTTAACCAGTGTAACGGCCCGTCATTATGTCGTCTGTCAATGACATATCCATGTTACCGGCAGAAGACGATTTAATATATTGTTTATATGTATATTATGTTATGTGTTTAATAATTATTATGCTTTAATATATTATGTGTTTTATTAGATAGGTGAGCAACTGTTTGGATACTTTTATTGACAGAAAACTAATTGTTATATAGTTCAACACGGTTATTAGTCTTATTGCTTGAATCTCTTGTTTTCTTGATTTACCGCGAGTAACATGTTTGCACCATGCCTCAGAGACAATGTAATTCAGTCAAGTGGCTAGCATGGCATTATCAGAAAGAGCATGTAGTAACAGTACAGCATTTTCTCATACAAAATATTTAAAAATTAAGTGCATGCCATTTAGCAACACAAGACACCCAGCTTTTAACAATATGATATTCTAATATCGAAGTTACTGCAATGTGCAACAAGTGTCTCATACCAGCCACCGAGCGAACGCACAGAGTAACCTTAACATAACTTTCAACACACTCAAATGTATTTTAGTAAGATTGTAAAACAGCGCTATGTTACCCCACAATTTAAATTGATCAGATAAAGTGACCTGTATGAGAAGTAATTCAGCACTTGTGGCTGTTTTATTAGAATGAAATAAAAAGAGGGGAATTTAAGTGATCAAACATAACTGTAACAAAGTTTAAGTTCAGGAAAGGAGGTGAACTTTGAATGTAACTTTAACAAAAACAGCAAGGTCAAATGTCCCACGGCCCTCGGCCCGCCCTGCTTCATACCACAGTAACGTTAATAAAACTAACACATTAGCTAAATCATTAGTCCCGTCGGATTGTTTTCCATCGGATGTGGAGGTGAAGATGACAACTCCCATGATTCCACGTTCAGTCACGGCATCATCAAGCTACGCCTTTGTTATTGTTTTGAAAAAGGAACCTCTAGAGGCGTACTGTGCCTTTAAGTGTCTTGAAAGCAGATTCAAAATACAATACAAGTGTAAATGTCTTCAGTTGTTCCCAAATCCTTAGGGCAAATTTCATTGTATAATGTATTAATTTAATTATTCTCTCTCTTTAGAAAATAGTGGCAGACCCTCAACTCATTGTTAAGGGGGTTTCCAGGTTTGACTATTCCCAAGGATCTTATTTAGGTATGTTTATATCTGTTTATTTACATACTCCAGTAGGTGTTGGTTTTGAATGATACTGTATCTACAGTATGCAGTAAATAGCATCACTCCATATAGACCAGAATGCCTTTTGTTAACTCAATGAAAGATACATTTTTGCTAATGTTTGTGCTTTTACCTCAGGAGACTGCTGGTTTCTTGCTTCAGTTGGAGCTTTAACCTTTCAGGAGGATGTCATGGACCAGGTCATGCCAGTTGGCCAGTCATTTGGTGAAGATTATGCAGGGATATTTCACTTTAGAGTGAGTTCTTTGGTCTTTTTCAAAATAACTTAAATACATTTTATGAAATCAAATGATCAGTCCTTAATCCTTCTGCTTTATTATAGTTCTGGAGGTTCGGGAAATGGATTGACGTTGTCATTGATGACAAACTGCCAACAATCGATGGCAAGCTCATTTTTGTTCATTCAAAAACATCTAATGAGTTTTGGCCTGCCTTGCTGGAGAAAGCTTATGCCAAGTAGGTTTATTCTTAAAATGATTCTTCTTTCATAGTATAAAAGCATGTTTGTTTATTGAACATAAAAATATTAGGTTACACTTGATTTTACAGTATGTGTACTTGTACTTACCCAAGACAGCACTGGTAATGTAAGGTAACTACATGGGTAAAGGTTAAGTTTAGGGGCAGGTTCAGGGTTAGTACCTAGTTATTACCCTGTTATTGTAATTGCTATAATAAGTACGTATGTACATGGGGAACAAGACTGTAAATAAAGTGCTACCAAATATTATTTAACCATAATTACAAGAGTTTTGGCCTTTTTCATGTTGTGTATGTACCCTGGTTCTGAAGTTGCCTTACAGATAGAAGTATTGGACATTGTCACAATGATAACAGTCCAAACCCGGTCCTGGAGGGCCACTGTCCTGCAGAGTTTAGCTCCAGCTTGCCTCAACACCCCTGCTTGGAAGTTGCTAGTAAGCCTAGTAAGACCTTGATTAGCTGGTGTGTTTAACTGGGGTTGGAGCTGAACTCTGCAGGACAGTGGCCCTCCAGGAGCAGGATTGGACACCCCTGGTCTATTTTAATCATCAACAATTTGAGTAATCCAACAGAATCAATCATTAAAGGCTTGTTGGTTCACTGTATTGAAATGTAGAATTACTTTTACAGGGTGTGCGGCTCCTATGCTGACATGCACGCTGGTCTTGTATCTGAGGCTCTGTTGGACTTCACTGGTGGCATCCACGTGCACTTTGAAACAGCAAAAACTTCTGTTGATTTGTGGAGCCTGATGAACCGTGCAGCAAAAGCAAAGGCTCTGATGGCCTGTGGCACCTTTCTGGGGGTAAGCGGTGACCTCAGGCTTGTCCTTTCATTACCGTGACATATGTTATCACCATATCCATCTAAAACACTGTCACTGAAGTATTTTGCATTAAAGATTTCAATGTTCAATTAAATACAAATTACTATAGTGAACATTTCTAAAATGTAAGATGTAGGGAACAATGTAGAGCATTAGCTGTACAAAAAACAATTGTTCCTGTTTCCTGATACATATTTCACCAAGCAGCATTATTGATTCAATATGTCTTTTTTTCATACCATATCAGAAAACATCTGCAAACACAGTATTACCCAATGGTATTGTTCAAGGCCATGCATATACAGTGACGGAGGTTTACAAGGTAAGTCTTCACAGAATCAAATGTCAGATCACAGTGCCATCAGATTAGGGAGACAGACAGACATACAGACAGACAGATAGACATACAGATAGATAGATAGATAGATAGATAGATAGATAGATAGATAGATAGATTTTCTAGGAGCATCACTTTTTCCATTGCATCATTTCCAGTCCATTTAGTTTTAAAACCTCCTGCACTTTAACTTTGTGTTGAATTCCTGAGTGCCCTCAAGGCTCTGTTCTGGGACCTGTCATCACATGTAACCACCTGGGAAAATGTTCAATAAGCCTGAGGTTGATTTTTTATAGAAAGACAAGTGTTTAACTACAACAGGGGTGCCAAATCCTGTTCCTGGAGATCTATCTTCCTGCAAAGTTCAGCTCCCCAACCCTGATCAAACACAACAGAACCAGCTAAACAATACTTGCTTTGTTCTCATTTTAACCATTTTTGTTATTGTGTACACCAGTATTTATTTACTAATTGCATTCAGATGTATTCAGCATATGAGCTCCACATTTTGGTATGTCCTTTGTTCAGTTTGCATTCATTCCTGTGTATTTCTTACGTCAAGCCTGTGATTTTGCAAGAGAAGTATCTTGAAATAATGTTTTGTACTTTATGTAACTCAAAGCATTGTGTTTAGCCACCTTAGTCCTGAGGTAAATAGGTTATTTCACAATATCCCTGGTGAAATGGCAAATGGCATTCTGTATTTATTCATTAAAAGTGTCATGTCATGTTGTATTCTACAGGTAACATGCCGAGGAAAACCAGTTCAGCTGGTGAGAGTGTTGAACCCTTGGGGAAAAGGCGAGTGGACCGGTGACTGGAGTGACAAGTAAGAGTCAAATTAAATTATAGATTCACTAATCACAACACTGATCAAGCGTCACTCTTTGTTTGTACCACTAGATGATTCATGACTATTATATTAAGTATAAATAAATAAATAAAAAGTCTTAATGAGGTTTGAGAGTTGTATTAAGTTATTAGCTTGTTAGCTTTCAAACTGTAAATCTTTAAAAGTAATTTTGTAGTAATTTTTTTCAATTTCAATCAAGATGGGGTAATTCCTTGAATATCTGAAGAAAAACCAAAACCTTATGTTAAGATGGCTCCTGCACTGCTTCACTGCATAACCACGTCGGCACGTTGTTTGTCTTGCCTTTCTCATTAAGGTTTAAGTGATCAGCGTGCCGTGTGCCGTCGAGCTGCCGGCTGACAGCGCGGGTTGTCACGGGTTGTGCATGGTCGAGACTCAAGTGCCTTAACGAGGTGGAGTCCTCTCGTCTATGCCCCAATCTAGTTCTTCTTCTGGTGCTCCAGAAAAGGGCTATTTCTGCGTATAGCCAGGGTGACCGGAGGATTATAGTGAGGGCCCACACCAATCTGTGTGGGCCCCTCACTCCTCTATCGCATCGCAAACATATTGAGACTCTGTTTGTGGGTGGTTATTCTCTTATGAGAACGTGACCACGTCAGCACGTTGTTCTTCTTGCCTTTTTCATTAATGTTGAGCGATCAGCGTGCTGTGTGCCGTCGAATTGACGGCCACAATCACTGTCTCGCATGCCTGGCAGCTTCTGGATGGGATGCTGGTCATTCTCATGATGGACCTAGCATTTCATTCGGTGCTCCAGGGGAGGATTTGACGTCGATCAGAGAGAGGACTGTTACGCTCTGGAAATGAAGACGATGCTGAGTTCCCACTATAATGGTGTGCATACTCATGCTGAATCAGATTCAGACTTGACAGCCATGCTTTCCCGGATTACACTGGGGGCGCAGTGCGACGCATAATCGCCTTGCCCCACCCCCGTGCCTTCCCGGATGTGTATGAAAAACTTTTTGCAGTATGGAAGCATTTTGGTGGCAATATGGCAAGCCAAATGTGCCAAAAGCTGCAGAAACTTTTTCCTCTCTCACTACCCTCAATGGTGGGGCGGCAGTGGGACTGACCGTGTTAAAGTCACAGCGCTGGCCCTCGGCCGGATGATGTCCACCCTAGTGGTCCAGAAGCGCCCCCTGGCTAAACCTTGCAGAGTTGTGAGACATCGCCAAAGTTCGCTTTCTCGATGCTTCCATCTCACACGGTGGCCTTTCGGCGACACTGTTGGAGACTGTGCCCAGCGGTTCTCCGCAGTTCAAAAGCAGGCTGAGGTAACCAAAAGCTTGCCACAATGTGCTCCCTGAGTCAAGCAGCCCTGAGACGGGCGACCCAGAGTCAGCTACTCTTCCCCGGAGGAGGGCCGGGCAGAGAACTTTTGTTGAATCATACTGTTCCGCCACTGGCGTCTCAGCCAGCGGTACCACATTCTCAGCAAAAGCAGCTTATTTATCTCTGGGTCCCAAGAGATCGAGGTTGGCGGTGTGCAACGCTATGCCTTGCCACCCTCTGCTCCCTCTTGCTTCGCCAGCTGTAGCCTGATGAGCTCGAGGCCGCGCCTATGCCATCTCACTCATCCCCTGCCGATCGGTGGAGTCAGGTTAGTGTTGCACACTCAGACCCCACTTTGGGCCGCTATGCCGTCCGAGTCGGGTCCCTGCATTCGGCCGCGCTGCCCCACCTCGGGTACATCTGTCGTGCCCCGTTGGTCCCGCTTGTACGGTGTCTGGCAGCCTGGCTAGCGCTTCCCAGCCCGTCTCGCTGGCTCATCCGTACCATCAGACTCGGCTATGCGATTATGTCATATACTTTCATATCTCGATTCTCTCTCGACACAGACCGTTTCTTCGCTTTGCGTTCGAGGGACGGGCAAATCAGTAAAAAGTCGGGCTGGCCCTGTCCCCCGCGTCTTCTAGAAATTCGCGGAGGCGGCCATTGCTCCCATGTGCGAGCGTGGTGTTCGCATTCTCAACTACCTCAACGACTGGCTCATTCTGGCCCAGTCGAGAGAGCAGTTGTGCGAACACAGGGACATGGTGCTCAGTCACCTCAGCCACCTAGGGCTTAGGGTCAACTGGGAAAAGAGCAAACTCACCCCCGGGCAGAGGATCTCTTTTCTCGGTATGGAGTTGGACTCGATCAACATGACAGCGCGCCTCACAGAGGCCCGTGTCCAGTCAGTGTTGAGCTGCTTGAGCACGCTCAGACGCAGAACAGCGACACCACTGAAACTTTTTCAGAGGCTCCAAGAGCATATGGCATCTGCAGCTGCGGTAACGCTGCTCGATTTGCTTCATATGAGGCCGCTCCAACACTGGCTCCACGATCGAGTCCCGAGATGGGCGTGGCAGAGCGGCTCGTGCCAGGTCCAAGTGACTCCGCACTGTCGCCAAACTCTTAGCTTGTGGTCAGACCCTTCGTTCCTGCGGGCAGGTGTTCCCCTAGAACAAGTGTCCAGGCATTCTGTGGTCTCCACGGATGCCTCTGCCACCAGCTGGGGGGCCACGTACAATGGGCATGCAGCTTCAGGTCTGTGGACGGGGCCTCAACTGCATTGGCACATCAACTGCCTCGAGTTGTTAGCAGTACATCTTGTGCTGAGCCGCTTCAAAACGCCGCTACTAGGCAAGCATGTACTGGTCCGTACGGACAGCACTGCGACCATTGCGTACATCAACCGCCAAGGTGGTCTACGCTCCCACCACGTCACAACTCACCCACCATCTCCTCCTCTGGAGTCAGAAGCATCTGAGGTTGCTTCGTGCCGTTTACATTCCGGGCCTGCTCAACCGTGCAGCCAACAAGCTCTCACAGCAGCAGGTGCTACCGGGAGAATGGCGACTCCATCCCCAGGTGGTCCAGCTGATTTTCAGGTGCTTCTGGACCTCACAGGTAGATCTGTTTGCCGCCCGGACACGTCTCACTGCCAGTTGTTCTATTCACAGAAATGTGTGCTCTGGCACACAGCTGGCCCCGGGGCCTATGCAAGTATGCGTTTCCCCCAGTGAGCCTTCTTGCACAGACCTTGTGCAAAGTCAGGGAGGACGAGGAGCAGGTCTTGCTAGTTGCGCCGTATTGGCCCAACCGGACCTGGTGCCCGGAACTAGTGCTCCTCGTGACAGCCCCTCCCTGGCCCATTCCTCTGAGAGAGGACCTGGTCTCTAAGAGACGGGGCACCCTATGGCACCCATGTCCAGACCTCTGGAAACTCCATGTCTGGTCCCTGGATGGGACGCGGAGGTTCTAGGTGACCTACCCCCCGCGGTAGTTGACACCATCACTTCCGCTAGAGCCCCCTCTACGAGGCGCCTCTATGCGTTGAAGTGGAACCTGTTTGTTGACTGGTGTTCTTATCATGAGGAGAACCCCCGATATTGCTCGATCAGAGCCGTGCTTTCCTTCCTGCAAGAAGGGCTGGAGCGAAGGCTGTCTCCCTCCACCCTTAAAGTGTATGTTGCCGCGATTGTCGCACATCACGATGCAGTTGAAGGTAAGTCATTGGGAAAGCACGACATGATCGCCAGGTTACTGAGGAGGGCGAGGAGACTAAATCCGCCTCGCCCACTCTATACCCTTGGGATTTGTCTCTGGTCCTTTCGGCACTTCAGAGACCACCCTTTGAGCCCTTGCAATCAGCTGAGTTAAAAATCCTGTCCTGTAAGACAGTTCTCCTGCTTGCATTGGCCTCCATCAAGAGGGTAGGGGACCTGCATGCATTTTCGGTCGACAAATCGTGCCTAGAATTCGGCCCAGATAACTCTCATGTGATCCTGAGACCCCGGCCCGGATACGTGCCCAAAGTTCCTACCACTCCCTTGCGGGAACAGGTGGTGAACCTGCAAGCGCTGCCTTCGGAGGAGGCAGACCCAGCCCTGGCTTTTCTCTGTCCCGTTCGCGCTCTGTGTCTGTACGTGGACAGAACGCAAAGTCTCAGGACCTCAGATCAGCTCTTCGTCTGTTACGGAGGCCAGCAGAAGGGAAAGGCTGTCTCCAAGCAGAGGATGGCCCACTGGATAGTGGATGCCATCGCCTTGGCTTACGAAGACATGCCCTGCCCACCTGGGTTGAAAGCCCACTCCACTAGGGGTGTCGCTTCTTCTTGGGCGCTGGCACACGGCACCTCGCTGACAGACATCTGTAGAGCTGCGGGCTGGGCGACACCTAACACGTTCGCTAGGTTTTATAGCCTACGTGTTTAGCCGGTTTCTTCCTGTGTGCTCGCTTCAACCAGCCGGTAACACCAAAGTTACCTCTCTAGTGTCGGCTTGCTGCGCCACTCCCTTCCACTGGAACGGATACATGCGCTTTTTGCTCCAGTTGAGTTCCCCACTTAGGCGAACCCTGTGAGTTCCTCCGCACCCCTTCGGCAGTCGGACGTTGCGGAGTGTCCGACTCCAGACCTAGTGCTCGTATGCTTGTGTAACTTGTGCTAGGCTGGGTTCCATATGTGGTGATCCCTGCGGCGATCCCATATGCGTATTCTTCCACGACCAGCTCCCTGCGGTGAGCCCGTGTCTTTCCCTTGGTAGAGTCCGCTCTGCCGTCACTGTCCGGTGCTGCCTCCCCCTTCTCAGGCTGGAGCCACCCCAGTGACATTCCATATGTTGCACTGCCCCTTTGGCCAGTCCATATGCGCATTCTCCACATCTGGCAGGATGTGACTTCCGCAGCATCCCTCTCCTCTTGAAAGGCACACTTTCCCAGTGTTATCCAAGAGTTTCACTGAATGGGGTATAACGAAACAGCAGCTGAACTCCCTCTACGCAGGTCTTCCGCCCCAGCCAGTTGGGGGTCTGAGAGTCTGCGTAGGGCGCTGGATGTGGCAGCAACCGTGGCGTTTTCCGAGGGGAACGAGGGTTACATTAGTAACCGAGACGTTTTCCTTCATTGTTAGAGTGTGCAGGCCTTTTTGAATCTTAGGGTACGTTTAAACGACAATGTACTAAAAATGTAAGGTTTTACGTTGCGTTTTTTGCGTACAGACGACAATGTTGTCAAAAGTATTACCATTCACACGGATCCGCAAAAATGATTAAAAGCGCTGTATTATTCATGCCAGGCCAGTGCATTGGCGCTGTCACTTTGTAAAGAAACACTACACACCTATAGACTGAACATAATACACATGTGCATGATGTCACGTTTTCACAAATCGTTTGTACTTTATACAGAAATTATAACATTATCGTTTTCAAAAACTTGCACAGGCCCCCAAAACGCTGTTGTCGTGTAAATAAACGTCCAAAACGTTTTCTGTTTTTAGTTTAAAATCTTGTCTAGTCTTGTTAAGGAATGTTCACACTAACATAGATTAAATCGCTGGAGGTTGTCAAGTGCCGTTGATTTTTAATTTGCATGAGTTACTTCAACGAACAAATCTGTTATTTGCTGCTGTTAGTTTCTCAGTGAGCATAACCCCATGTAATATTTTAATATATGCTTTTGCATAACTTTAGGTCATCATTGTGGAACAAAGTGAGTAAGGAGGAGCAATCCAGGTGTCGTTCTTTGGCCAATGACGGAGAGTTCTGGTGAGCATTGACTGTAGTTTCAGATATGATCTCTTGCTGCATTAATGAATCAAATGTTTTCAGTAACTCATATTTTACTGCAGGATGTCAATGGAGGACTTCACCAAAAACTTCGAAGACATTGATATTTGCTGCCTCAGTCCTGATTTTCTGGACAGTTCCTCTGAATGCAAATGGACTTCCACATGTTACAAAGACAGCTGGGTTGATGGGACTACAGCTGGTGGCTGCCTCAATAATAAAGGTAGCTCATAAATATATAATTAGAGAGAGTGGCATGTGAGCATTTCATACAATTACATACTAGCATGCATGAATAGAAATATTAGATACAGCATGCAACATGCTTTTTGGGCCATACGGTGTGTGTGTGTGTGTGTGTGTGTGTGTGTGTGTGTGTGTGTGTGTGTGTGAATGTTTATGTGTACCTACTGCATGTACCTCAAAGGTCTGATTCAATGGATGTCTTGTAGACTCTTTCTGGATGAACCCTCAGTTTCGGGTGAGGATTGAGGATCTTGATAAGGAATGTAGTGGTCAGTGCCCTGAAAACATACTGGTGTCCCTCATGCAGAACCATGAGAAGAGAAACAGAAGTGAAGTTTCTAACTTTGCCATCGGCTTCGATGTTTTTGCGGTCAGTATTAACAAATAACTCTATTGGAGTCACAGAAAATACAGTAATTTTGGTTTCCACTTATTAATGGTGTGCTATTCTATTTTCTACTTCAACAGATTCCACCAGAGGCAAGTAAAAATATATAATTCAAGCACAAAAGTGTACAACTTTGCTTTTAAAATGCATAAATTACATGATATTTACTAAATAAACTGGTTGCTTGAATACAAGTTTATATTTAATTCTCCTTTAGATGAAAGATGTGAAGCTCCCGGACAAGTTCTTCTACCGCAAACGCCCCATTGAAGATAGTGGGAACTTTGTCAAGGCAAGACATGTGATGAGATTCTTCAAGCTTGAACCAGGAGAGTATCTCATTGTACCGGCCACTTTCAATCCTAAAGAGTGTGCAAAATTCATATTGTCCATCTTCTCAAA
Source organism: Leuciscus leuciscus (assembly GCF_965113295.1). NCBI lineage: Eukaryota > Metazoa > Chordata > Actinopteri > Cypriniformes > Leuciscidae > Leuciscus > Leuciscus leuciscus. The sequence goes on from NC_138741.1 coordinate 8,104,782, forward strand.
GAGTGAATCCCATAGGAGAAATATGAAACCTGAGATGACATATTTATGAAATGACCTATCAGTGACTCCAGATAAATGAAAAGAAGACAAAACTGCAGTACTGACAGTTTCATACATCTATTTCATAAATCAAGAATATATTTTTGTTGTTTACAAGCATTAATGTTTCTCTTAAACTATTGTTATTTCATGTAATATCTGAATTTGTGAGCTGTGAAATTAATGTTATTAGTCACATTTATTGTTGTTTATGTGTAAGGTTTTTGATTTTCTGTCATGTTGTAACGTTGTGATTGGGTCAGGTCAGTCAGTAACATAATGACACCTTGTTAATGCCATTTCAGTGAGTGCCCATCATGTCGTCAAAATTAATCGTATAGACTGAAGTGTCACAAAAGATCAAATACAAAAAAAATAAACAATGTTTTTAAAATAATTATTTTACCATATATTATTTCAAATGTCTGATTACAATTTTAATATTTGCTATGCAATATGACTGATTGACCGCTAGTGCGGCTGCGTCGAGTTTTTCCAGCTAAACTGCTCCAAATCCATAAAACTATTATTTATTGGACAGTGTTTTGCTCCATTTAGTTTCTGGAAGAATAAGTGAAGTGCCCCTGTAAGTATTGAACTAACACTGCAGTTACGGGTTTCTTACAGTAGAGGGCAGCATTTCACTAAAACAATGGACATCACATTCACAACAAACACAGGTAGAAGTGAGAGCATTTACTGAGATCCGCCTCGGTTGGCCGAGAAGTATCGCTGTGTTGTGTACACCTGTAACATCGTCTCCTTTGACGGTTGACCTGGTATGAGTCGGATTCGGGTGAGCGTCGCTAAATCAAAGTATTGCCGGGCGTCAGAGATTGACATGTTATCGTCTTCGCCGCAGCCTCTGTTGATGCCATAACTAATGATAGAATTATAATGGCAAAACGCTCGTTAACGGCATTCAAAAGTAGCCCTCTATTTGAAATTAATTTGTTTTCACAAATCACGCCATATGTTCACTTCAAGTATTTCATTTATTATGTGAACACTAGGTTATGTTTAGAGCATGAACTTGACATAAGATCACAAAACGTCTTGGGGTTTATTATTGTGGGCTATTTAGCTCTCCACTTTTGATCACATCATTTGGATCTTATTGGGCCTACCAGGTGTAACTAAGGTCTTAGAGAGCCAATAGCTTACAACTTTATTTATAAAAGTTATTATTAAATTATTAGAATGAAATGATTAATATTACACCATTGCATGCATTTTGCAGAAGAACGTTAGCTAGAAGAACGTTGTTTTGTCAGAAAAAGCTAAATGGATAAGGGCTTTACTTGGCTTTTACAGCAGGACACAACAATACGTATTTTATTCTTCTGACTTATAATTGCCCCTCCTCAAAAAAAGAAAAAAAAAGAAAGAAAAAAAGATTGGAGTGTTACTGTCTAACATTAAGTGTATTTCTATAGATGAAGCCTAAGTTTTATGTAGTTTGTTGTTAGACCGATGCCACAATGTTCTTAGTTACTGTTCATAATTATGGTCATTATTGTGTGTCCCTTTGTGGTCTTATCAACCAATCTAACACACTAACCTTTCCGTCAAAACATTAATTGGCTTAGCAACAATTTTTAAAAGACATTTGAAGTTCTTGAACACTTTCCGCATTCATTTGCATATTCAAATTTTTTTTGTTAAGGCTATATAACTGTGAAACTAAAACTGTGAAACTGTTACGTAACTGCACAGGTGGGAGGAATTTGGAAGTCTTTTTCAGTTTACGCAATAGTGTCCCTGAGCAAAACAAAACCTACACACTGCTCTACACCCTTCCTGAAAACATAATTTGGTCTGAGCGCGGAATTCCAGAGCCTAGGGCAGAACAAAGAGAATCGGTCAAACCTAGTAAGAGAAAAATGCTCAATTAGGTGAGTTGTTATCCTTGAAGGTGAAGTATATCATTTATATCTTAAAAAACTGAGTTTAATCACTAATTATATTGTAAGTCTCTTAAAAGCGATCAAGATGTGTCTTTCAAAGGGACAAGATTTCTCTCCCAAACAGGTCTAACAAGCCTAGAGTATCTTATCTCTTACGATGCCAGATGTGACACTTTTATCTGTTTTTCTTTATATTGTTTCCTAAAAATCTGACTTTTACAGCTGTAAAAATGCCACCACCTCGTGTGAACAGAATACCCGGGGATGAACAGCCCACAAGAGACAAAACGGGCACTCTTGAAGTCCCTTTGAAATTCTTGGATCAGGATTACCAGGAGTTGAAGAAGAGCTGCTTCACCAATAACAGGAGATATGTTGATGAGAAGTTCCCTTTAGACAGCAGCTCCATTGACCCAAAGAAGAAACTTGGATTGGATATGAAAAAAATCAAATGGTTGAGGCCATCAGTAAGTTACCTGTATTGACTTTCCATCTTCAGACCTTTAGAAACTTGCAAGAAGAGTATATAAACATTATTGTTTGAACGGATCTAAAAGAACTTTAATATATACCATCATCAATTGTTGCTAAATGTCTCTTAGGGCTTGTAAAAACAGGTTTATCTGTAGCATTTCCCAACATATTTTTTATTTACAATTGTGGCAAGACATCTTAAAGGCACAATATGTACGATTTTTGGATTAAAATGCTCAAAAAACACTCAAACAATGTTAAATATATTGTTGACGTGTACTTGCAAGATCCCAAATGTTTCCAACAATGTTTAAATCCAGAGAAATCAGGTATTTTAACCAGTGTAACGGCCCGTCATTATGTCGTCTGTCAATGACATATCCATGTTACCGGTAGAAGACACTTATATACGCTTTATAATATGTATATTATGTTATGTGTTTAATAATTATTATGCTTTAATATATTATGTGTTTTATTAGATAGGTGAGCAACTGTTTGGATACTTTTATTGACAGAAAACGAATCATTGTTATATAGTTCAACACGGTTATTAGTCTTATTGCTTGAATCTCTTGTTTTCTTGATTTACCGCGAGTAACATGTTTGCACCATGCCTCAGAGACAATGTAATTCAGTCAAGTGGCTAGCATGGCATAATCAAAAAGAGCTTGTAGTAACAGTGCAGCATTTTCTCCACCATACAAAATATTAAAAAATTAAGTGCATGCCATTTAGCAACACAAGTCACCCAGCTTTTAACAATATGATATTCTAATATCGAAGTTACTGCAATGTGCAACAAGTGTCTCATACCAGCCACCGAGCGAACGCACAGAGTAACCTTAACATAACTTTCAACACACTCAAATGTATTTTAGTAAGATTGTAAAACAGCGCTATGTTACCCCACAATTTTAATTTATCAGATAAAGTGACCTGTATGAGAAGTAATTCAGCACTTGCGGCTGTTTTATTAGAATGAAATAAAAAGAGGGGAATTTAAGTGATTTTAAGTATCAGACATAACTGTAACAAAGTTTGAGTTCAGGAAAGGAGGTGAACTTCAAATGTAACTTTAATAAAAACAGCAAGGTAAAATGTCCCACGGCCCTCGGCCCGCCCTGCTTCATACCACAGTAACGTTAATAAAACGAACACAATAGCTCAATCATTAGTCCGGTCGGATTGCTTTCCATCGGCTGTGGAGGTGAAGATGACAACTCCCATGATTCCACGTTCAGTCACGGCATCATCAAGCTACGCCTTTGTTATTGTTTTGAAAAAGGAACCTCTAGAGGCGTACTGTGTCTTTAAGTGTCTTGAAAGCAGATTCAAAATACAATATACGAGTCTAAATGTCTTCTGTTGTTCCCAAATCCTTAGGGCAAATTTCGTTGTATAATGTATTAATTTAATTATTCTCTCCTTTAGAAAATAGTGGCAGACCCTCAACTTATTGTTAAGGGGGTTTCCAGGTTTGACTATTCCCAAGGATCTTATTTAGGTATGCTTATATCTGTGTTTATTTACATACTCCAGTAGGTGTTGGTTTTGAATGATACTGTATCTACAGTATGCAGTAAATAGCATCACTCCATATAGACCAGAATGCCTTTTGTTAACTCAATGAAAGATACATTTTTGCTAATGTTTGTGCTTTTACCTCAGGAGACTGCTGGTTTCTTGCTTCAGTTGGAGCTTTAACCTTTCAGGAGGATGTCATGGACCAGGTCATGCCAGTTGGCCAGTCATTTGGTGAAGATTATGCAGGGATATTTCACTTTAGAGTGAGTTCTTTGGTCTTTTTCAAAATAACTTAAATACATTTTATGAAATCAAATGATCAGTCCTTAATCCTTCTGCTTTATTATAGTTCTGGAGGTTCGGGAAATGGATTGACGTTGTCATTGATGACAAACTGCCAACAATCGATGGCAAGCTCATTTTTGTTCATTCAAAAACATCTAATGAGTTTTGGCCTGCCTTGCTGGAGAAAGCTTATGCCAAGTAGGTTTATTCTTAAAATGATTCTTCTTTCATAGTATAAAAGCATGTTTGTTTATTGAACATAAAAATATTAGGTTACACTTGATTTTACAGTATGTGTACTTGTACTTACCCAAGACAGCACTGGTAATGTAAGGTAACTACATGGGTAAAGGTTAAGTTTAGGGGCAGGTTCAGGGTTAGTACCTAGTTATTACCCTGTTATTGTAATTGCTATAATAAGTACGTATGTACATGGGGAACAAGACTGTAAATAAAGTGCTACCAAATATTATTTAACCATAATTACAAGAGTTTTGGCCTTTTTCATGTTGTGTATGTACCCTGGTTCTGAAGTTGCCTTACAGATAGAAGTATTGGACATTGTCACAATGATAACAGTCCAAACCCGGTCCTGGAGGGCCACTGTCCTGCAGAGTTTAGCTCCAGCTTGCCTCAACACCCCTGCTTGGAAGTTGCTAGTAAGCCTAGTAAGACCTTGATTAGCTGGTGTGTTTAACTGGGGTTGGAGCTGAACTCTGCAGGACAGTGGCCCTCCAGGAGCAGGATTGGACACCCCTGGGCTATTTTAATCATCAACAATTTGAGTAAATCCACAGAATCAATCATTAAAGGCTTGTTGGTCCACTGTATATTGAAATGTAGAATTACTTTTACAGGGTGTGCGGCTCCTATGCTGACATGCACGCTGGTCTTGTATCTGAGGCTCTGTTGGACTTCACTGGTGGCATCCACGTGCACTTTGAAACAGCAAAAACTTCTGTTGATTTGTGGAGCCTGATGAACCGTGCAGCAAAAGCAAAGGCTCTGATGGCCTGTGGCACCTTTGTGGGGGTAAGCGGTGACCTCAGGCTTGTCCTTTCATTACTGTGACATATGTTATCATCATATCCATCTAAAACACTGTCACTGAAGTATTTTACATTAAAGATTTCAATGTTCAATTAAATACAAATTACTATAGTGAACATTTCTAAAATGTAAGATGTAGGGAACAATGTAGAGCATTAGCTGTACATAAAACAATCTTTTCCTATTTCCTGATACATATTTCACAGAGCAGCATTTTTGATTCAATATGTCTTTTTTTCATACCATATCAGAAAACATCTGCAAACACAGTATTACCCAATGGTATTGTTCAAGGCCATGCATATACAGTGACGGGGGTTTACAAGGTAAGTATTCACAGAATCAAATGTCAGATCACAGTGCCATCAGATTAGGGAGACCGACAGATAGACAGATAGACAGACAGACAGACAGATAGATCTTCACATGTAACCACCTGGGAAAATGTTCAATAAGCCTGAGGTTGATTTTTATAGAAAGACAGGTGTTTAACTACAACAGGGGTGCCAAATCCTGTTCCTGGAGATCTATCTTCCTGCAAAGTTCAGCTTGAACCCTGATCAAACACAACAGAACCAGCGATTGTAGATCTTCAGGAGCGCTTGATAATTACAGACGGGTGTGTTAGATCAGGGCTAGATCTGAACTCTGCAGGTTTGATCTATACTATAGGAATAGGACTGGCACCCCTGAACTACAACAATACTTGCTTTGTTCTCATATTTTTCAACCATTTTTGTTATTGTGTACACCAGTATTTATTTACTAATTGCATTCAGATGTATTCAGCATGAGCTCCACACTTTGGTATGTCCTTTGTTCAGTTAGCATTCATTCCTGTGTATCTCTTACGTCAAGCCTGTGATTTTGCAAGAGAAGTTTCTTGAAAAAATGTTTTGTACTTTATGTAACTCAAAGCATTGTGTTTAGCCACCTTAGTCCTGAGGTAAACAGGTTATTCCACAATATCCCTGGTGAAATGGCAAATGGCATATTCTGTATTTATGCATCAAAAGTGTCATGTCATGTTGTATTCTACAGGTAACATGCCGAGGAAAACCAGTTCAGCTGGTGAGAGTGTTGAACCCTTGGGGAAAAGGCGAGTGGACCGGTGACTGGAGTGACAAGTAAGAGTCGAATGAAATTATAGATTCACTAATCACAACACTGATCAAGCGTCACTCTTTGTTTGTACCACTAGATGATTCATGACTATTATATTAAGTATAAATAAATAAATAAATAAAAAGTCTTAATGAGGTTTGAGAGTTGTTTTAAGTTATTAGTATGCTAAATATCTTTTTTTCCAGTAGGCTTGTTAGCTTTCAAACTGTAAATCTTTAAAAGTAATTTTGTCCCCATCATATGTAGTATATTAGATAAAATATTTTTCTAGGTTTCTTTGATCAAAACATCAACATTTTAATAACTAATTTTAAATGATACCACTACTTGGGTTTGCATAGATGCTGACATTTTTGAAAGCTGCTATTTTTATCAAGTCCCCATGAATGCAAAATTCAGGTGTTTAATTTTTTTATTTAATTTTTTTTTTTATCAAGGCAAGGCAAGGCAAGTTTATTTATATAGCACATTTCATACACAATGGCAATTCAAAGTGCTTTACATAGAAGAAATTAAAATAATAAAAAGAAATAAGAATAATTAAAACAGTTTAGAAAAATAAAATGAAATACAGTACAGTACAGTCGGACGAACAGTGGCACAGTGCTCATTCAGTAAATGCATAGCTAAACAGAAGTGTTTTGAGTCTGGATTTGAATGTGACCACTGTAGGAGCACATCTGATCTCTTCTGGAAGCTGGTTCCAGCTGCGGCTGGCATAATAGCTAAAAGCAGACTCACCATGCTTAGAGTGAACCCTTGGTATTTCTAGCTGATATGATCCTAATGATCTGAGTGATCTGTTGGGTTTATATTCAGTGAGCATATCTGCAATGTATTGAGGTCCTAGGCCATTGAATGATTTATATACCAGTAATAATACTTTGAAATCAATCCTAAATCTAACTGGGAGCCAGTGTTAAGAACTGAGGATTGGTGTGATATGTTCATATTTTCTGGTTCTGCTCAGAATCCTGGCGGCAGCGTTCTGTATGAGCTGCAACTGTCTTATGGTCTTTTTGGGAAGGCCAGTGAGGAGTCCATTACAATAATCCACCCTGCTGGTGATGAAAGCATGCACAAGTTTCTCTAAGTCTTGTCTGGAAACAAAGCGTCTAATTCTTGCAATATTTTTTAGATGATAGTATGCTGATTTAGTTATTGCTTTGACATGACTACTGAAACTAAGGTCTGACTCTAGTGTCACACCAAGATTCCTGACTTGATTTTTAGTTGTTTGACCCCTAGAGTGAAGGTATGCGTTCACCTTGAGAACTTCATCTTTGTTTCCAAATGCAATGACTTCAGTTTTATCTTTGTTTAACTGAAGAAAGTTTTATCAAGATGATAGCAATTGGTGATCAATTATATATATATATATATATATATATATATATATATATATTGGGGTAATACCTTGAATATCTGAAGAATAACCAAAACCTTATGTTAAGATGGCTCCTGCACGTATTGTTTATTAGGCAATGACATTGTTGTCAAAAGTATTACCATTCACACGGATCCGCTAAAATGATTAAAAGCGCTGTATTATTCATGCCAGGCCAGTGCATTGCCGCTGTCACTTTGTAAAGAAACGCTACACACTTATAGACTGAACATAATACACATGCGCATGATGTCACCGTTTTCACAAATTTGCGTTTTTGTACTTTATACAGAAAATATAACATTATCGTTTTCAAAAACTTGCACAGGCCCCACAAAACGCTGTTGTCATGTAAATAAACGGCCACAACGTTTTCTGTTTTTAGTTTAACATCTTGTCTAGACTTGTTAAGGAATGTTCACTAACATCGCTGGAGGTTGTCAAGTGCTGTTGATTTTTAATTTGCATGAGTTACATCAACGGTCACTGCTAACTCTCATTCACTGAAGGATATTTTGAATGAATGAGCTTTTGTTGCCTTTAGTCAGTCTTTTGTTATAGAATATACCTTTAAAATAAAAGCCAGTTCTTTAGTGACATCATCTTCTGGGAAATGTCATCATTTAGGTGGGGAACAAAGCACAAACATCAATTACTTTTAAAAAGAGTTAATGAATTCTGATGGTCATTTTAAAACATTTCAACCTGTTAAAATGAGAGAAATCTGAATGATAATTTATACAAATATAGTTAAACAATAATAAAATGGACTTTAAATTGACTCTGAGGTACAATTGCTAATTTTATTTCCATACTTTTTGTTATCTTATTTAATTCTGTGCCAATGGAAATTCAACTAACCCTAACCCTTTTAGAGAAATACTAATTACAACAGAAGCTTTTCAATTCAAAAGTTATATCTGTTTTTTTCCTCTTTATTTGCTGCTGTTAGTTTCTCAGTGAGCATAACCCCATGTAATATTTTAATATATGCTTTTGCATAACTTTAGGTCATCATTGTGGAACAAAGTGAGTCAGAAGGAGCAATCCAGGTGTCGTTCTTTGGCCAATGACGGAGAGTTCTGGTGAGCATTAACTGTAGTTTCAGATATGATCTCTAGCATCAATGAATCAAATGTTTTCAGTTACTCATATTTTACTGCAGGATGTCAATGGAGGACTTCACCAAAAACTTTGAAGACATTGATATTTGCTGCCTTAGTCCTGATTTTCTGGACAGTTCCTCTGAATGCAAATGGACTTCCACATGTTACAAAGACAGCTGGGTTAATGGGACTACAGCTGGTGGCTGCCTCAATAATAAAGGTATAGCTCATATATATATAATGAGAGAGAGTGGCATGTGAGCATTTCATACAATTACATACTAGCATGCATGAATAGAAATATTAGATACAACATGCAATATGCTTTTGGGGTGTCTATGCATAACATTGGCCGTGTGTGTGTGTGTGTGTGTGTGTGTGTGTGTGTGTACACAGTATAAAAACCATTAAGTCTATGGAGAGTCCCCACAAAGATAGTGAACCAGATGTGTGTGCGTTTATGTGTACCTACTGCATGTACCTCAAAGGTCTAATTCAATGGATGTCTTGTAGACTCTTTCTGGATGAACCCTCAGTTTCGGGTGAGGATTGAGGAGCTTGATAAGGAATGTAGTGGTCAGTGCCCTGAAAACATACTGGTGTCCCTCATGCAGAACCATGAGAAGAGAAACAGAAGTGAAGTTTCTAACTATGCCATCGGCTTCGATGTTTTTGCGGTCAGTATTAACAAATAACTCTATTGGAGTCACAGAAAATACAGTAATTTTGGTTTCCACTTATTAATGGTGTGCTATTCTATTTTCTACTTCAACAGATTCCACCAGAGGCAAGTACAAAATATTATTCAAGCTCAAAAGTGTTAAACTTTGCTTTGAAAATGCATAAATTACATGATATTTACTAAATAAACTGGTTGCTTGAATACAAGTTTATATTTAATTCTCCTTTAGATGAAAGATGTGAAGCTCCCGGACAAGTTCTTCTACCGCAAACGCCCCATTGAAGGTAGTGGGAACTTCATCAATACAAGACATGTGATGAGATTCTTCAAGCTTGATCCAGGAGAGTATCTCATTGTACCGGCCACTTTCAATCCTAAAGAGTGTGCAAAATTCATATTGTCCATCTTCTCAAAGAGTGAATCCCATAGGAGAAATATGAAACCTGAGATGACATATTTATGAAATGACCTATCAGTGACTCCAGATAAATGAAAAGACTCGACTACTGACAGTTTCATACATCAGTGCTGTGCTATATATATTCCCCGGGAATTTTTGTTGTTTATTAGCATTAATGTTTCTCTTAAACTATTGTTATTTAATGTAATCTGAATTTGTGAGCTGTGAAATTAATGTTATTAGTCACATTTATTGTTGTTTATGTGTAAGGTTTTTGATTTTCTGTCATGTTGTAACGTTGTGATTGGGTCAGGTCAGTCAGTAACATAATGACACCTTGTTAATGCCATTTCAGTGAGTGCCCATCATGTCGTCAAAATTAATCGCATAGACTGAAGTGTCACAAAAGATCCAATACTAAAAAAAATAAACAATGTTTTTCAAATAATTATTTCCCCATATATTATTTCAAATGTCTGATTACAATTTTAATATTTGCTATGCAATAAGACTGATTGACCGCTAGTGCGGCTGCGTCGAGTTTTTCCAGCTAAACTGCTCCAAATCCATAAAACTAGTTATTTAGTGGACAGTGTTTTGCTCCATTTAGTTTCTGGAGGAATAAGTGAAGGGCCCCTGTAAGTATTGAACTAACACTGCAGTTACGGGTTTCTTACAGTAGAGGGCAGCATTTCACTAAAACAATGGACATCACATTCACAACAAACACAGGTAGAAGTGAGAGCGTTTACTGAGATCCGCCTCGGTCGAGTATTTTTTTATTTTTTTTTTATTTTTTATTGAACAATATCAATTTACAAAACCAAATAGGGAACAATAAAATGCCTATTACAAAGTATACACTTTTCCAATCATATCTCCATCATAAATGTCGATGTGTGTGTATATACATCACATACAATAACAACAAACAAAACAAACATTCTTTAACCATTTTAGAGGGGGTGCAAGGAAAGAAAAAAATAATAATAATAAATACATGTATAAAATCTTACCAAACTTAAAAGGAAAGAGACTCATATATTGATGTACAATTCTCCAAGGGTTTGATTATCTTTGGATAAGTGTTTTAAAGATTCTAAGTATTTTTTACATTAATTTTTAAAGTAATTTAAAGAGGGTTTACTGTTACTCTGCTTACTTTTGTGTATGTGATATTTTCCCATTGTGATAATAATGTTTAAATTGTATGACAACTTTTCCGAAAGACCATCTGCATAAACCAAAACCTGAGACAAAATTAGTGATGGATTATCAGTGTTGATATCAATATTTAACCAACTGAAAAGATCCTGCCAGAATTTCAATATTACTGGACAAGCAAAAAATAAATGATCAATGGTTTCAGGCTCTTTTAAACAAAAAACACAAGGATCTACTTCAAAACGGAATCTTTTGCGTAAAACTTCAGCAGCGGGATACACGTTATTAATAATCCTAAACTGGATATCCTTAATTTTAGGTAAAATTGGCCATTTCAGGTAATTACAGAATTTGTTTTTAAATGTTTCACTTTCAAATTGTTTTAATTTGGAAGGTTTATTGAAATCTGAATATAACTTACATTTGAATACATTCCCTATTACTTTGTTGTTAAATTTTTTATCTCCAATATATACTTCTCCAATCTTTAACTCGGGCAGTTTAACAGATACCTTTGAATATGTAAGAGTGTTTTGTATTAGTTTAAAGCAAGAGGGATGGCTTTGCACAGTGTATTAAATTCTCTAAAGGAACATTTTATCTAAAATTTCTCCATGAATGTATTATGCTGAATAATTTGACATGTTTCATCTAAAAGATCAACAACATATACAACTTTTTTTTCATACCACTGTTTTTTGAATACTGTATTTCTGTTTATTGTAATGGTTCTGTTATTCCACAATGTGGAACAATGCGGTGAAACATTTTGGGTGATTATCATTATCCAGTAGTATAAAATCTGTTTGTGGAATTTTGAAAGCTTAATTGGCAATTTGGAAACCTCAAAATCACTTTTCAGCAAAAGTTCTAATCCTCCAACTTGCTCGAATACAGACTTTGGTATATGAAACCACATTGAGTTAGGCTGGGCTAAATACATTTTAATCCAATTCAGTTTAAGTACTCCAACCATTGATTCAAATTCAGAGGCTTTCAGACCTCCATTTTTATATTCTTTAATCATCTGAGATTTTTTAATATAATGAGTTTTGTTTTTCCATATAAAATTAAACAAAATAGAGTTTACCTTTTTTATCAGTTGAGGAGAAACATAAAGAGAGTAACATGGGTAAATAAGTTTAGATATGTCTTCATAAGCTTTCCTGTAGCTCAGTGGTAAGAGCATTGCGTTAACACCGCAAGGTTGTGGGTTCAATCCCAGGGGATTGCACATACCTATGTATAAATGTATAGGATAACGCAATGTAAGTCGCTTTGGATAAAAGCGTCTGCCAAATGCATAAATGTAAATGTAAATGTTCTGCTTTGATCAAGAGTATTCTGCCCATGATAGACAGATCTCTCATAAGCCAATGATTAAGGGATTTTTTCATACTATCAATTTTCTCTTCTATATTTACTAATTCTCTCATATGAATTTCTTTAAATATTTTTAACCCTAAATATTTCACTTCAGATTGAACAGGAATGGATTCTATATTTTCTTCACTACATGGAAACAGAGGAAAAAGTTCACATTTTTTTAAACTTAGGCATAAGCCTGATGCTCCAGAAAAAACTGAAATAATATCCAGAACTTTTTTAACTATAGATTTGTCTTTTAAAAATATTGCTGTATCATCCGCAAATTGACTAATTCAATATTCATAATCAGGTAATTCCTTTTAATTGAGGATGGTTGACAACTAAATAAGCTAGCATTTGAGTGCATAGTATGAACAGTTTTGGAGAGATTGGACAGCCTTGTCTAATTCCACGCAAAATTTTAATTCTAGGAGTCATGCCTGGATTAAGGGATATATAACTATGAATGTTGTTATAGAACATTTTAATAACCTTGCAAAACCCTTCCCCAAAACCAAACATTCTAAGCGTCGTACATATAAATTCATGCTCCACATTGTCGAATGCTTTAAAAAAATCTAAAAACAGAATGAGAGTTTCTGATTGTATCAGTGATTGATAGTCGATCATATCCAATATTAGTCTAATATGGTTTTGAATATATCTTCCCTTTATGAATGCTGATTGATATTCCTCTACAAGTTTTCCAAGTACCAATTTAAGATGATTAGCATACACCAGGGCAAGTAATTTATAATCTGTACATAACAGAGTTATTGGTCTCCAATTATCTAATAATAACAACTCTTTTTTAGGTTTAGGTAGCAGGGTTATTAAACCTGTTTTCATAGTAGGTGATAAACTTCCTTCCTGAATGCATTCTAAAAATGCATTATATAATCATTTCCGAATATCTTTCCAAAAATGTTTTAAAAATTCAGTAGATAAACCATCTATACCTGGTGATTTACAATTACTCATTTGTATTAAAGCTATATCCATTTCCTCTAAGGTCAACTCATCATCAATTAAAACTTTGTCTTCCTCTTTCAGTTTATGTATTTGATTTCTTATATTCCCAAATAAAGAATCACAATCGGCTTTATTATAATTGGATTTATAAAGGTTAGAATAAAAAAGCAAAATTTCATTTTGAATCATTTTTGGATCATCTGTTGTAATTTCATTAATCTTAAGCTTGCTAATCTTTTTCTTTGTTTGTCTTTGTTTTTCAAGGCCAAAAAAATTCGATGAACTTTTTTCTCCCTCCTCAATCCATCATGCTCTCGATCGAATATAAGCTCCATTTGCTTTTTCTGAATACAATTCATCTAGTTGAGATTGCAGTGACTGTAATTTTGCTGAATTTTCTGGTGATTCTTGTATATTAACTAGCAAAGAGTTTATTTCTCCAATCAATTCCTTTTGTTTCTGTTTTCTCCTCACTGATAAAAATTTACCTGTATCAATTGCTATTTGTTTAACCCTAAAATTTGAACCATTCCCATTTATTTAAGTTAGACATGTCTAACTTATCAATCTCCTCAATAAGAGCCAACACTTGTTGGTCAAATCTATCATTCTTTAACAAGTCATTATTAAACTTCCAAATATTAGGAGAAATTGGCAGTTTCTTAAGGACTGATAAAGACAGAGTAACCATACAGTGATCTGTAAGTGGGGCTGCTGTAATTTTACAATCAGAGACAATTTTACATAGTTCACAAGAAATAAGCCAATAATCTAATCTTGAACATTGTCCATTTCCTGAGGGGTTAAACCATGTATACTGAATGCTGTTTGGGTTGGATACCCTCCAGTAATCAACCACATTTACAGTTTCACAGAAATTCAATATAGTGTCATTATACACAGAATGTGAAGCTCTCTGAGGTCTCCTGTCTAGCCATGAATCAGGGACAATATTAAAGTCTCCACCTATTATCACATGTTCTGCATTATACTTTTTTTCCCCATTCATTAGCCAATTTTCCAAGTTTCTCAAACATTTCTCTATTAGCCACTTTACTATTATAACCATAAATACAGATTAATATGTAACATTTATCATGTATTTCTACTGCTATCATTAACCAGTGGCCTTCTGTATCCCCTTCGTGAAAAACTACAGATAATTCAGCCTTCAAATCTGTTAAATAATACCATCACTCCAGCTGAATACGATGATCCATGTGCAAACAAGGCTAAATCACCCCACTGAACTTTCCAAAATCTTTCATTATTTAACACAGAGTGAGTCTCTTGTAAGAAAACACAGTTCGCTTTTTGTTCCTTGCAAAATAAAACAAATAGCTTTCCGCTTAACACTGTTTTAACCCCCTAGCATTCAAAGATAGAAAAGAAATGGACATAAATTAAATTAACTTAACGTATCTCTCAGCCTTTAGCAGACACTAAACGCAGGCTCGGAGCCTGCAGCTACAGTCCCGGACCCAGAGTCCCGCATTCTCAGACCCCTCGTTTTTCGAGACAGCGCCTCCTATCAAAATTGGATCGGATAAACACGTGAAGAACTTAAGCCGAAACGTGAGTATCGTCAATTTTATTTAGCGAATCATATTCATTCGATTTCTTTTTAAATCAAAATACTTTAGGCTATAGCTCATCGATACACCAACATATGAATAGTCCATTTAATATTTGTAAAGATAGTTTGAAACAAAATTTGAGCCGTTAATGTATGTTTTTTCGCCTTTTTTCCCCGAAAATATTTTGATAGCTAACGTTAGCCTTTAACCTTGGGCTTTTTGTAGACAAGCCATTGTAAAAATGATTGATTAATTGATTAAATGATTAAAATTAGTTGACATTAAAGTAGACCAATTAAATACATTAAGTGTGTTAATTAATATCAAAGAATGTCATCATTAATTATTTAATCAGATTTACCGTTTGACCTTTTTTTAATTACCGGACCTTTTCTCCTAAACTATTCAATTGAATGAATTAATGCCGGAGTAATTATTTTACTTTATATCATCTATGTAGACTACTTAAATGAGTTCTTATAAAACGTAAGTAGGCTATTAAAAAAACCCGTAAGAATCAATATTAATTTAACTGTGATATGAAGTTGTTGCCAGTTATTTACAACTCATACAATTGCCTAATAATCAAATTTACTATGCCTTCACTATGTATTAATCAGTCGAGGAATTTGACAGAGCGATTGCAAAAAGAATGAAAAAAAGAAGGAACATTCGCCTACCAGAAAGTAATTATTTTACCTTGTGCATTTACATTACATTTTACATTTATTCATTTAGCTGACGCTTTTATCCAAAGCGACTTATAAATGAGGAGTTTTTTTTTATGCAATTGAAGATGAAAAGTAAAGTCACTAACACAATTCTTTCTTCCCATTTTTCTTTGCTTTGTCCTGTTTACAGCAAGATGATGTTTAGGTGATCATTAAATAAAGTACAGAATTGTTTATTATTGGTGTTTTGTCTATTCTTATTTGAGTTTTGCTTGCATTCAAAATATCAAAAAACAGGTTTTGTAATGTTAGCATGGTATAATGTTAATTAGACCATTATAGGTTGAACTGAAAGAAAAATTGGAATTCGAATAAAAAAAAAACATTGTAGCAATATAATATCACATAATATTTTTCAGAAGATAGTTCAATCTGTAATTGTATCCCTTCCGTCAGTCATTTTCTTTCAATTACACCCACGCTCAAAAAATAACTACTGGGTAATTTGTTAGTCAGAGAACACAATGAGTTTTTTTGGCACATGCATTAAGCAGGGAACGCAAATATTTATTTGGATAACTTTAAATAAAACGAGACCGTAATATTGCATCCCAATAGGCGCTGTCTCGAAAAACGAGGGGTCTGAGAATGCGGGACTCTGGGTGAGGGTGTCATGATGGAAACACGGAAGCAATTGCAAGTAAAAACTCTCTTTTATTTGAGTAATGTAATGATGGAAGTGAAGAGTCCAGAAAGAAACAGGTTAGTGACGCAGGGACTTCGATGGTCAGATGAGTGCCGTGATGGGAAGTGCTGAGGTGACGTGACAAATCCAGAGTGAACATCCACAGGAACACGAACAGGAACAGGAACGAAGAAGGCACCAGACTCGAACGACGACGGGAACAACACAACCGGGAATCACAAACAACAATCTGACAAGGGAGATGAGAAATGCGTGAGTATATATAGGTGATGAGATGAGCTGCAGCTGGTGATGAAAGTGATGAGCGGGATCGCTGATGAGCGTCAATTAGTCGGCACGCCCCACACAATCAGCACACACACACACACAACAACAGAAACACGAGACAAGAAGGAGGCATAGGATTTATGAACCGTGACAGTACCCCCCTCCCTAGGAACGCCTCCTGGCGTTCCCAGACTCCCTTACCTGCCGATTGTAATCATCGATAAGGGAGTGATCCAGGATGTCCCTAGCAGGAACCCAACTTCTCTCCTCCGGACCGTAACCTTCCCAGTCCACCAAGTACTGAAATCCGCGTCCCCTCCGTCTCGAGTCCAGAACACGATTGACCGAATAAGTAGGTTCCCCGTCTACGAGTCGCGGCGGGGGGGGAACCGGGGCTGGCGGATTAATGCGAGCAAAGAAAACAGGCTTAATTTTGGACACATGAAAGACGGGATGAATCCTCCTGTACACTGGAGGGAGGTTGAGACGGACTGTCACTGGATTAATGATTTTAGTGACAGAGAACGGGCCAATGAATTTGGGTGCAAGCTTATTAGAAATGGAGCGGAGAGGAATGTCCTTGGTAGAAAGCCACACTTTGGAACCGACAACGTATACGGGAGGCCTACGCCGGTGGCGATCGGCTTTGGCCTTGGTGCGCGCCCCCACTTGGAGTAGAGTCTCACGGGCTCTAGTCCAAGTGCGACGACACCTCTGGACGAAGGCGTGGGCGGAGGGGACCGCGACTTCGGATTCCAGACTAGGAAAAATTGGTGGCTGGTATCCTACACTACCCTCAAACGGTGATAGGCCCGTGGATGACACTGGCAACGTGTTGTGGGCGTACTCCACCATAGACAGTTGCTGACTCCAAGAGGAAGGATTCTTGGACACTAAACATCGCAACGCTCTCTCCAAATCCTGGTTGGCTCGCTCAGTTTGACCATTGCTCTGGGGATGGAACCCAGAGGACAGACTGACAGTCGCACCCAGGCATTTACAAAACTCTCGCCAAAATTTGGACACAAATTGGGGTCCCCTGTCAGAAACCACGTCCGTCGGGAGGCCATGTAGCCGAAAGACGTGGTCAACGACTATCAACGCTGTCTCCTTGGCTGAGGGTAATTTGGGCAAGGGAATGAAATGGGCCGCCTTCGAAAACCGGTCCACCACGGTCAAAACTACCGTGTGACCCTGGGAGGGTGGGAGGGCGGTGATAAAATCTAGAGCGATATGGGACCAAGGTCTCGAAGGCACCGGCAGCGGTTGAAGTAACCCATCTGGGGGTCGATTGGAAGTCTTACCCGTGGCACAAACTGAGCAAGCCAAGACAAAATTGTGAACGTCACGAGCCATGAGAGGCCACCAGAATCGTTGCTTGACCAAAAATTTAGTGCGATTAACTCCTGGATGGCAAGCCACATTGGAACAATGTCCCCACTGAATAACGCTGGACCGTAAACCCTCGGGCACAAATAAACGATTCGGTGGACAACGGGCCGGAGGCGTTACCCCTTCTAAGGCCTTCTTGACCTTCGATTCGATCTCCCATGTGAGTGTAGAGATGAATAGAGTCTCTGGTAAAATGCACTCGGGAGTAGACGGGCGTTCGGAACGGTCAAAAATACGCGATAAAGAGTCGGGTTTGATGTTTTTAGAACCCGGGCGGTACGAAAGAGTAAAGTCAAAACGACCGAAAAAAAGAGCCCACCGAGCCTGCCTGGAGTTTAGTCTTTTAGCAGTCCGAATATATTCCAAGTTCTTGTGATCGGTCCAGACGATAAAAGGTACCCCCGACCCTTCTAACCAGTGGCGCCATTCCTCCAATGCTAACTTGACTGCCAACAACTCTCTGTTGCCAATGTCATAATTGCGCTCGGCAGGGGATAAACGATGAGATAAAAACGCGCAAGGATGCATCTTATCGTCTGAAGGAGAACGCTGGGATAGCACTGCACCTACCCCCACCTCTGACGCATCGACCTCCACCACGAACTGACGTGATGGATCAGGGGTTATCAGGATGGGGGCTGAAACGAAGCAACCCTTGAGTTTGGCAAACGCAGCCTCGGCTGCGTCTGACCACCTGAACGTCGTTCTGGGGGAGGTCAAGGCGGTCAGAGGTGCGGCTAGTTGGCTGAAATTGCGAATGAAACGCCGGTAGAAATTGGCGAACCCCAGAAACCGCTGTAGGGCCTTACGGGAATCTGGGCTTGGCCATTCTACCACAGCCTTGATCTTCTCAGGATCCATACGCATTCCCTCAACCGACACGATGTAACCTAAAAAAGGAACAGACTGTGCATGAAAATCGCATTTCTCCGCCTTGACAAAAAGCCCATTCTCTAGCAACCTCTGGAGCACTTGTCGGACGTGCTGCACATGTTCCTGGAGAGACGAAGAAAAAATCAATATGTCGTCCAGGTAGACATATATGAACTGATCGACCATGTCTCGCAGCACGTCGTTGACAAGTGCTTGGAAGACCGCTGGGGAGTTGGACAGCCCGAAAGGCATGACCAAGTATTCAAAGTGCCCCCTGGGGGTATTAAAGGCGGTCTTCCATTCATCCCCCTCCCTGATGCGGACCAAATGATAAGCATTACGTAAATCCAATTTTGTGAAAACCGACGCTCCCTGCAACCTCTCGAAGGCTGAAGACATCAACGGCAAAGGATAAGTATTCTTTACCGTGATGCTGTTCAGCCCCCGGTAGTCAATACAAGGTCGCAGGGACCCGTCCTTCTTCCCCACAAAAAAGAACCCCGCCCCCGCTGGAGAAGAGGAAGGACGGATGAACCCCGTTGCTAGAGAATCAGAAATATATTTCTCCATAGCCTCCCTCTCTGGAGCAGAGAGTGAATATAATTTGCCCTTAGGCGGAGACGTACCTGGCAGTAACTCTATGGCACAGTCATAGGGACGATGCGGAGGAAGAGAAGCAGCCCGAGACTTACTGAACACCTCCTTCAGGTCCAGGTACTCCGCGGGCACGTTAGATAAATCCACTGCCTCCTCCTGAAACACAGGGACAGAAACAGACGGACAGGCAGACACTAGACAAGACTTATGACAAAAACTGCTCCACGCCGACACAGACTTCAATTGCCAGTCCACTCTAGGGTTGTGACGGGTGAGCCAGGGGTGACCAAGGACGATGGGTGCGAGGGGAGTGTCCAGTATGTAAAAGGAAATAGTCTCTGTGTGATTTCCAGATGTTATGAGAGTGATGTCCTCCGTGATGAGTGAGATGGTGGGAAGTTCCTGGCCGTTGAGAGCGTGTACTGAGATCTTGTGTGTGAGGGGTCTGAGGGGAACTTGGAGTTTGCGTGCGAATGAGTGATCCATGAAATTACCTTCTGCCCCAGAATCCAGAAGTGCTCGACAGTCGTGAAGGTGAGTTGACCATCTCAGTCTTACCGGAAGGAGAGTAGATGTGGATGAGGACTTCTCGGCGGAGATCCCACCCGATAGTAGCCTCATACTTACTATCGGGCTGGGCCTTTTAACGGACAGTTATAGGCGAAGTGGCCCGCTCCTCCACAGTACATGCAGAGGCCCTGGGACCTCCGCCTTTCCTTCTCCTCCCGGGAAAGCCGAGCTCGCCCCACCTGCATGGGCTCGTGATCGCAGACAGGGCTGACCGCGTCCCCGCCTCCAAATCGTTGGCCCTCGAACCCTCCTGTGGGACGACTGGGCTGAGTGCGGCGATCCATTCGTGATAATCGAGCGTCCACTCTTAATGCCAACGCGATCAGGTCGTTGAGTGATGAGGGAAGGTCCATGGCATAAATCTCCTTCTGGACGCGGTCAGCCAGCCCATGCAGGAACATGTCCCACTGCGCCTCCTCGTTCCATTGACTCTCCGCCGCTAGGGTCCGAAACTCGATTGAAAAGTCCGAAACGGACCTCTCTCCTTGTCGCAGATCAGCCAGCATCCTTGCTGCCTCTCTTCCAGCGACGGCCCGATCGAAAACCCGTTTCATTTCGGCGGAGAGCTCCCGGAACGAGGCGCAGCATGGATCTTGATTCTCCCACACCGCTGTTCCCCAGAGTGCCGCTCTCCCAGTCAGTAGCGTCAACACAAAGGCGACCTTGGCTCGCTCATTATTGAATGTCCTGGGTTGGAGGGAAAAGTGCATGGAGCATCGTGTTAGGAAAGCTCGACAGAAGTTGGGTTCACCTGCATATAACTCGGGAACTGGTAGGCGTGGCTCCGACTGGGAGGGGTTCTCTGGTGGTGGTGGGGGAACCGGCGGTGTGGGGGGCGCAGTGGGAGCTCGCAGTTGTTGAAGCTGTTGGGTGAGCTCGGACACCTGCGTCACTAGAGCCTGAACAGCGCGCGCTGTATCGTTGAGGTTCTTCTCCTGGGAGTCCATTCGAAGTATGCTGCTGTTCACGAACTCTTCCAGTGATCCGGTACTCGCTGCTTCCATTGCTTGGTCAGATTGTTCTGTCATGATGGAAACACGGAAGCAATTGCAAGTAAAAACTCTCTTTTATTTGAGTAATGTAATGATGGAAGTGAAGAGTCCAGAAAGAAACAGGTTAGTGACGCAGGGACTTCGATGGTCAGATGAGTGCCGTGATGGGAAGTGCTGAGGTGACGTGACAAATCCAGAGTGAACATCCACAGGAACACGAACAGGAACAGGAACGAAGAAGGCACCAGACTCGAACGACGACGGGAACAACACAACCGGGAATCACAAACAACAATCTGACAAGGGAGATGAGAAATGCGTGAGTATATATAGGTGATGAGATGAGCTGCAGCTGGTGATGAAAGTGATGAGCGGGATCGCTGATGAGCGTCAATTAGTCGGCACGCCCCACACAATCAGCACACACACACACACAACAACAGAAACACGAGACAAGAAGGAGGCATAGGATTTATGAACCGTGACAGAGGGATTGTAGCTGCAGGCTCCGAGTCTTCATAATATTGATCATTAGTCATCGGCGCTATCAGGATACTGGATAACATTAGCCTACTCGTGGTAAGTCTGATTTTTTATTTTTTATTAATACTATACTAATACTATTTATAATACAGTACTGGCTTTTTTCAGGTGGAGAGGCATTTTAGAGCTCAGTGAGAGCCCATAACATTAAACAGCTGTGTTGTCTTGATTTAACTGTTAGTCCAATCATTAGGCTAACGTTACATGACTTGCTTATCTACATTTGGTTACAGTCTTCGATTAGATCATATTTGCTTCGATTAGATCATATTTCCCCCAAGCCACCCCAAATAACATTGGGCTAGAGTACTGTACAGTATCTGTACTGTAGCCTACAGCACAAAAAGTACTGTATCAGTCAATGACCGATGCCATAGGACCAGAGCGCTGTCAATCACTGCCTGATTCAACTTTGGCAATGTAAAGCCTTTTTTTTTACCTTTCCAATAAAGTTATTTAAACCGTACTCGGTTACTAACGTAACCTCAGTTCTCTCTAGAAGAGGGAACGAGTATTGCGTAAGTTAGCCAAAAAAATTATCCTTAATTTGTATTCATTGTCAACGCAGTGCAGCAGCTAGCAGACCTAGAGCAGGCTATCTAGCGCGCTCATTGGCTCCTCTGCGGCAACTGCAGCAGCCTACCAGTGAGCCTGGCGTGACGTCGCGCCCTCACGCGTCACAGCCCGCCAGAATGGGGGTGGCTTAGCGTATAAAAGGAGGGCTCGGAGGCTGCTACCCTGGTTTTCGTCGACTGAAGCGAATGAGCTCGTGGCGCGAGCACAGCGGGTTACGCAATACTCGTTCCCTCTTCTAGAGAGAACCGAGGTTACGTTAGTAACCGAGTACGTTCTCTTACGAGAGGTTCTCTCGTATTGCGTAAGTTAGCTTACGCTACGGGAACCCTTTGTCAACGCCGTGCGTGCCTAGCATCCACTACATGAGTCCCAGGGGAAGCCCGGGGAACACTGAAAGTGGAAACAGGCGGCCAACAGAGTGGGCCAGCACATGTTCATAAACACACAGTAGGGTGTGTAGAGCGGCTCGGCCGGTCTATACAGATACTAACACAACCCTTTCTAGTGCAGCTCAACCAGGAAAGCTAAATCGAGTAAGTAGCCCGCGCACAATAGTCTGGGCAGGGCATACACACGACTTAGACTGATAGAAGTTTAGCCTGCAGGGCGGGAACTTCCAGGTTATAAAACCTAACAAATGTAGATGGGGAGATGCCATACAGATGTCATGAATGGAAATTCCGCTGGACCATGCCCCCGATGAGGCCATGCCTCTGGTGGAATGAGCCCGGATGCCCAAAGGGCACTGCAGGTGTTTAGACGCATAAGCTGCCGCAATAGTGTCTACTATCCATCTGGACAGACTGTGTTTCGAGGCGGCGAGACCCTTGGTGCGCCCTCCAAACGAAACGAAAAGCTGCTCCGAGCGCCTGAAAGCGGCGGAGCGCGTGACGTATTTTCTCAGAGCCCTGACAGGGCAGAGGAGGTTACTATCAACCTCGCTGCCGGATGCCGGTAGGGCTGAGAGAGAAATGACCTGCGCTCTGAAAGGAGTGCCCATCACTTTGGGGACATAACCATGTCTCGGTTTGAGAATGACTTTTGAATCATTAGGTCCGAACTCGAGACATGCAGCGTTAACTGATAACGCGTGTAAGTCACCCACGCCTTTGACTGAAGACAGGGCTATCAGAAAAACGTCTTTGAACGTGAGGTATTTCAGATCCACAGTGTCTAAAGGTTCGAAGGGATGAGCTTTCAGGGCCTCCAGGACCAAAGAAAGATCCCAAATCGGAACCGAGGGGGGCCGCGGGGGATTCATCCTCCTGGCTCCACTGAGGAAGCGGATGATGAGTTCATTCCTTCCTAATGCGCGGCCGCGCGCCGATTCGGCGAACACTGCAATAGCCGCAACGTAAACTTTGAGCGTGGAGGTGGACCTGCCCATGTCCAGCAGCTCTTGAAGGAAGCACAGAACCCACGAAACCCCACACGTTTGTGGGTCCAGATTTTTCATCGTGCACTATTTGTTAAACACAGACCATTTAGACGCGTAGAGCCGTCTCGTAGAGACCCCTCTTGGCAAATCAGCGGGTATCCGTTGATTATCCATGCATGCAGAGACCAGCGCTCTGGATGAGGATGCCAGATCGAACCGCGGGCTTGAGAGAGAAGGTCTCTTTTCACCGGGATCGGCCATGGGGCTGAGTCCGCCAGCCGCATTAATTCCGGGAACCATGTCTGGTTCTCCCAGCGCGGGGCTATGAGGAGCACTGGGTGGCGCGTCTCCCTGATTCTCCCGATCACCTGAGGCAACAGTGAGATCGGGGGAAAAGCCTACAGCGGGACGCTGGGCCAGGCTTGGGCCAGCGCATCCTCGCTCTTCGAGAAGAATTTCGGGCAGTGAGCGTTGAGCGACTCGCTTTGCCGAATAGGCGCCACAGAAGCTGGACTGTCTGGGGGTGCAGAGACCACCGGGGGAACGTTGTCCCTGGACAGCCAGCCTGGACCGTCGTTCAGGTGACCGGGCTCGTGCGCGGCTCTCAGCGAGCGCAGTGAGTGCTGAGCCCAAACGAGGAGGCGTCCCGCCAGCGCGCAGAGAGTTTTGGATCTGACACCGCCCTGACGGTTCACGTAGGACACCACTGACATGTTGTCCGTGCGGACTGGTACATGGTGGCCTCGCAGGTATGGGAGAAAATGCTTCAGCGCATTCTCGAGACCGTCTCCAGCCTCGGCGGGACTAAAACACTCTCTTTTCTCCTTTCGCCGGTGAGTGACGGGCGCGTGGGGCGGGGTAGCTTTCTTGTAATGTAAAGAAAAACTAGCCCCGTGACCGTCCGCTTCTGCGATCCCTTGTGAGCGGCGCAGTTTGTGCGGCTCGAACAGAGGGAGAGAGCGAGCCCCGTAATCGTCCGCATCTCTGACATCCCTTGTGAACATTTCTTGCAAGAAATAAAGCTTATACTTTTTAACCTTTGAGATCTCCAACTGTCTTCCAATTATTGATTAAAGTCTAGAAAGAATTTCCACGACAAACTGGCGACGAGGATGGGATCGCAAAGCTGATGACCTCCGTGGACGAAGCAATTGACTGATCATCCCAAAGACAAGAAGTCTCTGGCTCCGATACCCCAACGCTAAACTGCAAGGGACGGGAGAATTGTGGACGCCACGGCAGGCCTAGGTGGACGCGATCCCGAGAAAAAGAAACCAAGCTGCAAAAGCACGGTGAGAAACATTTTTGCACTAATAAAAATATATCCCAAAAGGGTCAGTGAGACGTGTATATCCCAAAAGGGTCAGTGAGACGTGTTCTCAAAGGTAAAGACCAGTAGTGACGATTACTGGCAGTGTGTGGTGACCACACGGGGAAAGTTCTCAAAGGTAAAGACCAGTAGTCACGATTACTGGCAGTGTGTGGTGACCACATGGGGAAAGTTCTCAAAGGTAAAGACCAGTAGTGACGATTACTGGCAGGGTGTGGTGACCACACGGGGAAGATTTTCAGAAAATTATCTGAAAAAGGTAATTAGTGCAAACATGGGTAATGTTAATGATAAAGAGTTGGAGACAGTGGATTTCTCAAAAGGGAATTATAGTTACATGACCAAGAAAAATGGAACGTGGTGGCATTATAGAATACCACCATTAATTGAAAAGTATGGATTTAATGGGGGTCTGAGTATAAGCCATCTGCAAAAGACAAAGGAAAATTGGACAAAAACAAGTCCAAAAAGAAAGGAAAAGTATAATTATGACTTTGATGGTCGAATTATAGATTTATGGTTAAATGAGGCAATTACCAGACAAAGAAGACAGATAAACGCAGCTTTAGCACCATTAGAGAGTACAGATAGTAGAGAGACAAAGGCAGAGGAAGCCAGAAAAACTTTACTAAACTCTGTTTCTCATTCTTCCGAGGAAATGAGATGTATGAAAACCCGCCTGGCTGAGGATGACCGCTGTCCGGCTACCTACTCCCCCTACCAACCACCAGCAGTGGGCTCCAACGTGGAACCACAAAGAGATCCAGGAGCAATGGGAGGTCAAGATCCTGAGGATGACAAAGAAGAAGACGGAAGTCTGCAAGCAAAACCACCAAAACACCCTGGATATCGAAGCCTGCTAGGTTCGACTACCCTGCCTTCTGCTCCTCCAGACTACACTCCTCCATCTCCAAAATTTGCTGATAAATTTTCACCAACCCAAAGAGAAGCCACAAACAGAAAAAGACACTCAACTGGCTCTGCTGAAGATGGGAGGGTTGATGATGGAAAATTACTGAAGAGGAGGAAGAGGGAGCAGAATGGAGCGAAATTACACCCAGTGGCCTGTTTCTCCTCCAAACTAGACAGTGTAGCACAAGGGCTACCTCCCTGTCTAAGAGCAGTGGCTGCTGCTGAAAAAGCTGTTATGGCTTCAAATGAGTTTGTGGGGTTTGGGGAACCAACTCTGTTAGTCCCCCATGTGGTGGCTATGATTCTACTAGAACAAAAGACATCGCATCTGTCAACAGCACGATGGCTGAGATACAATTTTGTATTTAGGGGTGTCATGGAAACAGAATATTTAGGGAATATTTAGGGGTGTCATGGAAACACCATTGCTCGTTTCATCCCGAATCGAGTGGGGCAATTGAGAGGGAAAATCAAACCCTCAAAACAAAACTGTCTAAAATATGTGAAGAAACAAATTTGAAAGTCGCAGATACCGTGGATCCATGGAACGCACTGTCGAAAAGTGCCAAAGCCATTAACGGAAGAGCCATCCCCTACACAGCCCGAGAATCAAGGTATTCAAGGCAACTAATCTGGGCCTGCCAAGTTGCTGGTTTTTCAATCCAGAACTACAGCCACTGGACAAAGGACGGAGAACTGTGCTCAGATGATCCAAGCATATTAGGGGTGGTGAGAACACACGCAAAGGAACTTTATTCATTTGACGGGGAAAGAGCAGGAGTAACGTTTCTAAGTATAACCACCAGGCCTGGACTCAGACCAAAGATCCATAGGCAAACTATGATGATGGATGATTTTCAAATGAACGGGTGTTTCATTTCTTTTCTTTTAAGATGTATTTCTGTTTTATTTTGTTTTCGAGCGTTTTATTTATTTTCTTTAAGCTGTTTTATTTTGTTTTCAAGATATGAAAAAGGGGTGGAATGTAATGGAAATTTTTAATTTAGCCAGCTTAAACCATATATGGTGTTAAAGAAACTGCAAGTTGCATTATCATCTTCTCCATCACAGCTGAAGAACGAGTTTAAAAGAACATTTGCAGAAAGAACAATTTGTTCTTCTCTAAAAACAGATGAGCTTGCTTGAACTAAGATCAAAATATATATTTAGTAGTTTTTAAAATGACATATGTGTGTGTGTGTGCTCGTATAACAAAAGGGTGTTAGAATATGTGTGACAATGGAAATAGAGATAACAGTGTACATGGGCTTATATATCAGAAAACACAAGCTCTAGTACGGAGAAGATAAGAAAGGGAGGGGTAGAAACGGTGAGTTTTCATAGTATATAAACTGGGCAAAAGGAGAAGTCAGTGCGCTTCTCATTTCAGACTCTGCCTGTTGTGTGAACTGCCTTTCTTGCAAGAAATAAAGCTTATACTTGTTAACCTTTGAGATCTCCAACTGTCTTCCAATTATTGATTAAAGTCTAGAAAGAATTTCCACGACAGTATATGAGTTCGTAATGTTCATATTTTGTTGTTGATCATATTGAACGAGTGATTTTATGTTGTTGAGTTTGCATAATGTCATCTAAGCTGTCGAATTTCGATGGAAATGTAGCTGTTGTATGTTGAACAGGATAACAAGTGATACTATTTACTGTTGTTAAACTAAAAGCTGTGAATTTAATGTGTGATGTGAACTAAATGCTGCCTGTTGCATATGCAGGTCAGGTTTTTGTCCTACGCTGGAACTGTGTTCATTTCAGCGTTACGATCTAAGATGGCGAGCCTTCCCAGCGAGATGAACATTGATTGATGCAAGGTTTGAGTTCACATCAACATCTGTGGATTTGGGTAGGAAAGTTCTGAGTGCCTGTTAGTTTTTTCAAACGGGACTGAGCTTTGTTTTTTTTAAAAGATTGCTCAGAGTATTTTGTTTTCCTGCACAAATTGATTTTCTTTATAGAATCATTTTTCCACAATTTTAAGGAACTGTGGATTCTCCGAACTGAATCTTTTGAATCGAATCTTTTGAACTGAATCTTTTGAATCAAATATTCCAAACAAACTTGAACTGAACTTTTTGAACTCATCCTTTTGGACTGAACAGTTCAAACGAGTCTTTTGAACTGATTTAATTGAACTGTCTTCTAAACTGTTTGTTTACACATTTTGTTAAATTCTGATGAGTTATTTTTGAATGTGATTCAGTGAACTGTCCAATTTTACAATTGTAAACATTAGTAAATGTTTATGGAGTTGTATTTGCTATTGATATTGAAGGTGTAGTATTCTAGGAATCCTTATAGCCTAGAGGGTGCACCCAATTAACGAACAACAGAGAGTAGTGAAATTGTTCATTTATTGTGAATTGAATTGAGACCCTATCACTGTGACAATTTGTTGATCTTTATTTAATTTTTATTTGTTTCTTTTGAAAATCAACAATTACATTAATAGTTCATTTAAATACAAAGATTTCCTTTATTATTTAACCAGTGTTGTCTTTATTACACCTCCATAGTCGAACCTACTGGCCTAAGGGTAATATTAGTAACAAGTGCAATATTATTTGACACGTGTGCTACATTAATACATGCAAGTAATTATGACTGAAAACATCCAGCAACTAGGGAATACACAGCCATGGATATATGTTTATATATAGGGCTATACAACCATCTACTGGTTACACAACAGTATTACAGATGATAAAGGCTGCATGACTCCGAGGTAAATATTTAGTACTGTAAAATCCCTTAAAACATTTATATAATTTGTTTGGAATAAATATTTTAAGTCTGCAACTTGTTACTGTATGTGGGAGTTCAAAGCAGTTTGTATTGTTAGATTATAATACATTTCCTCTCTCATTTTCCAGGAAGTGGAGCAACTTTTCCATAAACAAAATTCTGATGCTGACACAGAGTGATGCTGATGGAGTGATAGTACCAGAGATCCACAGTCCCTATCAGACAACAATCTTACTTTGTTCAGACACATCACCTTTGAATGACTGGGATCTTGATCTTCAGACACCTGATTTATTTTATTTTAATATAAACTAGCAAATATTTTAATTTCCTCTAGATTAAAACAAACACAATTCACAAGTACACAAGAGGTTGCACTTTATTCTTATTAATCTATGCTGATCTTGGATTAGCATACCAACAGCATATGAATGTTAAGGGCATAGTTCACCCAAAAATAAAATACTCACGTATTTTACTCACCCTCATGCTGTCCCAGATGCATTTTACTTTCTTTCTACAGATAAACACGAATTAAGATTGTAAGGAAAGTAATCCATCTCTGCGAGTCCTAACGACACTTTAAACCACACACAGTGAGCGTGACGGTAAGCCATGCGACCTCAGTGGATGAATCAATGCCTTCTGAAGTCAAACAATATGGCTAGATAAAAGAAATACTAATAATGTGACTGTTTTAACTATTAAAAATCACTTCCGACCAACTGTCTTACGTGCATGGGTTACAATCCACTTGTATTATGGACTCACAGAGATGGATTATTTCCTTTAAAATCTTTGTCTATGTTTAAGTGAAGAAGAAAGTCATATACATCTGGGATGGCATGAAGGTGAGTAAATGATGAGAGAATTCTCATTGTTTGGGTGGACTATCCTTGTACTGCTTGTGTCCAGTCACTGCTTTGTTACTTGTACTGCAACAGTAACTGTTTAAAGAATCATTGCAACGTTTAAAATGTATATGAATTTTTAAAATGTATTCTGTATTTGTAATTGTGCATTTTGTATAGTAATGTATATCATGAGAATACTGTGCATTACATGTATATTATGCAGTTAATGTTTTGTGGATTCTGGTCTTTCCGGTCACAACATAATTGCATCCAAGACTTTCACTTTGATACTTGTGTATATGATTTAGTGACAATAAAGAATGCAAATTTATTTGAATTCATATTTTCAATTACATTCATTTAACTGGTTGTATAATTCACAATTGAAACGGTTGATGATTGTTAAAATATATTTACATTTTTAAATGTTAGAAGATAGTGTTAATTAAATTAAATAAAATAACTAAATACAATTATCAATTTAAAACAAGTGGCAACAAGAACATTCATGTAATGAAATGCCCTTTGAGGTTTGTATCATCTGACAGCAGGCCACGATTGTAATTTTCATATTGTTTAAATTCCTCTTATTTAAGTGATCATTAATTTTGATGGTGTAAATGTATATCATGCTAACAATGAGTAGTGTGATGGCCATGTTTGCCAACCTTGATTACCTGGCTGAAGTGAAACTTTCTTGACGGCTGAATATATCACACACGTTTGTTAGTATTCTCTTTAAATTGTAACAGCTCAACCTAATCAGAGCCTAACATGCAAAGGAATCATCATGAATAAACAAATATTCTCCGAAAACATTGGACACTACAATATTTTAAGTAGGCTATTATATACAGTACTTTAATCAGAATCAGAATCAGAATCAGAAAGAGCTTTATTGCCAAGTATGCTTGCGCATACGAGGAATTTGTCTTGGTGACAGTAGCTTCCAGTACACATACAATATAAAGTGACAAGACAAGTGACAAGTAACATAAGTATAAATAAAAAATAGAAAAAAAAATAAAATAAAATAGAAATAAAAGATTATAAATTATAAATATATATAAAGTTATAAGGTGCTATATGAAATGTCTGAGGGAAGTATTGCACATGTTTGTTCCACAGTAGGGGAACATTTAAGTGTTCATGAGGTAGATGGCCTGGGGAAAGAAACTTTTCCTGTGTCTGGTTGTTTTTGTGCTCGGTGCTCTGTAGCGTCGACCAGACGGTAACAGTTCAAACAGAAAGTGTGCTGGGTGTGACGGGTCCAGAGTGATTTTGCGAGCCCTTTTACTCACTCTGGATGAGTGCAGTACTTTGAGTGTGGGAAGGGTAGTGCCAGTGATTCGCTCAGCAGTCCGAACTATCCGCTGTAGTCTACGGAGGTCGGTTTTGGTAGCAGAGCCGAACCAGACGGTGATGGAAGTGCAGAGGATGGACTGGATGACAGCTGAGTAGAACTGTACGAGCAGCTCCTGTGGCAGGTTGAATTTCCTCAGCTGACGCAGGAATTTCCTCAGCTGACGCAGGAACTTTCCTCAGCTGACGCAGGAAGTGTAGGCCTACTGTCACGGTTCAGGGTGCTTTATCGGCTTCCCTGTTGTCTGTGTTGTCCTGTCATTTTCTGCAGCTCGTGACCTGGGCAATCAGCGCTGATTCTTCAGCGCTGGTGTGTGCAGATCACGAGCTGATTGCCCTCACCTGTTGCTTGTAACCTTCCTCCCTTATATTCTCTGCTGTGTCTGCTGTGACTGACGCTCTGACGTCCCGTTTGGGCATTGCACCTGAGGTGGTCTCCACAGCCTGTGTCCGCAGGGTTCTGTACGGACGGCTCTGGAGTTGTTACACCAGCTTTCTGTTTGTGTGTGTGTCACTACACACGTTGGATGTTTATTGGATTTTTGTTGTGCCAAATAAACTGTCGCACTATCCTCTGCGTTTGAGTTCTCTCTTTACGTTCCTGAAAGAATCTACTGACCACAATGGACTCAGCAGAGGAGATCGACGTTCACCGAATCCTCAGGCAACAAGGCACGCTGCTTGGTAGACAGCAGGAGGAGATCACTGCCTCTCGTCACGCTTTTTCGGAGCTGTCACTTCAACTGACCCAGCTGACAGAACGGCTTGATCGATTTCAGATTATTCCTCCCACGGCTCCGGTTGTACAACCTCCGTCCGAACCAAAGACAGCTGCTTCCCGTCATGCTGAACCTCGTCTTAATCCACCTACTCCATACTCCGGTGAGCCCAATTCATGCCGTTCCTTTCTGTCACAATGTTCTCTGACTTTTTCACTCCAGCCCTCCTGTTTTCCCACAGAGCGATCTAAAGTGGCATTCACCATCACGCTTCTGATTGGACAAGCGAGAGAATGGGGAACGGCCATGTGGGACAATGAACATCAATGTTGCAGCTCGTTCAAGGAGTTTTCGGAGGAGCTCCGCAAGGTGTTCGATCGCTCCGCGCTTGGGACGGAGGCGGCGGGGGCGTTATCTTTGCTGCAACAGGAAGGTCGGTCTGTGTCGGACTACTCTATAGAGTTCCGCACTCTCGCCGCGTCATGCGGATGGAATGCTAAGGCGCAGTGGGATCATTTTCTTCACGGGCTGGCAGATTACATCAAGGACGAGATATATTCTCTCGAACTGCCTCCAAGCCTCGACGGATTAGTCGACCTCGCCATCCGCGTTGACAACCGGATAGCTCTCCGTTCCCGGCATCGGAGGGACGTGGCTTCTCACGAGCTCTTCTCCAACCTGGTCACTGGAGCGGCGGGTGATGCAACTTCTCAGCGTCTCGTCTTGCCTGAGGAGGAGCCTATGCAGATCGGGAGAGCCCGGCTGACGATCACGAGTGGCGCCATCGTCTCACTCACAATCTGTGTCTTTACTGTGGGGAGGCGGGGCATGTGGCGGCCTCGTGTCCTGTGAAGGGGCAACGTTTTTCGTCCAAGGAGGGGCGTAGGGTGAGCGTCACTAATACATTGCTGCCCTCTGGTGGTCGTTCCGTCCTCCAGGCTTCATTACAATTTAATAGGGCTGTTCATCAGGTGTCAGCTTTGATTGATTCTGGAGCGGAGGGTGATTTTATGGACACTGAGCTGGCTGCCCGATTAGGTGTTCCATCAGTTCCACTGGCCGAGCCCATTTCAGCCAGGACTCTCTGCGGCACCCATCTCACTAGAATTACCCACTCCACCAGCTTTATTACTCTCACCCTTTCGGGTAATCATGCTGAGGAGATTCGTTTTCTCCTTATTCACTCTCCCTCCGCTCCATTAGTGTTGGGACACACATGGTTGGTCAAACATAACCCTCACATTGACTGGGCTCTTAAACAAAAAGGGCTCCATGCCAGAACAGAATTATCTCAATGTTAGGGTCCTGCGTTTTCTCCTGTTATGTCTTGTTCTGTGTTACAGAAGGAGCCGGTGAGCCTGGCGAATGTACCGGAGGCTTACCATGACTTGAGAGCGGTTTTCAGTAAGTCCCGAGCTTCATCTCTTCCTCCGCACCGCCCGTACGACTGTGCGATAGATCTGTTGCCTGGCACTTCTCCACCTAGGGGACGCCTTTACTCTCTTTCCGGGCCTGAGAGGGAGGCCATGGAGAAGTACATCAATGATTCTCAGGTAGCTGGCATTATCAGGCCCTCTTCCTCTCCGGCTTTCTTCCCCATTCTTCTTCGTGGGGAAGAAAGATGGATCGCTCCGTCCCTGTATAGATTATCGGGGCTTGAATGACATCACGGTAAAGAATCGTTATCCTTTACCGTTGATGTCATCGGCCTTCGAGCTCTTGCAGGGGGCGACCATCTTTACGAAGTTGGATCTTCGCAATGCTTATCACCTAGTTCGGATTAGGGAGGGGGACGAATGGAAGACCGCCTTCAACACCCCCACGGGCCACTTTGAGTATTTGGTTATGCCCTTTGGACTTTCTAACTCCCCGGCGGTCTTCCAGGCACTCGTCAATGACATGCTCAGAGACATGGTCGACCGGTTTGTATTTGTTTACCTCGACGACATCCTGATCTTCTCCCAGAACGAGCGCGACCATGTCCAACACGTCAGGCGAGTGCTCCAGCGGCTGCTTGAGAATAGTTTATTCGCCAAGGTGGAGAAGTGCGAGTTTCACGCACGGTCGGTTCCGTTCCTGGGATTTATTCTTTCACCCGAAGGAATCCGAATGGATCCCACCAAGTCAAGTCAAGTCAAGTCAAGTCAAGTATATTTGTATAGCGCTTTTTTTTACAATACAGATTGTATCAAAGCAGCTTCACAGTATTAAATTAAAATAATACAACAAAGTTTGTTTCAAGAGGAATTTATTGATTGATAAAATTAAATTAAATATCCCCAAAATATCCCCAACTGAGCAAGCCAAAGGCAACAGTGGCAAGGAACCGAAAAACTCCATCAAGTGACCTAATGGTGTCCTAAAACTCCATCAGGTGACCTAATGGAGAAAAAAAAACTTGGGAGAACCCAGGCTCAGTCGGGGGCCAGTTCTCCTCTGGCATTTATGAGCTAGAGGCCGGATTGTAGTTTGAACTGTGGGATTATATGAATGCCTGGCTGAAGAGATGCGACTTTAATCTAGTTTTAAACTGGGAGAGCGAGTCTGAGCAACGAACAGTATCAGGAAGACTATTCCAGAGTTTTGGAGCCAAATGTGAAAATGCTCTCCCTCCTTTGGTGGTTCTGGATATCCTAGGTATGACCAAAAGCCTTGAATTTAGTGATCTTAAACAGCGCGATGGATTATAGGGCGATAGAAGATCCGTTAAATAGACTGGAGCTAAGCCGTTTAGGGCTTTATAAGTCAGTAGCAATACCTTGTAATTAATACGGAACTTTATAGGTAACCAATGCAGTGATGATAAAATCGGTGTTATATGATCAGATTTTCTTGATCTCGTAAGAACTCTAGCGGCGGCATTTTGGACTAACTGTAGCTTGTTTATTGAGGATGCAGGACAACCAGCTAATAAAGCATTACAGTAATCTAGTCTCGAGGTCATGAATGCATGAACTAACTTTTCTGCATCAGAAACTGATAGCATATTACATAGCTTAGCAATGTTTCTAAGGTGGAAAAAGGCTGTTTTTGTAACATATGAAATATGATTTTCAAAAGACAGGTTGCTATCGAGTATAACACCCAGGTCTTTTACTGTAGAGGATAAAGTAACAGGACATCCTATGGTGTTAAAGTTGTATTGTGCGAGGTTTTGTGGGCGGTTTTTTTAACCGATAAGTATTACCTCTGTCTTGTCTGGATTTAATAAAAGAAAATTACGCGTCATCCAATCTTTTATATCTTTAACACACTCTGTCAATTTGGAAAATTTTGCGTTTTCATCCGGCCGTGATGAAATATATATTTGAGTGTCATCAGCATAACAATGGAAACTAATTCCATGTTTCCTTATAATATTTCCAAGTGGCATCATATATATTGAGAATAACAGAGGGCCTAACACAGATCCCTGCGGCACTCCATAGTTTACTGGAGTTATGATCGATTTTTCTCCATTTAAATAGACAAAATGGTAGCGGTCAGATAGGTATGATTTGAACCAGCTTAATGCTTGTCCTTCAACACCAGTATAATTTTGTAGTCGATCTAAGAGTAATGTATGATCTATAGTATCGAACGCAGCACTAAGATCATGTAAAACTAGTATTGAGATACAGCCTTGGTCAGAAGCTAAAAGTAAATCATTTGTGATTTTAACGAGCGCAGTTTCAGTGCTATGATGCGGTCTGAATCCAGACTGAAACTTTTCATAGATACCATTTTGTTGCAAGAAAGAGCCCAGTTGAGCGGACACCACTTTTTCTAATATTTTAGACATAAATGGAAGATTTGAAATGGGTCTATAATTTGCTAGATTATTATGATCTAATTGTGGTTTCTTAATGAGAGGTTTTATAACTGCCAGTTTAAATGTTCTTGGAACATGACCTAAAGATAAAGACGAGTTAATAATATTGAGGAGAGGCTCTTCCACTACAGGTAACACTTCTTTCAGTAGTTTAGTTGGTATAGGATCTAATAAACATGTTGTTGTTTTAGATGAAGTGATAAGTTTATTTAACTCTTTTTGTTCTATAGTTGTAAAGCACTGTAATTGTTCTTGCGGGGTGATAATTGAAGCTGAATTATAAGGTGCAATTGAAGATTGAAAGTTTACAATTGTGGTTCTGATGCTTTCTATTTTCTCAGTGAAGAAGTTCATGAAATCATTACTACTGAACTGTAACAGGATATTTTGTTCGGGTGACGTCTGTTTATTTGTTAGTCTAGCCACGGTATTAAATAAAAACCTTGGATTGTTTTGGTTGTTTTCTATTAGTTTGCGGAGGTGCTCAGCCCTGGCCGCTTTTAGGGCCTTTTTATAACGTGACATACTGTCTTTCCACGCGATTCTAAAGACCTCTAAATTAGTTTCCATTTACGCTCTAAAATACGGGTTTCTCTCTTTAAAACATGCGTAGTATTGTTATACCATGGTGCTTTAATTTTCTCTCTGACCTTTTTTAATTTAATAGGTGCAACCACATCCAATGTTCTAGAGAGAATGGTGCTCATAGTGCTAGTTAGTTCTTCTAGTTCATCTGTTTGTTTGGGTTCAGGCAGCAGCTGAGACAGATTAGATAAGCAATTTGAGAAATTATCTATGGTGGATGGGAGGATTGTTCTGCCTGGTTGATAACACGGCGCCGCATGACATATTACAGCAGTACGTAATATGCAAGTTACCATGTAGTGATCAGTGACATCATCACTTTGTGGAATGATATCTATATCGGTTGGATCGGTTCCATGTGATATAATTAAATCGAGTGTATGATTAAGACGATGAGTTGGTCCGGTGACGTTTTGCTTGACCCCAAATGAATTTAATAAATCTGTAAACGCAGCCCCTAACGCATCATTTGGATTATCTACGTGTATGTTAAAATCTCCAACAATGAATGCTTTATCGACATTGACTAATAGGTCTGAGAGAAAATCTGCAAACTCTTTTAGGAAATCAGCGTAAGGCCCTGGCGGTCTATATACGATGTTTTTCTAACATCTAAGAGCGTAACATTTAGTACAAGTACTTCAAATGAAATAAACGTATAACCCGTTTTCTGATTAACATTGAGAATATCTCTATAGATGGTTGCAACACCGCCGCCACGGCCAATCAGACGGGGCTCATGCTTATAACAGTATCCAGATGGAGTAGACTCATTTAGACCGAAATAATCATTTGGTTTAAGCCAGGTTTCAGTAAGGCAAAGTACATCGTAGCTATTATCTGTGACTATTTCATTTACAATAACTGCCTTAGGTGTGAGTGATCTAATGTTTAGAAGACCTAGCTTTAGAAATAGTTTTTGTTTACTAATAGCAACATTTTCTGTTTTAATAACAATTAGATTTTTCCTAGATCCTGCAGTAGATTTATTATTTGATCTCACTAAACGAGGAATAGACACGGTTTCTATGCAATGTTCTACACTAGTATTTATATCAGTTAAATTGGTGCAGCAGAGACTATGATTTGGACTTTTGGTTACTAGTCAAAGGGTATTTAACATTTTGGAGATGTTATCCGACAGAAGATCCGCTCCGAATCTGCTTGTGTGTAAGCCATCAGCACGGAAAAGCCTAGGACGCTCCCAAAACAGATTCCAATTATTTACAAAGAGCAGTTTCTGCTCATTGCACCATGACATTAACCATTCATTTAGCGCAAATAATCTGCTGAACTTTTCATGCCCTAGTCGGTACGTGGGAAGCGGTCCTGACACAATGATCGTTGTTTCAGGCGATGTGCTGCGTACCGTATCGATCAGATTCCTGAAGTCTTTCTTCAGAATCTCCGTCTGGCACAGCCTGATGTCGTTCACTCCCGCGTGCAGGACCACAGTTCTGACGCGCTCGTCACCGTTCAGGATCTCGGGAACGCGAGCAGCGATTTCAGAAACACGAGCACCAGGAAAGCAGTGACTGTGCACCTTACTTTTACCTAACGTAGCGTGTACGTGCCGAACGATGGAATCGCCGATGATCACAGCATCGCGTTCTGTTTCGCGAAGAGGGGAGAAGCGGTTTTGTGTGGATGTCGCCTTGTCTACGGCAGTTCATTGGAACGAATGTCTTTAAGGCGACATCTAGTGTATATATCTATGCACCAGTCTGCGTACACGTCAGATCAGATCACTTGGACATGGCTGTGTATAAGAGGTAAAAACTATATAAATACTGTTCGTTTTCTCACACAAACCGCTCGTTTCGTGTCTTAGGCCATCAATGTGTACTTACGATGGGGAATTGTTTAATTTGGACGACGGGGAATTGTTTTAATTTGAACTCTGTGCATGCTCTTTGAAGTGGTGACCATAGACCTGCATTATATGACTGACAGACAAGAACGGTTTGACCTAAAAATATCAAAATTGAAACTACTGCGGAAAAAAAGACACCTACCCTTGCCCTTGAGGTAAGCTAAAACATACCAAAAATTAATTTCAAAGTGAACTATCCCTTTAATGGTAGGGGGCACAATGGTGCTTTTGGAGTGGCCGGTGGATTCACCAACTGACATTCACGACAAGACGTGCACCATCGGCGTACATTATCGTGAATGCCCGGCCAAAAGAACCGGGCCATGAGACGGTTTAGTGTAGCCGTTTGACCTAAATGCCCGGCCATTGGATTACAATGGGCCGCCTGGAAAAGCATTTCCTGACGGCTTTTAGGAATCAATAACTGGGTTGTATCTTGTTTTGTTTGGGTCTTGGGTCACCCGATACAACTTATCTTTTAAAATTGAAAAATAAGGGTAGGAGAGCGGTTGATCAGGATGAAGAAGCTGACCGTCGATAGAACGAACCTGATCAAAGGCATTTTTCAGCGTTTCATCCTGGGACTGTTCCAGGGGAAAATAATCATGCTCAGTGAGGATGGTTCGCTCCAGAGCACTCCGTTCCCCAGAAACAGGCTCCAGAGGTTCCGATTCAGCTTCTCCTAACTGTGCAACCGCTATTCTACTCTCCTCTCTTTTCCCCCAAGAAGCATCCGAACATAAATACCCCAATAATTTATTAAATGAGGGCCAATTAGTACCCAAAATTATCGGATGCCGGAGGTGCGGGTTAACTGCCACCTCTACTCTATGCTTTTCTCCCCTAAATTGAATATCCACAGGCAAAATAGGATACTTTACCACTTCCCCGTGCACACACCGAACCTTAACCATGCGGCTATTATCCAATGCCCTAGGTTGAATCAGGCTTTGATGTATGGAGGATTGGTTACATCCTGAATCCACCAAAGCCTGATATGTACCCCCCTTGATACTCACTGGTATTTGGTATAGGTCAGCTTGATCGAGGGCAGCCTGTGGCGCGTCGGGGACCCGGATCAATGTCCCCACCTCCATCACTGGACATCGGTCAATGAAGTGTCCTGGGTCCCCGCAGCGCCAACAGGCTGGCCCAGATTTTACCGCCACCCTGGCGGCAGGAAGCGGGTCAAGCGATTGGCGTGGAGAGAGCGGTGTTGGACTTTGTGGGGTGAAGAATCCAGTGGTCGAGCTCCCTCCCCTGGGAGGAGCCCTGGGAGCAGCTGTGGGATCTGCCGAATAGCCCGTCCTCCATCTCGGCGCTGGCTTCGGCGGGAGCCCTCCGCGTGACCTGGGGAGAGGGACAGGTTTGGGGAGAGAGTGAGAAGGGGGGGAGAGAGAGAGAGAGAGAGAGAGATGCAGATGGTAGGGGTTCGCCGACCCCTGGGCACGCCACCATCTGGTCCTCCGCCAGCCGGATGGCCTGGTTCAGCGACGTCGGGCGGTGGCACTGAACCCACTGTGCAGTCTTCCTAGGCAGCCTGGCCACGAACTGCTCCAGTACCACACGATCGATCACATCCTCGATGTCGCTTTCGTCGGCCATCAGCCATTTGCGGCAGGAGTCCCGGAGCTGCTGTGCCATCACGAAGGGTCGGCCGGACTGTTCCAGTGTCAGGGTCCTGAACCGCTGTCGATGTTGTTCCGGGGTCCGACCGACCCGCTGGAGGATGACACGCTTGAGGTCCCGGTAGACCAGGAGATTCTTGACTGGCAGTTGGTGTGCGGCTATCTGCGCTTCCCCGGACAGCAGAGGGATAAGCCGCATTGGCCAGTCCTCGGTGGGCCATCCCTGATCCTCTGCCGATTTCTCAAATAAGTCCAGAAATGCCTCTGGATCATCCCGAGGACCCATCTTGTTGAGCGGCAGAGGAGATGGACTGTCTTTAGGCGAGGGGATGGCCCGAACCTCCCGGTCTACCCAGCTCCGGAACAGCTCGCGGTCTTCATGCTGGGATCGGAGGAGCACCTCGAATCGCTTGTCTTGCTCCTCCTTGATCGCCAGCAGGTGTTGGTGTTGCTCTTGATGAAGACCGGCGAGCGACTGGATGATGTCCGCAAATGGCGTACCTGGCGGGGACTGCATGGCGGCGGCGATCTTCTTCCTTCCCGGGTTTCGGCATCAGTGTGATGAGGTTCAGTCCAGTAATAGTGAGGAAGGAAGAAGACAGGGGTCGGCTTGAGCTGGGACACTCGATTTATTCACGTTTCTCAAAGGTAAAACAAAAGGTGCACACAAAGTGCGTTCACCGAGCACAAGCACAGCCACAAAACACAATAACTCAGAATATTCTTTCGATGACTCTTGATCGGTTTCTCCGCAGCACACGAGGTCCCAGCTCGTCTCTCTCTCTCACTCTCTCTCCCACGCCGGCTTATATCCGGTCTCTCCACGCCAATTACTGAAATCAGACACAGGTGTTCATCATCTGCACTTGACCTACTCACGCTCCGCTCTGCTCCGTCCTCTCTCTCCCGCTACAGACTCCGCAAAACCACGCCCCCCTCGCCACACATGCATACTGAGTTTTTTACACTGTTAAAGAGTTGGATTATCCCTATAAGGTATAGAGTCAAAATGCTGCAATAGGTTCTTTCATCCTTCATGCAGTCAAAACACACACACAAAAAAAAAAAGTATCCTATCAATAGAGAATGTTGTACTTTCAGCTGTGGTGTGAACAATTCCAGAGTAATCCCATATCTTGGAGAATCTAGAATCAGAGGAAGACGAGGAACTGTTTCAGGTAAATTTATTGTACAGTGAAAACGGGGGGGGGGGGGGGGGGGGGGAAATGGAGATGTA
Source organism: Leuciscus leuciscus (assembly GCF_965113295.1). Lineage (NCBI taxonomy): Eukaryota > Metazoa > Chordata > Actinopteri > Cypriniformes > Leuciscidae > Leuciscus > Leuciscus leuciscus. The sequence goes on from NC_138741.1 coordinate 8,145,478, forward strand.
CAGTAATCTAAAAATCAAAACTTGTGTAGTTGTCTCCGTTAGTAAGGGTAGACAGCATACTGAACTTACAGACTTTACAATGGCTGTATACAAGTATTTTATTAAATGTTCAAATCTCACAACTTTCACTGGTGTAATGAGTTTTTGTCCTCTGATCCTTTTTTACTGTTAACCCTTTAACTGCTCCATAGTATGGGTGGGTTGGCAGTATTTGATTAGATTTCAACCTCTAATAAACACATAAAAAGAGCGCAAATGTGCGTTATAGCTCGCTGCCACATCTCAAATCGAGAATCCATAATATTTTTCCTTATATTCAAACATTTTCAGACCTTTTTTCTCTTAAAATTGAATTGGACGACCACCATTCAACCCGAAAAAAGTCATATAACCATTCCAATGACTCTGTCAGCTGTTCAATTGAGGTAAAAAAAAAAACTGCATAGTTCACCTTTAAGTCAGAATTTCTGGAGCATGACATTTCATGGGTGTGACAAGCTTATCAAGTCTTCTGAACAAAATAAGGGTGTGTGGGATGTCATGGCAAGAAAAAAAAAGAAAAGAGAACATTCCACAGGTGTCGAGTATAAAACCAGATGCAACGGGCGAGAAAGCACCATTTTATGCTAACTTCCTGACCAACCAGATTCTTACAGGTAAAATGCGTATTCTTCTTTTTGATGAATGTACTAATTTTATCTAATGCATTTAATATTGAAATATTTAAATGCATTTTTTTATTTATTAATTCTGCTAAATATATTTTGTTTTGAAAAATATATTTAGCAGATACATGAGCTGATACATGAGCATTAGCTATAACACATGGGACAGCATAACATGAAATTAGAAAGTCACAGACCATTTTTGTGTTTGTAGTTTGTCTTTATAGAAAGGCTTCTCTGAGTGAAAAATGCCTCCTCCTCATAAGCGCCACGACACCACGACGGATCATCGTGTGGGTTCTCCGACTAATCCTATGGCATTCCTGGGTCAGGACTATAAGAAGCTGCTCCATCAATCTCTCCATAGAAAGAAGCTGTACACTGATGAGTTGTTTCCTCCAAACAGCAGCTCTATTGGCACTCTGGCTAAACACTGTGATCTGGACCTCAAAAAGATCAAGTGGAAAAGGCCATCAGTATGTAAACAATGTTCATTAAAATAAATCATTTTAATTTTAATTCTCTCTTCATATCCATGGTATGAATATAAGGACATTTTGATCATTCTGTCTAAACAGGAATTAGTGTCACCTAATAAACCTTTCTTCACTGTTGATGGAATATCCAGGTTTGACTACAAACAAGGGAAATTAGGTAAGGCTGGGTTTATTTGAATAGTTCGGCTTAGGCTGCATCATCTTAAATGAAAAATGTGATAAAATAAATTCTTAAAATAGTGCACTGTAGGCTATAGGAGATATGGAACGATGTTGTAAATAGACAGTGTAAATAGGCTGTCCACTGGGGCGAATGAAGTCTGGTTTCACGTTAGTGTCCCGCAAACTGCCGCAGCTCCGGTCCATAGACACGATAGCACAGAGTGTGTACTGTACATTCTCCTCAGTCTGCTCATCGCCGTGGGCGGCCTTCTGCGTCTGCCCTTGCGACGCAGTAGCAGCCTCCACCTAAAGTGTGTACATTGTCTCATTGTTTGTTTCCTATATTGCATGTATACATTGGTCAAACTCTATTCAGATTTGCACATTTTTATTTGTGTTTAGGAAACTGTTGGTTTTTAGCTTCAATTGGGGCTTTGACCTCGACAGGTGAGAAGACATCGATTATGACTAAAGATATAATAAACCAAGTCATTCCAGCTGATCAGTCATTCAGCAGCAATTATGCAGGGATATTTCACTTCAGGGTGAGCTGAATTAGATAATTCAATGTTAATGAATCTTTGAATGAATTTCCCTGGTTTAGCCTCTCTGTAATTTATCTTACAGTTCTGGCGGTTTGGTAAATGGATTGACGTTGTCATTGATGATCTACTTCCAACAGTCGATGACAATCTCATTTTTGTTCATTCAAAAACATTGAATGAGTTTTGGCCTGCTTTACTGGAGAAGGCTTATGCAAAGTAGGTGGCAGTAGAGGCTTTGAAATAAACACTGAATCAATTGAATTATTGTTTCTTGTCTCAAAAATATTGGTTGGAGAATGGATGCATGATCTTTCCTTTGATTTGTCTCTCTTGGATTTGTATGTTGTTGTGTGGAGTAACATTTTAAAGTTTTCAGTTATATGTGTAAACAGGGCATATTACATCATATTCATTAAATCGTGTCTGTGACATTGTAGCATTTACATTGCACCATAAAATGGTTCTTGCCTTGACAGGGTGTGTGGATCTTATGAGGACCTGGATGGTGGATTCATATCTGAGGCCCTGATGGACTTCACTGGTGGGGTGCACATTGAGTTTACACTGAATGAAGCTCCTCCTTATCTGTGGGACATTATGGATCGAGCAGCCAAGTCAAAAACCCTTATGGGCTGTGCTACTTACAACGGGGTAAGACCTTGCCTGCAGTAATCCTGGATCTATTTTTCTTTGACAAATATTGTTGGCATAAATCTTTATTAAAGTTGACTAATTTAAATAGACAAATGCTTAAGAGTCTATGCATTGCAGTGATTATTATGTTTCTAGCATGTTAAATGTTTGGCAACAGTTCTTCGGTTTAATTTACGTGTTCTAAATACTCAACTTTATGAAAGTCCTTCCATGGACTGAAGGACTTGTTTGTTTTTGATTTAAGGAAACACGTGAACCTGTGTCATCCAGTGGCATAGTTGGGGGTCATGCTTACACTGTGACAGGGGTTTTCAAGGTAAGACCACAGAAAATCAATTCTCATAGCAACCAAATACCTGCAGTGATGGACATTCGTTTCAGACGACAGACGTCCCTTTGCTTTTTTAGGTTTATTCCTAAAACCATAAAATCTTCCTGATTATGCGTGCATGAACTTTTGTACTTTTTTTGTATGTTAACGCCCCCTCTACTTATTCATGTATACGCTATTACCTGCCCTCTTAAATGTTTTAGTCTGACAGCATCATTCTTGGTTTTCAGGTGATGAGTAAAGGACACCCAGTTCATCTGGTGAGAGTGTTAAACCCATGGGGAGAGACAGAGTGGAATGGAGACTGGAGTGACGGGTTAGTGTTGCTAATTTGCTTTTATGTACCAGCAACAGCTTTAGTACTTTATTCTTTATTGACAAACTTGCATCCACATATTGTCGCTGACAGGTGGAAATCTCATATCTGTATATTTAGCCATTGAAAAAGAGCTTGTGACTAAACTTTCTATCTCCATTGTATCCTCAAACTGTCGGTAAACCGCGTCTATCGCAAATGAAGTGCTATCTTGCAGTGCAAGAGTAAATAAAGAACTGGTTCTTTGAGTAAGTACAGCATTTGTATTATTTAAGAAACACAATATTTATATAAATATATATATATATATATATATATATATATATATATATATATATATATATATATAATATGTCTTAGTCAAGCATTTGTGGTCAAGCCATTGCCAGTTCTGTATGGAAGCTTATAGGTAGCAATATTCAATTTGAAATGTAATATGCAAAATGGCAATGCAATATGTCAGATCTACTGTCACTCGGTGTGTGTGTAACTCGTCATCTGTCTTCAATCGCCGCCGCGAGTCTTCAAACTGCACGGGCAGGAGGTGTTGCAATTTATTCTACCGCGGTAACTTTGAAGTCAAAACTCTGGCTGGAATATGCCGCCTAAGAAAAATCCAATCCTACCCGACGAGGTGGAGGAGATCAAGAAATCGTACTCGGTTACTAACGTAACCTCGGGTTCTCTCTAGAAGAGGGAACGAGTACTGCGTAAGATATCTTACGCTAGGGGAAAATCCTTTTTCCGCGAGATATTGAAGCCAAAAATTATCCTTAATTTTGTAATAATGCAAAACGCGTTGCGGCAGCATGCAGACATAGGCGAGGCAGCTCGCGCGCCTATTGGCTGCTCTGCGGCAACTGCAGCAGCCTATCGAGCGAGGCCTGGCGTGACGCCAGACCCAATCAGAGCACTTCGCGCCCGCTGCGTCACGTCCCGCCGAAATGGGCGTGGTCTAGGCCTATAAATACCGCTCGCAGGCAGCTATTATCTGGTTTTTCATCATCGAAGCAACCAGAGCGTGTGCATGCACGGCAAGATACGCAGTACTCGTTCCCTCTTCTAGAGAGAACCGAGGTTACGTTAGTAACCGAGTACGTTCTCTTACGAGAGGTCTCTCGTATTGCGTAAGATATCTTACGCTAGGGGACCCAATGCAAAACGCCGTGCATGCTGAGATCTGACACCAAAGACCCAAGGGCGAAAGCCCGGGGTACATATAGTGCACAATCACTCAGGGAACTCACAGGGAGTCCGGGAAGAGGGAGGGGCGAAGCCGCACTCTTCCACATATGGCAGCGTCGCTGAGACGCGAATTTCATACAGACAGGGCGGGGTACGGCCTGAACTGATGGGGGAATGTGGGTCTTACACAGTCTGCCCAGGCACATCTCGTGCTGCTACTTTTTACTGTCGAACATTGAGCTGTGCTCAGTAGACGCAGCATTCTGAGCTGATAGCATCAGGTCAGATAATACTGGTAAACTTAGACCGACAGCAGCCTGGCCTGCAGGGCGGGAACCTCTAGGTTATAAAACCTTATAAATGTAGACGGGGAGGCCCAGCCTGCCGCCATACAGATATCTTGCAAGGCAATCCCACTTGACCAGGCCCACGAAGAGGCCATGCCTCTCGTGGAGTGCGCTCTGACACCCAACGGGCACTGCATGCCCTTGGAGGCGTATGCCAGCGCTATAGCATCAACTATCCATCTGGATAGGCTCTGTTTCGACGCGGCTAGTCCCTTAGAACGCCCGCTAAATGAAACAAAGAGCTGCTCCGTCTGTCTGAAAACAGACGAGCGAGACACATAAGCTCGTAATGTCCTGACTGGGCAAAGGAGGCTCGCGTCTCTTTCCTCATCAGGGACCGGTAGGGCTGGCAGGGAGATAACCTGCGCCCTAAACGGTGTGTTGAGGGATTTTGGAACATAACCGTGCTTAGGTTTGAGTATAACTTTTGAGTCATTAGGCCCAAACTCCATGCACGCCGCGCTCACAGAGAGCGCGTGTAGATCCCCTATGCGCTTCACTGAAGCGAGAGCCAGCAAAAACACCGTCTTGAAAGACAGGTGTTTCAAATCAATTGACTGTAAAGGCTCAAATGGCGCACCTTTCATGGCTTCCAGAACCGTAGAAAGGTCCCATACGGGGACTGAGGGAGGTCTGGGAGGATTCAGTCTCTTAGCCCCTCTAAGGAAGCGGATGACTAAATCGTTCCTTCCTATTGACTGACCAAGCGTTGTTCCTGAGAACGCTGCTATAGCCGCCACATAAACTTTGAGCGTGGAGGGGGCCCTGCCCTCATCCAACAGCTCTTGTAGGAAGGAAAACACCTCCGTCACACCACAGTCTGTGGGTGACACACCACGGGCTGTGCACCAGCCCGAAAACACTGACCATTTCGAGGAGTAGAGCCGTCTCGTAGACGGAGCTCTAGCCTGCGTGATCGTGTTTAATACTCCTTTAGGGAGTCCAACATGTACCCGTTGATGGCCCAGACATGAAGGGACCATAGTTCCGGGTGAGGATGCCAGATCGAGCCGTGGGCCTGTGAGAGGAGGTCTCTCCTCACTGGTACTGGCCACGGGGCAGTACTTGCTAACTGCATCACGACTGGGAACCAAGGTTGGTTTTTCCAGAACGGTGCCACCAGCAATACTGAGCATCCTTCTTCCCTGATCCGTTCTATCACCTGAGGCAGGAGAGAGACGGGGGGAAAAGCATAGAGCGGGCGGCGGGGCCACACATGGGCCAGCGAGTTCCTGCTCTTGGAGAAAAATTCCGGACAGTGAGCGTTTTCTTGAGACGCAAACAGGTCTACTTCCGCTCTGCCGAATTTCTTCCACAGCAGTTGGACTGTCTGTGGGTCATTTCGAGGCAGTTTATGTGCAGGAGCTTTTCCCGTTCCGACCACTGGCCGAAGAACGGTCTGCCCTCGAGCAGCGCTCCCCATCCCGAGGTGGACGCGTCCGTGGACACCACTTTCACCCTCGAGGAAGTCCCCAGGCTTACACCTGATTGGTACCAGTCGTTCGCTCTCCAAGGTTTCAGAGCTGTGACGCACTTCTGATTGACCCTGAGGCGAAGCGAACCGGATGCCCACGCTCTGTGTGGGACTCGCGCTTTCAGCCAAAACTGCAGCGGGCGCATGCGGAGCAGGCCCAGCTGGAGCACTGATGATGCTGAGGCCATGAGACCTAGCATCTTCTGAAATTTCTTGAGCGGGACAGACGCGCCGCAGCGAAACGAGTTCGCTGTGCGTTGAATGTCTACCGCGCGCTGTGGTGATAGTCGCGCTATCATGGACAGCGAGTCCAATTCTGTGCCCAGGAAAGATATCTTCTGACTGGGTGACAGAGAGCTCTTCGCCCAATTGATACTGAGACCCAAATCCTCGAGGTGATCGAGTAAAATGGTCGTGTGTTCTATGAGCACTGCGCGAGATTGCGCTAGAATCAGCCAATCGTCCAAATAGTTCAGTACTCGCATGCCTCTCATTCTGAGGGGTGCGAGCGCCGCATCCATGCACTTCGTAAATGTACGGGGTGCCAGGGACAAACCGAACGGCAGGACTGTGTACTGATATGCCTGGCCCTCGAAGGCGAATCTCAAATATCGCCTGTGACGTGACGCTATCTGTATTTGAAAAATACGCGTCTTTCAGATCTATTGACACAAACCAATCTCCTTGGCGAATCTGCACAAGGATTTGTCTGGTCGTGAGCATCCTGAACTGTCGCTTCACAAGCACTTTGTTCAGTTGCCTTAGATCTAGTATGGGTCTGAGACCCCCGTCTTTTTTCGGTACCAGGAAGTATCTGCTGTATAGCCCTTCTTCGCACTGAACTTGAGAGAGAGGCTCTATGGCCCCTTTGCTCAATAGTTTCGCCACTTCGGCTCGAAGTAAATGTGCTACTTCTGTTTTTACCGTGGTCTCGACGCGCGCCACATAGCGGCGAGGGCGTCGGCGAAACTGTAGCGAATAGCCTCTTTTTATAATGTTCAGCACCCACTTCGAAACCCCGGGCAGCTTTGCCCATGCGTCCGCATGAATAGCTAGGGGTTGAATACGAAGCGCGCTCCGCTCGCTCAGCGATGGAGAGGCTTCGGCGTGCTGTAACACAAGCGTCGCGCTCGTGACATTTGAGGCATGGGGCGCGCTGATAACAGCGGGCAGATTGCCCGCGCTCGACTCCTCTGCGGTGGTCAACCGCGAGGGGGAGGGCTGGGCGGTTCCCGTAGGAACTGTCATGTCTATGTGTGGATGTGGGCGCGGGACAGCGGGCACATTTATCACACTGAAAAGCATCGTTCGCTTGAGTGAAGCGAATGCACGTTGGTTTCGTTTTTACAGAAACCGTGAGACATGCATAACGTGGTGTTAGTGGGCACATTCACCATGTTTGAAGCGCAATCGATCTGAGTCGATTCATGTGCGCGAGCCCTGTGTGACGGGCTGTGCTTGTGTGTAGAGATGGGCACTGGGCAGTGGGCATTCTTTCTACACATAAAGCACCATCGGCCGTGGCCGGGACACCAGAAAAATTCACACTTATGGGATTTATCTGGGTAGCCGTAAAAACGGCGTTTGTGTGCAGGCTCCAGAATTAACTCCAGAATTAACGATGTGGTTATCAGCGGCCTGAGAACCAAACACCGGAACTATGCCAGGGTGGCTGCAGATGCTGGGCACACTGCTGCCAGAATGAGTGAAGCTTCCGAGGAGGAGAAGGAGTCGCTGGAACAACAGGTGATTTGCTTTTTGGACAGCAAAGGCATTCATGTTGACAGCGGGGATATTGAGGCTTGTCATACCCTGTCGAGCAAAAACAAAACGGCCACTCCATTGGTAATAATCCGGTTCACGAACAGAAAGAAAAAGTCAGCACTCCTCAGACAGGGAAGGAAATTAAAAGGCACCGAAGTTTACATCAACGAACACCTCACCAAGAAAAATGCTGACATCGCTAGAAAAGCACGCATACTCAGAAAACAAAACAAGATCCAGGCAACATGGGCAAGAAATTGTAAAATATTTATCAAACTACATGGGTCGACACCTGAGGCAGCGAAAGTGCTTCTCATCAGGGACATCACCGAGCTGGATAAGTTTGAAGAAGGAATGAATCGAGAGCAACACAGGCCTACATAAGGTAACTGAATACAAACTGAACTGAACTTATCAAACACAATGACCATGACAAACTCGGACAGAAACTTATCTGCTAAATATGAACAACTGAACTTGGAAACTTTCAAATATACAGAACATAAACCACAAGATATTGAAAATGACATTGATCCAGATAATAATTTTTACATTGGTACTAATAGCCAGTGTGAATATTACACAGTTGAGCAGTTCAAAAAACACATAAAAATGGATGGCACAATATCAATTATACATTTTAATAGTAGGAGCCTTATCGCAAACCTTTCAAAAATCAAACAGTGCCTAAAACAAGTAGAAAATAAATTCACAGCAATAGCAATAACAGAGACTTGGCTCACGGAAGGACATCATGATTTGGTTGAGATTGAGGGATACGAACTGTTTATCATCAACAGGAAACAATCAAAAGGTGTGGGGGGGGGGGGGGGGGGGTGGGGGGGGGGGGGGTTGCATTATATATTGACCAAAGATATAAATGTAAAATAGTTAATAAAATGTCTTTTGTTTTAGATACAATCATGGAATGCATCACAGTACAAATTGAAATGGAAAAATCTAAAAACATTTTAATTAGCTACATTTATAGGAAACCGGGATCAAATATTGACATGTTTAATGGAAAAATAACGGAAATATTTAGTAATAGCAATAGTAAAAAAATGGTTTTTATCTGCGGAGACTTCAATATTGATTTGCTCAACCCACAAGAACACAACAAAACTACAGAGTTCATTAATTTGATGTATAGTACCGGTTTGTATCCCTCAATCACTCGACCAACCAGAATTACAACAAATAGTGCTACATTATTTGATAACATATTTACCAACGTCATTGACTATAAAGTTGAAAGTGGACTAATAATAAACGACGTCAGTGACCATCTGCCAGTTTTTGCAAACGTACATAGCTACACCAGGACCAGGAAAGACAACAAAATATACACAATTACCCGACACAGAACCCAAGAAAACATCAATATATTTAAAGAGGATTTAATGAAACAAGACTGGGGCAAAGTGTACGTAGATAACGTGAATGAAGCCTATGATTTATTTTTGACTGTTGTAACATCACTTTATGAAAAAAACTGTCCTGTAGTAAAGAAAGAAGAAAAACCGAAATCTGATGAAAAACCGTGGATAACTAATGGAATATTAAATGCATGTAAGAAGAAAAATGTATTATATAAATAATTTTTAAAGAAGAGGACAAAAGAATCAGAAAATAAATATAAGATATATAAAAACAAACTAACCAGAATCATGAGAAGCAATAACAAGAATTATTATAGTAAACTACTGGAGGACAACAGAAGCAATATAAGAAACACTTGGAAAGTGCTGAATGAAATGATCAAGAATAAAAAAGGCAAAACAGGAGACACTAACTATTTTATGACAAAAAACAATATAGAAGTTAAGGATATGACCTTAGCTGCAAATTAATTTAATGATTTTTTTGTTGGAGTTGGTCCAGGCTTAGCTGAGGGGTTTGCAAGGACTGGCAGTATAAATGATGTGCTAAGCAAGAATGTAAATATTAATGAATCTATGTTTGTTAGGGAAACTGATGAAAACGAAATTATAGAGATTGTTAAAACATTCAAGAGTAAAAAGTCAACTGACTGGAATGGTATTGACATGTTTATGGTAAAAAGTATTATTGGTTGCTGTTAAACCATAATGCATGCATGTAATCAATCTCTGAAAACTGGAGTCTTTCCAGAAAAAATGAAAATGGCAAAAGTGATACCAATATATAAGGCTGGTGAAAAACATACACTTTCAAACTACAGACCTGTTTCACTGCTCTCCCAATTTTCAAAAATATTAGAAAACATATTCTCTAAAAGGCTCGATAACTTCATTATTAAACATAATATACTGTGTGATCAGCAATATGGTTTCAGGACTAATAGGACAACCTCACATGCACTTATTCAATTTGTGGAAGAAATAACAACAGCAATAGAACAAAAAAAATATGCAGTGGGGATATTCTTGGATCTTAAGAAAGCATTTGATACAGTAGACCACAATTTCTTGACTATGAAATTAGACAACTATGGAATTAGAGGGACTGCACTTTCTTGGTTAAATAGCTATTTACATAATCGACAACAATATGTTGAATTGCAAAACCATATTTCAAAGTCAAAGAAAATTACCTGTGGGGTCCCCCAGGGGTCAGTGTTGGGACCATTGTTGTTTAACTTGTATATTAATAATGTATGGGAGGTGTCAAAAACACTGAAAACCATTTTATTTGCTGATGATACTAATTTAATCTGTTCTGGGGAAATTCTGGAACAACTCTTGGATACAGTGGAAAATGAATTACAAAAGATGAAGAGCTGGTTTGATGTAAATAAACTAACACTGAACTTAAGTAAAACTAAATTTATATTTTTTGGTAATCGTGCCACAACTTTAAACAAAAAGCTTATGATAAATGATATTGAAATAGAAAGAGTAAAAGAACTTAAATTTCTGGGAGTAATAATCGATGAAAAATTATGTTGGAAGCCACATATACATTATATCAAGGCTAAAATATCCAAATCAATTGCTATATTGTATAAAATCAATTACTTATTAAATCAACAAACATTGTACACGTTGTATTGTTCCTTTATACTTCCATACATTACTTACTGTTTGGAGGTATGGGGAAACACTTACAAAACCAACACTGAACCAATATTTATCCTACAAAAGAGAGCCTTAAGAATTGTAAATAAAACCACCTATAGAGCACCAACTACTCCACTGTTTATTAAGTTAAAAGCACTAAAATTCAGAGATATTGTTGACTTCAAAACTGCACAAATTATGTATAGAATAAATAATCACCAGCTATCGAACAGTATTCAAGGGTTGTTTCAAATGAGAGAGAGCAAATATCCCTTAAGAGGAACATTTGTAGTTAAAAAAAAACTTATAAGAACAAATTCTAAATATCACTGCATCACAACCAAAGGAGTTAATGTACGGAACAGCTGCAGTGAAGAGATGAAAAAAAGTTTAACAATGAGTAATTTTAAAAGACTATTTAAACTAAATATATTAAATAAATACGAAAAGGACTCAAGGTGATAGTATTGTATACAGGTTCATTGATCTACATATTAAGTCTAGTATGGTGTTATTATTTGATTTGATAGATGGCAATGAAGAAGATAGATGGAAAAGAAAGAAGAAAAGGAAAAAAATGGGAATGTGTGCGTATGCATGTATGTATGCATCGGTATCTATGTGAATGCATGGGTTTATGTGTATAGTAGGTAGGTAGATATACGGTGTATGTAAAGATGTATGTATAAGAGAAGCATCAAATTGTTTTGTATTTAACTAAAGGATAAAGAAAAAAGAAAGGGGGTAGGACCTGAAAAGTTTGTTATGAACTTCTTCCTACTCCTTTTGAACATGGTAATTTCTAATAATTTTGGAAGATTGTGCTGAGAAGTACATGACTTTATTTAGCTGTTATTTTAATTTTAATTTTATATATGTATGCATGTTTGTATATATTTTTATTTATTTACATGTTCAAATAAAACTACTAAACTAAAACTAAACTAAATATGTAAAATGTTAATGCATTTCTGTATTTAAATTTGAATTTTACCATACATTTGTGCAACGTTTGGTGCAAAATGAAAATGAAATTATATAATTTACATTTGCCATTTCATACACTAGTTTTAATATGTAAATTTAATACATATTTTAACGCTTTATAAGTTGCAAAATTAAAATTAAAATGTATTACAGAAATGATTAGATATGTTTAGCATGTTCAAGCAAAAACTGTAGCAAAGTTGTAATTTAAATGTTATTTTTTCTTAATTGCATTTACACTCACAGTTAAGACACTTGCTATTGCATTTCCATTAAGTGTCCCGCAATGAATGTAGCAAAATTCAAAGTGCAATTTGAAAATGCAATCTGAGCCGATCACGTTCCTGCCCCGCCCTGTCAATCACTGCGTAAAGGCGTGGCTCGGCGACAGGTAAACATAGGCTAGGGGCGTATTTTGAGGTGTTGGAAGGAAACACGTTTGCGCCAGAGCTTCACTAGCAGATGAAGTGGAGCGTGAACCAGGCGGGTAATATATCGACCGGAAGTTGAAGCCGGCCGCGTGCCGCCATCTTGTAGCAGAACTTAACTTGCGTTAGCATTTCCATTGACTCCCATTCATTTTGGCGTCACTTTGACAGCGAATAACTTTACATCTGAGGCGTTTAAAGACTCCATTTGTCCATTATTTATTTCTAAAGAAACACGACAATGTATAAAGGGCTCCATTACCTTCTATGTTACATTATGGCCCCGTAGAAGCAGTTTTTGTAAAAACAGGCTAACGATTGCGTCATAACCACTCGACTCTCTGTCGCACAGTAGAGAGATTACCGTACAGACAGGAGGAGAAGCTCGCAGGCAATCGGGGGGACGTCAAGGGAATAACATTTTAAAATAAATACTATACAAAATAATTAATCAGAATACTTACTCCTGCTCACTCACGCCAAAGAACTCTTTGCTCAAGCTCGCCGTCTCTGCAAGATTAACGTTGGCGGTCTGCACGCACAGCTACTAGAAGATTTACATCTGTCAGACAGGTTGCTCACGTCATCAAGCTTAGTTTGAGTCGGTTTGAGTCTGCGCGTCAGGAACGGAAGTGCTAAAAAATCGCTAAAAATGGGCTTCACTTGTCTCAATTGAGTTCCAATGAGATGGCTCTGTCCACTTCTTATACTGTCTATGAACAGAGAAATGGTAGTGTTTCCGAAGATTATTACACGTCTGCAGGTGATAGAACCAGTACGATGTTGGACCGTCTGGGTCTGGGAGAATGTTCTGCCTTATCAAGCGTCGACACCCATGTCAACATATGCTGAGCTGCTGTTGTCTGATGCTGGACTGTGTTGGTTTCGTTTTGTATAAAATATTCTCTTTGTCTGATACATGCTTATCTTTATTCTTATTACTATTAACTGTAATACCCAATAATGTTGGAGATCCTATAGTTTTTCCTTACAAATGCATAGGCCTATTACTCTTGAGATCACATAATATGACAAAGCTCCGTTGGTATTCGGTATTAATAATAATAATAATAATAATACATTTTATTTATTTGGCGCCTTTCTGGACACTCAAGGTCGCCTAATAGCTACCGAAAAATGTGACCACTCTTTATTTATTTATAACTTAGTGTAGTGTTCAATAAAGTGACGAATGTGATGTGTGACCATCTCTGTTTATGCAGCGCTGTATAATCATAAAATATGAGGCAGACATGCGAGTCCCCTTTCTATTTTATAAAGCATATTGATCAGGTATTAATACATATGTAGCCTACATGGTCACGGAATCTGACGGGTCAAATTCATCGACCTAGCCTTTTTGGGGTAAATGTGGAGCAGGTCGAGGGCTGGCGACGTCATCGTCTATAATTCAGTGTCTAATATTTTAAACAACAAAGCAGCACACGAAACTTTACACAAACAAACAAGACTATTTTGGGTGAATGTGGAGCAGGTAGGGGGGGTCGAGTGACCTCAGAATGACCAATAAATATTATTTTAATATTTAAGAAACCGAAGCAGCACAAAATAAACGTTTATCGGCGCAAATTAGCACAAACATATGAGACTATTTTGGGGGAATATGGAGCAGGTTGGGGCTGGTGACGTCATTGTCTATAATTCGAAGCAGCACAAACAAAACCGGCACAAACCGAACGAGACTATTTTATTTGGAGCATGTGGCGGGCTGGCTAACATCAGAATGACCTATAAATATTATTTTAATATCTAAAAAACGAAGCAGCACAAACGAAGTAAAAACTATTGAGCCTATTTTGCCGACGTTTTGCATAGGGTTGGGGGCGGGGCCAACTTCACGCAGTGATTGACAGGGCGGGGCAGGAACGTGATCGGCTCAGAATGCATTTTCAAATTGCACTTTGAATTTTGCTACAATCATTGCGGGACACTTAATGGAAATGCAATCGCAAGTGTCTTAACTGTGAGTGTAAATGCAATTAAGAAAAAAAATAACATTTAAATTACAACTTTGCTACAGTTTTTGCTTGAACATGTTAAACATATCTAATAATTTCTGTAATACATTTTAATTTAAATTTTGCAACTTATAAAGCATTAAAATATGTATTCAATTTACATATTAAAACTAGTGTATGAAATGGCAAATATAAATTATAAAATTGAATATTCATTTTCATTTTGCGTTGCACGTGTACGCAGACTGGTGCATAGATATATACACTAGATGTCGCCTTGTCTACGGCAGTTCATTGGAACGAATGTCTTTAAGGCGACATCTAGTGTATATACTGTATCTATGCACCAGTCTGCGTACATGTCACACACCAGGATGCGCGTGCGCCCTCAGATCACTTGAACGTGGCTGTGTATAAGAGGTAAAAACGATATAAATACTGTTCGTTTTCTCACACAAACCGCTCGTTTCGTGTCTTAGGCCATCAATGTGTACTTACGATGGGGAATTGTTTAATTTGGACTTCTCTGTGCATACTCTTTGAGGTGGTGACCATAGACCTGCATTATATGACTGACAGACAAGAACGGTTTGACTTAAAAATATCAAAATTGAAACTACTGCGGAAAAAAAGACACCTACATCTTGGATGCCCTTGAGGTAAGCTAAAACATACCAAAATTTAATTTCAAAGTGAACTATCCCTTTAAGCCTTGAATCTGAGAATTTGAGAAGAATCTGAGATTTGAGATGCATTGTTGTGCAGTGTTTTTCGAAGATAACAAGCTCAATATAATATAACAAATAATATATATATATACATACAGGGTTGGGGAGTAACGGAATACATGTAACGGCGTTATGTAATCAGGATACAAAAATCCAGTAACTGTAATCCGTTACAGTTACGTCAAAAAACGTAGTAATCAGATTATAGTTACATTTTGAAAAAAGGGGGAATACTTTCAGGATTACAATGGTTTCATTTAAAACGAAATAAATAAGTATTTTGGCATAATAACACTATATTAAGCGCTGCTTGATTATACAGTAGTTCCTGGTTCTGTTGCCAGTAATGATTCACGTGTGACACGCGCTGGTGCGTGTGCAAATAACAGCTTTCTACAATCTCCTCAGACGCTGAATGAATCACTGCTGCTAGTAGAAACGATGCTGCCTGCAGGTAAAATCACTTTTAATTAATGGAAATTCCGCTGCTATTTTGTAGAAATTAGGAGAGTAGCTTTTTTAGTACCCAAAATGTCCTTTCTTAATCTTTTCTCGCGTAACGGGATGTTCGCTGTCTAGGTAACGTAGGGGAACTCCCACTGCCAACGCCCCAAGTTCAGTCAGGCAAATTAAGAAAGATCACGGCTTTAGTCAACATGTAGGCCTATTTTAAAATAAACTAATATGTAGATAGTGTAAAAATTGTAAATGTTGTGTTTTTATTTTTGTAGTAAAAAATTTGTACAAAAAATAAAACAAAATAATCTGTAATACTATACATTAGCCACTAGATGTCTGTATAGCCCTTTACATAAATATATATTCAGGCATGTGTGTATATTTTGCAAATATTGTACACTGGACCAAATTTTTTATAAATAATTTTTTTTTTTTTTATAATATTTCTTCTTGCTTGACTTTATTTATATATGTGACCTTGAAGTAATCCAAAAGTAATCATCATTACATTACTTTCATATTATAGTACTTGGATTATGTTACTGAATACTTTTTTTATGAAGTAATTTGTAACTGTAACGGAATACATTTTTAAAGTAACCCTCCCAAGCCTGTATATATATATATATATATATATATATATATATATATATATATATATATATATATATATATATACACACACGTATATATAGCCTATATGCTTCTTAATAAATTAGAATGTCGTGGAAAAGATACTTTTTTTCAGGAATTCAACTTAAAAGGTGAATCTAATATATTATATAGACTCATTACATGCAAAGTGAGATATTTCAAGCCTTTATTTGTTATAATTTTGATGATTATGGCTTACAGCTTATGAAACCCACAAAATCTAAATCTCAGAAAATTAGAATATTACATGAAATCAATCAAAAAAAAGGATTTTAAATACAGAAATTTTGGCCCTCTGAAAAGTATAATCATCAGTGTCCAGGGGCCTCATGTACAAAGACTTGCGTTGAATTCATACTAAAACATTGCGTACGGACAAAGCTGTAAATGTGCGTACGCACCAAAAAAATCAGATGTATGAATCTCTGCGTACGCAGCATTCCACACACATTCTCTTTGTACATCCCAATTAACGCGAAATTGAGCGCACATGCACGAGCACAACACCACACCCTGTCTCCTCCCTCAATTAAATTAATTTAAATATGGTAATTAGTCCAATTTGGCTAAAGAAACCTGCAAGAACATGGCTAAAGCAAGCAAGAAACGAAATTTCACTGAAAATGAATTAGAGGTGCTACTATCAGAGGTAGAAACAAGAAAAAATATTTTATTTGGAACTTTGTCCTCTGGAATTAATAACAAAAGAAAGAAAAAAGAGTGGGAGAGTTTGTCTGATGCCGTCAACGCGGTGGGATCTGAGAGTCGCACCGTAAATGAACTGAAGAAGAAATGGTCTGACATAAAGGTTGAAGTTAAGCGGAGAACTGCTGCGCACCGACAAAGTGTGGCCAGAACAGGCGGTGGTACAGGGGCCGATGAACTCGCACCCTTTGATCAGAGAGTTGCCTCTATTGTAGGAGACACGTTAATCTCTGGAATCGTATCCGTTGATGTGGGAGACTCGGATATACTACAGGACTGCCAGCAAGGTGACTAATTTAAAATGTATTTCCTTAACTTTGATACATATAGCCTACCAGCCACCATTTAATTTTAAAATGCATGCAATTTAGCAAAAAGTACACCAGAGATTTTACGTATCCACTGCTTTTATTGCAAATGCCTGTACCCATTAATAAGGAACATACTCAAATTACTGTTAACATGTGCCTGTGTTTATCTGGACTTAGGAACCACAGGAACAACAGCAGGAACGTCCACTGGCACGCACTCAGAGTCCGCACCACCCGAGCAGCCAGAGCCCATTCAGTCCAGTGTCTCCGGTGTCTCTAATGCTCCCCCCAGTGCTGAAGCCCGTCCATCTGGCCGCGTCCTGACGCATGCTGTTCTGGAGTCACAACAGCAAATTGTTAGAGCCATTGGAGAAATTAACAGTCACCTGAAAAATGTCACTGACGCACTCACAGAAATAAGCCATTCATTAAAGGAATTGGTCAAAAAATGAACTTTGTGTCTGAGTACCATTTATATTGTCGCAATTACACGTTGACGGGCCTGAATGGCTTGTTGATTGTGCTGCACATATACTGGTCCTGGGTCAGGGTCATCTGGCGGTGCCCCCACCTCACAAAGGGGTATGCCATGCCTGTGCGCGACATTGTGCAGCACTCCACAGGCCAGTATGATGCGGCAAACCTTGTCAGGGCGGTATAAAAGCATCCCCCCGGTCCTGTCAAGGCAGCGCCACCGACATTTCAGCTGCCCAATCGCCCGCTCCACAACTGACCGAGTGCGAGAATGGGCATCATTGTATCTCCGCTCTCGGTCAGTTTGTGGGTTGGTGAGGGGGGTTAACAGCCACGTCTTTAGTGGATAACCACTGTCTCCTGATGGGCAGTTGAATAATTACACACACAAAAATGTAACTTTTAGATAGAACCATACATTTAAATGCATAACTTACCAAGTAGCCACCCATCGCGCACCCTGCCAGCTTGGAGTCTCATCCCAACCATGCTGTTTGTAAGTATATATGAATCATGGGTTGACCCAGGCCACCTTGCCACAATATTTGTTAGGCGCATTTGTGCATCACATATAATCTGCACATTTATTGAATGAAAATGTTTCCGATTCACATATGCAAATTCTTCTTCAGATGGCGCCTTTATAGCAATATGTGTGCAGTCGATCGCTCCGATTACATTAGGAAAACCGGCTATCGCTGCAAATTGCGCTTTAATGTTTGGCTGGTCACCTGCATCGTATGGGAACGTTATATACCTGGTAGACAAGCGGATGATCCCGTCCCATACAGCTGGCATTGCACGGCTCAAACACGACTGGCTTATTCCTGAGCGGTCTGCCAGTTCTCTTTGGAAAGAACCAGTTGCCAGGAAACCAATTGTAGTAAGCACCTGTAAAGGAACGGGTAATGCGTGGCTCCTCAATGTCTCTCTTTCCAAATTCGGACCCAACTCAGCGCAGAGCTCCAAGAGTATAGCCCTTGGAAATCTGAAACGGCTGATAAGCCAGTCATCATCGTGGGCCAGAAAATCATTGTGGTCCCTAAAAACTCGTTCTCTCCGGATTCGTCCATTGAAAATGTCCTCTAATAAAGCCAACACTGCCATTGCTAGACGGGTTGTATCAATTTGCACATGCTTTATATTATGTTCTTACTTAATTGCATAATTAATAGAATATTTTAATAATACTCGTGTTACAATAATATGTCAAATAATTTATCAATTACAAATTATAAGCAATATCTGACAGCTGGTGGTGCGATAGAACAATTCGTAATGTTTGCCACTTCACTTTATTGCCTCTATGAGTCGCCAACGGACAAAAATCACGACAAATGTACGTACGCCAGGCATGAAGTTTACGTGGAGGAACGCACATTCTTACGTTAATTTCACTGTTAGTACATCTGACCGTGAACGTGAAAGCTGGCGTACGCCGTGTTTTTGTGCGTACGCAGTGTTGATACATGAGGCCCCAGATCAGCAACATTCACCATGGATTTACTGTAGTAACACTAACTGTCTGGAACCATGGAAGTTTGGCAGGAATAGTAGGCTATAATGCCTTCAAGTAACATTACGTCGGTTTTATTTTGACATTATGAATACAATTGCTGCCCTCAAATGTTAATCTGAACTAAACTAAACCTTTGTTTATAACAATATTACATTTCATTTTTTCCAAGGAGCTGTTTTGTTTTATATGCTCCTAAGAAGAGTCAATTATAGCTCTAGAATTGCTCAAAGTAAAAAAATATCATACTTTATGATGTTAGTTTTAATATAAAAAAGAATAAAAAAAAATAAATCGAGGAAATTTCTCTGGCATTTATTTATTTTTGTTGTATCAAAAACGTACCGAACCGAAACGTGACACAAGTGTATCGTATTGAACCGAACCGTGAATTTTGTGAACCGTTACACCCCTAATATATATATATATATATATATATATATATATATATATATATATATATATAATATATATATATATATATATATATATATATATATATATATATATATGAAGAGTTCAGATGCAAAAGCCTCTAAATGCCATGTGAAATTTTCGTATAGAATGATCATTTTTATCAAGCTCGTATACTTAAAATCAATAATTTCACTTAAATGGCAATGAAGATTATCTATTAATTATCATTTAAGTGAAATTACTGAACTTAAATATACAAGCTTGATAAAAATGATCATTCTATAAGAAAATTTCAAATGGCATTTAGAGGCTTTTGCATCTGAACTCTTCATATATATACAGTGGTTAAATTGGGCCGGGGCTCAGCCCCGGCACATAAGCCTGCTCGTTTGTGTCCTGATGTGCCCGTTTGCAGTCAGTTGACTACTGGAAATTATGTCACATAAAATTTGATGAAAGTGATGCTTTTGAAAACATATTTCTGACAATAAATGAAAGATTTTTGAAATGGCATGTCTATTTTGTCTCGGCAGAGCTGAGATGAGAACAATCGGAACACGGCCGTATTCTTGTTCAGCTGCTTAATCTCGTTGTCAGTCGACCATGATCGCGCACCACTCGCGCATGCCATGCGCATCTAGGTAGGTTACTACTCAGAACTCCGACACGGATAAATGTACGCAGCAATATATAATGAATGTTCCTGGGAGATCCGTAGTTGCGCGGAATAAAAAAATAAAAAAAAATAATAAAAAATAAAAGCTGCTGGCCGCCGCTGCAGCAGATGATACATTTAGTCAAGTTCAGCACAACGTTGGTCACATATCATGTAAGACTCAATTTCTCAATTTCTTTGCACAAAACTCTCCAGAAAGTGCCATTTAATGGTTTATTTTTCAAAAAAAATTCCGGGGGGGGGCATACCCCCGGAACCCCCTATGGAGAGCACCCCCACATAATAAATACCAATCAGAAGGGGCTCTCTCAACAAATAATTGTGGTAAATTATAAAAAGATGCTTTAGAAATATGCAGTAGGAGTACATGAAAATACTATTTGAAGGAAATGTGTAATTATCCTTACACAACTTCTATTGTGACTGTGAAAATGGTCATGACTTTCAGGGCTTGAACTGTCTTACTGTCTAAATAGGCCCATTTAAAATGCTGTAATTATTATATGTAGGCCTAGTTGTAGCCTATTTTCTGAAAAGTACATTGTTCAACATGTATTTCCACATTAAAAACTGGTATTTACAAGCTTAATCTAGTTAGGTTCTCTGTGTTTGAACGCGTTAACGCGTAAATGACGTGTTAACACGTAAATTGCGTGTTAACACGTAAATACGTGTTAACATGCCAGTTTCACACGTTTTGGCACTTTTGGCCTTCCATACTTCTTCAGCGCGACTATGGAAGGCCAAAAGGGCCAAAACGTGTGAAACTGTCGCGTTAACGCGTATTTACGTGTTAACACGCAATTTACGCGTTAACACGTCATTACGCGTTAACGCGTATTTACGTGTTAACGCGTAAATGACGTGTTAACGAGTACCTAAATTTGGGACATTAGCACCACCTACTGGTTTGGTGCTGCTCTTGCTCAAACACAGAGAACCTAAATTAAGCTTGTAAATAGCAGTTTTTAAGGTGAAAATACATGTTCAACAATGACTTTTCAGAATAATTACAGCATATTTTAAATGGGCATATTTAGACAGTTAACTATAACTGTTCAAGCCCTAAAAGTCATGACCATTTTCACAATCACAATAGAAATTGTGTAATATATTTACACATTTCTCCAAACAGTATTTACATGTACACTTATACTGTAGCATATTTCTAAAGTATCTTTTTATAATTGAACCACTATGCATTATTTGTTAGAGAACCCCTTCTGTTAACACCATTAAGCCTTGAATCTGAGAATTTAGAAGAATCTGAGATTTGAGATGCATTGTTTTGCAGTATTTTTCGAAGATAACAAGCTCAATAAAATATAACAAATAATATATATATATATATATATATATATATATATATATATATAGGCTATAAATTAGAATGTCTTGGAAAAGTTAATTTTTTCAGGAATTCAACTTAACAGGTGAAACTGTCCATAAGCAAAAGTGGCCCAAACCAAGTATTGAGTACATATGCATTATACTTTTCAGAGAACCAACATTTCTGTATTTAAAATCCTTTTTTTGTTGATTTCATGTAATATAAAAATTTTCTGAGATTTTGAATTTGGGGGTTTCAAAAGCTGTAAGCCATAATCATCAAAATTATAACAAATAAAGGCTTGAAATATCTCACTTTGCATGTAAAAAGTGTATATTAGTTTCACCTGTAAAGTTGAATTCCTGAAATAAATGAACTTTTCCACGACATTCTAATTTATTGAGAAGCACCTGTATGTAGGCTATATGTGTATATATATATATATATATATATATATATATATATGCTATATTACAAAGTTATATTACAACACACACTACACACAAACACAAACACACACACACATGCGTAATAATAATAATCAAAAAATGATTGGCTTGAATTTTTAATAAATGAAATGAAACAGAACTTCTGCTTTTCTTTTTTTACAATGGATATTACATTGTGAAATCATGAATATAGGACCAAAAGTAATAATATATATTTTATTAATACTACACAGAACAAGAGATTAATCTATATTCTCGCCAAAATGTTGGATAGATTTGGAGTGCTAATACACTCGTGATCTATCTATTCAGTTTCCTGGAAGTTACCCTTCCATCAGTGTCGTTGCTCATGATGGCTCATGAGGTATGTTCAGCGTACGTAGTGCTTGAGTCACTCTATCATGAATAATTCAAATAAAATAAAGGTGTTGTGTCACGGTGACACCGCCTGTCGTTACTGTTTGTAATCATTCTCATGACTATTAATTTGGTGACGCACACCTTCGTTTTATTGTATTTATTCATGAGATTGCGAAAAAGCGCTTACCTCATGGATACGATGAGCCTACGTCACCTGGCATCTTCCGTTCGGTGCGCGCCCGTGATGAGAATCGTATAGAGAGACGGGAATCCATACATCGTTTTTCCAAATTATATATTACACTTCTTTACAGGTAACTGTGAACAAACTAGCTTTCGGTTATAATAAACACTGTTAAACATATTACGGTGGGTTGAAAATAGTTTTTTTTTTAAACTTTATTTAAGTTTGTCATGAGATTGTTGCTTCGCAATTAGCGCGACAGCCTGCCATTATATGCAATACATCAAAAATACCGTTGCATGGAATCCATAAGAGTTGATGTTTCAGAGTTATGCATTTTCTTCGACTCACATATTTGGTCATTTAACCCCCTGTGATATGTCTATTAACAGCGAGTTATAGTACTAGAATAGGCTGGCCTATGTCTTAACCTTAATCATTTTTTCCCCCAGAGTTTCCCCACATTTGTATGGTATTTACAAGATAATTAAATAATCGATATCAATTATATATAAAAAAATAAATACTTTAAGGCTTTTACTTTTATGGCACAACTAATCAAATAAAATGATGACACAATTACAAAAAATCTAGAAATTGGATGCAGTTATTATAAACTTTATTATAAACTGAATAACACAACAAATAAGTAAAGATAGATAGATAGATAGATAGATAGATAGATAGATAGATAGATAGATAGATAGATAGATAGATAGATACATGGTTTTACTACAGTTCTATTGTATCAATACAGTAAAACCATAGTAACCATCACTGTACAGTAGTAACCATGATCTGTTATAAACACGAAGATTGACATTTCGTTAATAAAATAAATAATAACACAATGTTGTAAAAAAATAAACAACTCTAAGTTCTGGCTATTGTCACAACGCGCTGAGTGGAAGACAGACTAGAACAGGATGATGAAGAAAGTTTCTTTAATACTCAAAATAATTTCCAGAACAGAGAGATACTCATACACATGTAGCCAGGGCCGTTTCTAGGCATAGGCAAACTAGGCAGTTGCTTAGGGCGCAAACAGCCGGGGGGCGCCAGTAAGAGCCCTAGGCACACCAAGAGATTTTTTTCTCGCCCAAGCAAGTGGAAGAATTTTTTTTTTACATTTCCAATAACAGACAGTATATTTGCACAAAATTCCTGTGTTTATGACAAAAGGACACCTGCCACTAAATATCTACAGTGGGTAGGTCGTTGGGCGCGAGGTGATTGAAAGTAGCTTTTTTTTACACATTATAATGTATAATGTGCAAAGTGTGTGTTGATATATATACGATATATATCAGTCAGATTCACAAGGCTTAATGTGTTATCAGAAGGGGCTCTCTAACAAATAATGCATAGTAGTTAAATTATAAAAAGATGCTTTAGAAATATGCTACAGTAGGAGTGTAGGCTACATGAAAATACTATTTGAAGGAAATGTGTAATATTATCCTAACACAACTTCTATTGTGATTGTGAAAATGGTCATGACTTTCAGAGGCCAATTTAAAATATGCTGTAATTATATGTAGGCCTAGTTGTAACCTATATTCTGAAAAGTCATTGTTGAACATGTATTTTCACCTTAAAAACTGCTATTTACAAGCTTAATTTAGGTTCTCTGTGTTTGAGCAAGAGCAGCACCAAACCAGTAGGTGGTGCTAATGTCCCAAATTTAGGTACGCGTTAACACGTCATTTACGCGTTAACACGCAATTTACGCGTTAACACGTAAATACGCGTTAACGCGTAATGACGTGTTAACGCGTAAATTGCGTGTTAACACGTAAATACGCGTTAACGCGACAGTTTCACACGTTTTGGCCCTTTTGGCCTTCCATACGCGACTTCCTACTGATAAAATTCGCGTCTCTTGTTGACGCCACAGTTTCCCATTGAACGCAATGGAGTTCCTAATTCGTCATATAGTGACGTACAGGGGCACCTTTGGCGTCTTTATTGTGACGCCGGGAGCGCTTGACCATGCTTCAGTTTTTGACGCCTTTGGAGTGAGACTGGTTTGACTTTGACAAAGCAGTGTTTAATTATTAAAAAAATACTGTGTTTTTGGAGATATGAGGTTTATACCCAACAGCGACTATATATATATATATATATATATGTGTGTGTGTGTGTGTTTGTTAGGTAATGCATCAATAAGATTAATAAGATTACTTTTTGAAGCAACTAGTGAATAAATGCATTACTTTCAAATTTACAGCAAAATATTTAGTTTTTCAATTAGAAGTAACCAATTTTTTTTTTTTTTTTTTTTTTTTTTTTTTATTTATTTATTTATGGATTGAAAGACATACATAATCCAAAGGATAACATGTAAAAGTGTAAACACTTATTTCCAACATGGTCCTTGGTGGTAAAACAATTCACACAAACAAAGACCTATTATAAGTCAAAGACAAAAACATTTACACAAATCATCCGGATTTCAACAACATCCTAAAAACAGGCAATCATAAATCACTCAGTGCTAGTTAAAAAGATCAGCTACTCTATTCCATAAAAGGGCCTTAACCTGGTATCTAAAAGTCCCTCTGGTATTTACCATTTTGAGGGAAATTGGCAAATTATTCCACAACATGATACCTGTATAAAAAAAAGAACTTCCAGCTGCATTGTTGACTCTGGGCACTTTACAAGAACGGATACTAGCCCTAGTATTATGGTAATGCTGTGTATGAACCATTTTTATATTGGACAGTAAATATTTGGGAGCAGAACCATTTATAACATTATACATATGATTCAGCTTTAACTGCTCCACTCTAACCTGTACTGGCAACAGACCTACTCTTTTAAAAGCATCTCTGCCAATATGAGTCCTAGGGGGTGCATTTAACAGGTAGCGGATAACATTATTTTGCATCACTTGCAGTCTGTTTTTAAGTTTAACTGATAATCCACAGTACCAAGCTGAGCATGCATAATCGAAATGACATTGAATCAACGATACAACCAGTAATTTCTTGATAGAAAAATCTAAAAGCCTTGTTCTGCGATACAAAAATTTCAATTTACCTGCACACTTGGATAGTATTTTGTCAGCAATAGATGAACAGGTTAATGACTGGTCTAATGTTAACCCCAAGTATGTAACACTTTTCTGAGACACTATTTCAGTGCCATTACATTTGATCTTAAACAATTTTATTTTAGACAACTTTTTTTTTGTTCCAAATAAAATGGACTCAGTTTTTCCCAGATGTATTGAAAGCCTGTTGTCTATAAGCCACTTTCTGACACTATTTAATTCGTTACCCAGAGTCTTCTCAATCTCGCTGATGTCATCCCCAGAGACCAACAATGCAGAATCATCAGCATATAAAAGCAGCTTACATTTCACAGCAGCTGGCATATCATTAATATAAACTAAAAATAAAAGGGGGCCAAGGATTGAACCTTGAGGCACCCCACAAGTAATATCTCGAGAATCTGATATGGCCCCCGCAACATCACAAAATTGAGTTCTTCCAGTGAGGTACGAGGTGAACCATTTCACCGCAGAATTTCTGAAGCCTATACTTTGCAGCTTTGATAATAAAATTGCATGATTTACAGTATCAAAGGCTTTTTGTAAATCAAGAAGAATCATACCCACATACTTTCCTTCATCAAAGTTTTGTCGAATATAATCACATAAATGAATAAGACAGGTTTCAGTCGAATATGCTGCTCTAAATCCAGACTGCAGTTCATATAGCAGATTATGTTTAACAAGGTACTCTTCCACCTGCTCATACACAAGACGCTCAAACACCTTTGAGCGTTATTCAAAGTTATAAATTAGAAGAAACTGAGAAAAAGCATAAGTAACAAAATGCATTACTTACAATAAAAAGTAACTAACACAATTAGTTACTTTTTAAGGAAGTAACGCACTATTGTAATGCATTACTCTTAAAAGTAACTTTGATTACTTTCTCCCATCACCTCACATTCACGTACTTAAATGGCTATTTGCTATATATCATAGGGTTATATCATATATATCATTCTATACATATAATAGGGTTGCTGTGATGCTGGTATGGCACATCAAAGCCAATATATTTTGTGTGTATACTGTACATAATTCTTTCAGATCAACTTTGTGGGACACAGTGAGTGTGGAGGACCGCAAGCGCTGTGAAAAACTTGACAATGGAGAGTTCTGGTTAGCATTGATCTGAAACCTTAATTTACAAATGTGTGATTCACATATTGGGTATTATTTACTCAGGATCATTGTTTTACAGGATGCCAGTGAAAGATTTCACCAAAAACTATGAAAGCCTGGATATCTGCTGTTTCTGTCCTGATTTTCTGGATAGATCTCCTGGATATCACTGGACATCACAACGCAGTTTTGGCAAATGGATTGCTGGGACTACAGCTGGTGGTTCCATGGACAATATAGGTATGTATAAAATAAATGATCTATGATATACTGTACTTTATGCTATTAACAAAACATTATGTGCAAATGCTGTTTTCAGTAATGACTCTTTTCTCACACACTTTATGGACTTGTGTAAACAGTTGTTTTCACCTTCACCTTCACATTCTGAATTTGATTTATAAAAAGTCCTGTGTACAAGCTTAACTATTTTGTTGTGTTGTAGAGACTTTTGGGAAAAACCCTCAGTTTCGTGTGAGGATTGAAGAGCTTAGTGAGAACTTTACACATGAGAAGGGAGCTGAAAACATACTGGTGTCTCTCATGCAGAACCACGAGACGAGACTCAGAAGTAGCCAAAACAACTACATGATTGGTTTCTACGTTTTTAAGGTTAGTATTGACATATGTAGGGACACTTTTTTTAACATTGTAACTTTTTTTTGTTTTACATTAGGCTACAATTCCCTACAAATGTTTTTAAACCCTTTATTTTCATTTCATCTTCTGTAACCTCGGGAGAATGACGGTCATGATCATGATTTTACTCCAGTAGCTATTTATATTTATAGAAACTGAGGGTACGTTTACACGACAATGATGTACTAAAAATGGAAACGTTTTTACTTGGCTTTTTTAGCATACATAAGACAACGTTGCCAAACCGATCCCCGTTCACAAAGATCCGCAAAAACGGCTAAAAATGCTGCATTATGGATGCCAGGCCTGTAGTTGGTGATGTCATTTTATAAAGAAATACTATGCGCCTATAGACCTTATGTAGCCCCGCCCCTTTTGAGCGCTGCGCTCAGTCTTTTGACACCCGGTCTGTATTTTCACAGTGATCTTGCGTATGTATGAATGAACGGCTCGTTTTAAAATCTTCCCGGTCTACTGACATTTGTTAAGAGATCTGCTTGAAACATTACAATCCTCATGATTACTTTTGTTAACTTTAAATTATGTTATTCCACTTAAAAAGCCAATTACCTCTGGACAGTAATGCCATAGAAATAAACAGAGCGACCGCAAAACAGAAGTTCAAAGACAATATTCCAAAGATGGCAGCGCATAATTTGTTTCTCTGCTGCATAAGGTCTATAGACTGAACACGTAATACGTATACGCATGACGTCAACTTTTTCACAAATTCACATTTTTGTTGTTTGAATATAGACGATAAATGTAACGTTTTCATAAACTTGCACTTCGAAACACTATTTTAAAAGCTTGCATTTTCAGGCCGCCAATACGCTGTTGACGTGTAAATGTAAGGCCAAAAGCCAATTAAAAACAAATCGTTTTTTTGGTTGAAAACAGTGTCGTGTATTATACAGCCCCTAAATAAAACAAATATAGATTATGTGATTAGATGCTTCTTTATTCTTTTTATTTCACTGTTTTATCAAACTTTTTTGTACTTTTGCAGATACACATACTCACAAAAATATATAACCAAATACAGTATTGATTCATTCTTCTTTAGATGAAACGTAAGAGTGGGAAGTTCTCAGCTGTGTTCTTCAAAGACAAAACACCTGTGGCAAAAAAGTCTTTCGATAGTTTGAGAGAGGTGATGGGGTTTTTCTGGCTGGAGCCTGGAGAGTACCTGATTGTGCCATGCACCAAGAATCCTGATGAATCGGCCTCCTTCATCCTTTCTATATTTTCAAAGCATGAGACAAACTTTGAGTAAGTTGTGGTGCAGTCAAAAGTTTGTTAATTTTGAAAGTGACAAAAGCAAAGACAACCCAGGGCCACAAACACATACACTCAAATATCATGTTAAGGCTTATTTGTGTGAATAAAAACCATTAAATAAATGAATAAAATGCAACATTGATGTGCATTACATATATGATGGTACAATACAATTTTCAATCTTTTTAGGCACACATGATATAGAAGTATATGCATCAGAAAATGTTTGGTATACAAAGTTAATTTTATGAATTCACTGATTCGTATCCTGGGATTTTTCTGTTAGCTTCTGTCATCTAAATTTATTTTCCCATCAGATACATTGAAGAGACTGAGGAGAATGAAGACGATCCCTGATGAGAGTGAACCTGTCACACAAAATGGCTTCTTGGAGAAATAAGTCAACATATGCCTCATCACTTTTTCTTTGTTTATTCATGCTCAGTTCAGAATGGGTATTAAGTGTAAATGGTTTTCTTTTTTTCTTTCTCCCCTTTATGTAATCACTTTTGACATCACATAACTAAAGCTAATGTATTCTCTGATTGGTGCTTGATTTACTGTGTAGTTACATACTTTTCGGTAACACTTTATTTTACAGTGTTCTTGTTACACGTATAGGGCTGAGCAAATATGGGCAGAACTCTTTACTGCCCTAGTTTTCCAAAAGCCCTTTAAAGGGGTGGTTGAATATGATTGAACTTTTCTAACTTCAGTGTAATGTTGCTGTTTGAGCATTTGCTTTTAAAGAAATGTTTTTTTAAGGACTACAACAAACGGTTGGTAGGGACTACACAAGCTTCCTCCAGGGTTAGTGACATCACTAACTCTAAAATTTACATAAACCCCGCCCCCCGGAACACGATTTATAGGATTATCATTAACACTAACCATTCAGAAATGTCCTGTTGCTTCTAGATGTTGTCACTTCTTCTTGAGCCTCTCCATTACTGTCTGACCCCAGTTTGAACATAAACATTGACATTTTCAGTGCATGTCTGTGTGAGTGCAAGGTCTTGAAGCTCCGCCCCCTCTGCTGAGAGCAGCAGCTAATTTGCATTTAAAGGGCCAGACACAAAACGGTGCGTTTTTGCTCACCCTCAAAAATTGACAACTTTAACTTTATCCCCCTCTGGATCTCCACCTATTTGCCTCATCTTTTGGTTTCCTGTTGGTTGGGTTCGGTGTTGGTATTCCACTCATGTTTAACAGTGCTTTGCTCAGGGTATAATAAGGAAAGGTAACTGTTGATCTAGGAGAAAGGCTTTAACCCCGCCACTCCCGTACATCGGTGCGTAACCTCATACAAGAAAGGCTTTTACAGCCTCACCTGCACAACAGTGCATTATTTGTTTTCTATACAGTATGTTGTTCCATTCTACTGTCTGTATATTTAAACATGTAACTTAATAAATAACTTTGCCTGCTTTAAAGGCTTTGAGAATCTTTCCTTTTATCACTTATTATGTTGAAAGCTAAAGCTGAATCTAAACGTTCAGGTTAAATCCTACGTTTTCCTATTAGTTTTAAGAAAGATCTTTACCTTTAAAGAATAAGAGGTTAATAACAACAACTTTAATAGAGTCAGATTAATTATATTGGAGTCAGATACATATTTGGATCATACACGTCATCCTTCAACTGCCTTTTGTTTCCGATTATGGTTCAAAATAGCAGCACAAGTTTCCACGTTACATGTAGTTATAGTAATAACTATAAAATATGCATAATTGCATGCAACTAGCCCTAAACCAAACCTCAATCATGACCCTATAAGTACATGTTGTTAATTATTATTAGTCAGTACTTAAAATAATACACTGTATCTGTCACGGGTGTGTGCAAAGGCAGACGAAGGCGAAGAGGCTGAAGGCTCCAATGCAAGAGTTTAATCACAGAAATAACTCAAGGTACAAACAGGCAGGTAACACACTCAAAATAAGACTAACTACAGACAAAGACTGGTTGAACTGAAGGAAACTAAATACTTACACTGATGAACAGAAACAGGTGACACAGATGAACTAATTAACTGTTGACTTGAAGGCCACAAGCATATAGGCTGCGCATACAACATCCAGTGTGTGCTGCATTGCGGTAGGGCTGTGGGATAGGAGGGCACAGTCATCAGCGTATTGCAATTCATGAATTGTGTGGTGGTCTTGGTGTTGGCTTGCAGGCGGCGGAGGTTAAAGAGGTTCCCGTCCAGACGAAACTGTAGGAAAACACCATCGTCAGGGCTGAGGGAATTGCGGGTGAGGAGGGTGACTGCGGCCAGGAAAAGGTTGAAGATCACTGGAGCCAGTATACACACCCCTGTTTCACTCCTACCTGAACAGGAAAGGAGGGGGAAATACCCACAGTAATAGTCACTGCCCAACACTGATAATACAGTCTGTGCCAATTGACCCTTCGCAGGGAGCTTGATTGACAGGCGATCTAACCAATCATAATCCGCCATCCGCCATTTTGTCCGACAAAGCAGTCAGGAGAGATAGCAGATTAACATGGGAGGATTTGAACTTGAAAAACAGAATGTACTGACGCCAACATTCCTTCTTATGTTCATTCATGTTTATTTCACGAGCAGCTTTAACTGATGGTCTACAGCGATCTGTCAGACACATTTAAGAGCCACAAAACGGTATGAATCGTTTAAATTTATTTAAAAAAATAACCAAATTTGAAAGGTGAGACTTTGCTTAATATGTTTAATATCGAAAGTAACCTGGTCTGTCCTGTCTGTCAGCGGGTTGTCAGTCTCCTCTCTGCTCCGCAATGTATTTTTCACTGCGTGAGAACATGGTGTGGCGTGAGAGCAGCGTAGCTTGTCGAACATAGCGACAGTAACGAAGGGGGGCGGGTCTTTGCGAAGGGTCAATTCACCTTTGGCTAAGCCCCGCCCCCCCTTAGTTACTGTTGCTACGTCCGACAACTTCATCTGAGCTCTGGTTTGGTATCAACATGGATTATGCTATGACAGCTCTTCCTGCTGAAATTTTAGCAAACTTTTATAAAGCAGCAAATAAAGTGTCAGATAGAAGTAGGCAAAAGGGGCTACAATATGCGTTCGAAGGCTATATTCAGGACATACAGGTGAAACGCAAGGAGAAAGGCGGCATCCAAATAGAGGCAAAAGCATACCGGTCACAGTCAAAAAATGAACCACCGCATATCCTACTAATCGATACGGAGGCTGGGACTAACAATATCAAGGAGCAACACTGTTCATGCAAAGCTGGGTAGGTCTCTATTCACTTCTATAATCGTTATTACAAAGCAAACGGACTACGCGAGTATAACGTTGTATTTATTAGTAGCGTGTGCTAGCGTATCAACAACCGGTAACTTATGCTAGGTAACGTTAACGTTAGCTGACAAGGTGATGTTTTGGTTAGCTGCACAGGGTTTTGCGCGCACATCATCGGGCTTATCCATACCCTGGATCTCTGCAAGGCACAAAATATAAACACGGTGCATGTCCAGTCCTCCACAAGCTTACCCCAACAATGGCATAAGCCAAGAGGTGCCAAAGTAGCACCACAGCCTGTGACATCAGTCGTTGTGGCCAGGGCCAAGAAGGAACGAAAACGCAGAACCATCTTCTGCCAATACAGCAATGACAGGTGAGTCACAACTATGTTGATTTTTAACACCATGTAGGCTGGCTATCCCATTGTGTCCTTCCACCATAATAACCAACTTAAAGGGATACTCCACTTTAAAATGAAAATTCTGTCATCTTAACTCACCCTCATGTTGTTTCAAACCTGTATGAATGTCTTTCTTCTGCTGAACAGAAAGGTAGATATGAAGAAGAATATCAGTAACCAGACAGTTTCTGGGTCCCATTGACTTCCATAGTATATTTTTTTCCTACTATGGAAGTCAATGGGACCCAGAAACTGTCTGGTTACTGATATTCTTCTAAATATCTACCTTTCTGTTCAGCAGAAGAAAGACATTCATACAGGTTTGAAACAACATGAGGGTGAGTTAAGATGACAGAATTTTCATTTTAAAGTGGAGTATCCCTTTAATTTGATGTATGTGTTTGAGAGCACATGGCATAAGCAGAAATGTATTTTGTATTTCAGATCACTTGACATAAGTAGAAATGTATGACTTTTCCATGTCACAGGGCCATCTCCGAGGTAACAGATCAGGATTTGTTATTATTGAGAGAGCTGACAGGGACACCTATGAGCTACATAGCAAGCAAACCCCCGATAGATGTAGTAATAGGTCAGGAGAAGTACCCTCTTGGAAGTGGCTTGAGCTACCAGGTAAAGCAGATGTAAAACTGTTAAAGATAATGACTCATTTCTTATCATTTGCAGGGAGACATTTTATTACAGTCACATAGCCAACATACATTTGATTTCATTCACAATAATAACACAGTAATTGATTTATCAACTATGTCAGTTAAAACATAAAAACATTCAAATTCAGGAGCTTATCTTAGCTGTGTGTACAGACAGATCATTGAGCTGGATCCTATGCTTTTATAATGTTCGGCTGGAAATTGGACAGCATACAGACCACAAACCATACCTGATTTATGTTTCCAAGCCTGACATTAGGGATCCTTCCAGAAACCATTTTAAATTTCTTCACTTTGGCTATGGCTCTTTCTACATGTACTCTGTGTTTGGCTATTTTCTTTGTCATCTCAACGTCTGTAGCTGGCATCTGACTATTTGATTTGGCAAAGGGGGGAATGTTCAAATTAAGCCCAAGCTCCTTTACATCCTTCTCAATAAGAAAACCTTTATCCACCATGAGCCCATCACCTGCCTTAAGGTAGCCACACTGAAGCAGACCTTTCAGTAAATCTTTGATTCCACATTGTCTAAATATCTCTTGGTCTGAGATTGATCCCGTGTAAAGTGTGGATTCAAAGATAATGGCGCCACGAGGATCACAGGCAATAAGGCATTTAAGTGTGTTGGCAGATTTGTAGTTTGAGTAAGTCTGACTTTGAAGTAACAGTGATGTTGGTTTCTCTATCTTAATCTCTGTACCATCAAGAATTGCAAAGGTTGTTGGGAACTCTGCTCTGTAGTTGTCAGGCATGTTTTCTGTTATCCTGTCCCTGTGTGGCCAAATAGACATGTTGCCTAGTCTACCATACATGAAATCAATCCATGAATTGAATAAAGTACTAACAGTTCGTTCTGGAACTTGAAATTTGAAGGCCAGCTCTTTCAGATCAAAGTTTTGCCTCAGCTTCATAAGCACGAGTAGGAACTGTTGTCGTAAAGGCATGAGGTTGATCTGCTGATCTACTCTGTGGTATGTCACAGGGCTAAGTGTTTGTGTATCTGTTGCAGTGCTGGGTATCCTGAAAAATGCACACAGCTTGTTGAACTCATCATAATTAAAACCTGTGCAGTACTTAAAGTACTCAGGCACACTGCAGTTAGATATAGTCTCTGGTGTGAGTTGGTAATGAGTTTGAGTGGGTGTGGTGTGGGTGAGTGGGTGAGATGCTTGATAAGTTTTAATCTCTTCCAGAGGCAAGGCATTTTCTTTTTCTTTATCGGCAAGTTGCCTCTTTAATCGATTTACTTCCTCTTGGTCCTCTGTGCGATCCTGGTGTGGATCCTCTGTGTGAATCTGGTCTGCTGTGTGAATCTGGCTTTCTGTGTAAAAACATAACAATGAAATTATTAAAATGAGGCCTAGTTAAAAAAAAAAAATAATAATTAAAAAACAGGAAACATAATGTAAATAATAAATGTATTTTTTTTCCCCCCCTTCATTGCATACAGCTCCCACTATTGGACAACACTTCACAAGCATCCTCCCAGGCAAACTCCACTGACTTCCCAGCATTCCCTTTGCCACCACAGCCAGGCTCTTTCTGTACTGTCCTTAATGAAGTGCAGATGGAAAGGTTCAGTACCATGGTAGTCTCAAAACCTGAGGCAGAGGCACTTGAGAAAAACACCAGACAGCAGAGTAGCAACAATATCTGGCATCATGTCCGCTCTATTCGCCTAACCTCATCCTCCTTCAAGAGAATATTCTCTAGAAGAGCCGATTTTGAACAACTTGCCAACATCATGCAGAGGAAGAAGAAGAACATTATGACAAAAGCCATGAAGAGAGGCCTGGAGCTTGAGCCAGCCGCTGCAGCCCAGTATGCTGTCATCACTGGTAATGAAGTTCAAGTGTGTGGGTTTGTTATCAA
This sequence comes from Leuciscus leuciscus, assembly GCF_965113295.1. Taxonomy (NCBI): domain Eukaryota; kingdom Metazoa; phylum Chordata; class Actinopteri; order Cypriniformes; family Leuciscidae; genus Leuciscus; species Leuciscus leuciscus. The sequence goes on from NC_138741.1 coordinate 8,180,418, forward strand.
CCCTAACGCCCCCTATTTGGGTACATCCCCTGACAGAAGGGTTAAGAGTGGTGAGAATGAAACCTATGGTCTTCTAGAAATTAAATGTCCAATGAAAATCAGTTACACCGATTGCCAGTACCTTAAACAGGTTAGTGATGACACCTACAAGCTCAATTGTACACACGAATATTACTTCCAAATCATGGGACAATTGGGGATAACTGGGATGCCATGGTGTGACCTTTTTGTGTTATGTGAAAGTGACTATCACCTGGAGCGAATTTGGTTTGATCCTGAGATGTGGAGGAAAATAAAAGATAAACTTGACTGTTACTTTTTTGAGTACTTTCTCCCTACAATGTGCAGTGAGAGTCCACAACAGTCACATGAATTGTAGCTTACCTGTTTCAATGACCATGGACAACTCCTCTGATGTGGTATCCTGCACTGATGAGCCTGATACTGTGGAAATGCCTCTGTAAATACATATGTGAAATTGATTAAAGTGTTTGATATTATTTTGATACTGTGGAAATGCCTCTGTAAATACATATGTGAAATTGATTAAAGTGTTTGATATTATTCTGATACTGTGTTGTGGCTGTAATATTCTTTCTGCAATTTAATTATTTTATTATAACTCTTACCTTTTAGTCGGCAGTCTTCGACCTTTGACTGCACTTCCTTCACCATGAATAGCAGCGACTGGATTTGGGAATTCGGGACTTGGTTCCCCATTGACAAAATGCTGAAATAGTAATGTAAAATATTGTTGTAGTGTGGCAACACGATGGCGGTAACGTTAGTCACCTTCAAAACTACCACAACAGCGTGTCTATAACAGTAACGTTAGGTATTTGTATCTTGAATAACAAAGTTAGCTAACATCCAGCCGCTAGTCAAAACATACAATCCTGACTTACGTGATAACTAAACTATCGCTAAGCTTGCTTGCTAGCACCTTGATTCTTCATTAATTAGGGTAGAGAACCGAAATCATAACCTAAAACAGCATAAAACTGTCTAACTAGTATAACTTCACAGTAAGGTTAAAAGCAAAATTTACCTTAGAGCACACAAAAGTGTGCTTGTTGATCCTTGAGGGGTTTAGCTGACTGTGAGGACGTCCACACAGTTTAATCCAAAGACGACACTTGTCAGGATTTGACTTCGGTTTTGGGAAGGGAAAAAAACGGACACCCCCCTCCAACCTCTCTGGGAAACGCGTATCTGTGTTACAAATGCCCCAGGCACAACGTTTAACCATATTTTTGACGGTAATAGCCTGCCGAGACCAAAAATATGAGACGCCTGTGTTAAAGTCAATGGAGCGCTGTGAAAAAGTGTCGGACCTCTGTCGGAGCTCGTTCTTGGCTGCGCTGTGATTGGTCAATCTACATTCTAGGGTGTGGCTTAGCCAAAGGCGAATTGTGTAAAATTTGCTGGCCCTGTTCAGACTGCAGGCAAAAGTGGCCCAAATCCAAATTTTTGGGGGGTCAAGTGACCAGGTCAGACTTCTTCAGAAGTAGTGTGAACACTCAAATCTTGTCCAGATCTGATTTTTTCAAATCAGATTTAGACCACTTCCATATGTGGTGCTGAATCAGACCCAGATCAGATTTTTTTCAATGCGGCCGCAGTGTGAACAACCAAGGCAGATTTGATGCGACTTTTACGCCAATCTACATCGACATTGATACATAAAATTGGAAGTCCCGCCCCAGCTCGTGAACAGAACCAATTAGAGTTGAGGCGGCAGTGCTGCGTGAAGTTAACGATGAACTTGGTGGAAGAGCAGGAGACTGACTGACTGAAACATGTCGGGGAAAAGAAGGAGAGGAAGGCCAGGAGAGTTGTTGTATCCCAATCAATCAAGACGTTCTTAAAGACATAGGCCGCTGTACGTGAGCTGTATCGTTCAGTTTCGTTCCGACAAACGGGGCACTACTTTTTCTTTTGCTCAATATGTTCAACGTTAATAAAAGGTATCCAAGTAAAAAGTTCTCCACGCATTATCCTGCAGTTAATGAGAAAAGTGTAATTTATTGGTGCACTATATTGACTGCGTATTGAGACATATAAAACTGTTGAGCTAGATTTTCAACCAATCAGCATCGAAAATGTAAGTAGGTCAGAGCCAAAATCAAGCCAATATCACTACGCACATGTAAACATGGAGGAGGACGTAAGCAGCGCATCTTCATCTGATAGCGGCGATCAAGCTCGATTAACACCCGTAAAGTGTATTCTTGATGTCGGAAAAGATGGTGGGAAAGGTCCGCAGCCCTTTACTGAAGTCCGATGGGAAAAAAATCAAGCAATGTGCGAAGGAATGGCTCAAAACGTCGGACACTACGGAGCTAGCTATTGCTAATAAACATGTTGCCCTCCTGGACAAACCGGTCTCTTATGTCCCAACAAACTAACGTTACGGGTTTCAGGTTAGGTGTTTTTTTTTTTTTCATATATGCAGCCGCCTAGTAAGACTAGTCTTTTATGTATCTTTCTTTGTCGTAGTGGAGAGCGCATGCATGGTTGCATAGCAACGACGACAGATGCCACGGGAACATCGGACCGAATTTTACTATTAATAATAAAAGATAAGCTAATGTGCATTGTAAATGTCAGTAATTTATCTTTTTTTTACTCATTCTTTTTATAAAGAATTATTTAACGGCTGAAATATGTGAGGTTTATCTTTTTATAAAACCTTTTTTGTCAAAACTTTATTTGAACTTGTACATGTTAGTAGATAACATGTTGCAAGACACTCTTTTAAAATCTGGCCATCATTTTAATTATTATTATTTTAATGTTTATGGAAACAAAAAGTGCACATTGATGGTAAGTTTATTTGTTATTTGCTGGTTAATGCATTATAGGTCTTAAATTTCAATCTTTATGGTCTTAAAACGTCTTAAAAAGGTCTTAAATTTGACTTACTGAAACCTGCAAGAACCCTGCATGGATAAGAGCAGGGAGAGCAGCAATAACCCCCTTTAGGGTAAACAGAACAGAACCAACATGAATGTATTGCAGATATCATTAATGTCAATATTTTAATGTACAACATAATTCGAGAATTTAGTCTGATTCAAAGGGCAATCAGAATCCCAAATCCTGACTGACGAGAGGAGGAGCTGGGGATGGAGGAGGGTAATTAGCTCCTGAGAAACGCAATATCTGCTGATAATACTGGAGGAGCTTATTTATGAATACAGTGATAGGCAATCCACAGGAGAGCATTGGATCCTTTTATAAATGCTCCCTGTCCAGACGGCTTTGGATGGATTGTCAAGGATGGTGATCTCATCATATCATGGATGACTAAAGATCCAGCTCCTCAACAGATTTTGGGGTCACTCCACTGTGGGTGTAAGTCTGGTACTTGTACAGGTGGAAGGTGCTCATGCCACAAGGCTGACCTGGCTTGCACTGACCTATGTAAATGTTTTCATTGTGACAATGTGAGATTAACTGAGGATAGTGTTTCATGTGAATCTGATAGTGAGGACAGTGATCTTGATATTTAGTCATGTGTATATGATAATAAAATTAATATAGGACATATATATTTAATATAAATAAATCAAAATTAAATCTTGTTTACAATAATCATTCCTGTGAATATGTACATGTAGTGCAGTTACTGCTCGTGTATGCGAATTGACAATTCACCATTAAATGTGTTATTTTGAAAAGTGTTTTTTTTATATATATTATATTTTGGCTTAATTCTATTTGTTATTCAGATTTTACCTCAAATATTACCTTTGAATTGGAACAACATAATGAGAAGTAATTGGGATGTTAATGCTACAGAAGAAGTTTTCTTGATAATCTTATCATGTTTACTGTGCCTAGATAGCAACTTCAGGTATATCACACATTTCAAACTGGTTTATTTTGTACATCAAGTGGTAATTATATGATAAACAGGTTTGAAAGTGCAAAATTCCCTATGTTTTCCCTTTTTTTCAAAATGGGCACCTTTAGCATCATTTTTCTCAAAAACTGCAAGGTTGTGTGCGGAGAACTTTTTCCTAAGGAATCTCTATATATTTCTGATGTTAAATATAAAAAAAGTAGGTAGTGCCCCACTTGGTGGAACGAAACCCTATTTCTAGGCCTCTTTTAGGCTACCGACAGCGGCCTAACAGGTTGTATTGTTATTTCGCTGGGAATAAGAAAACTACCGTCTACAGCCTGCCGGGTCCTGTCACTTTTCATTATCGGTGCACAACACAATCGACCGAATGATTACGTGCAAAATTCCTGTCTTTTTACACAATTGTAAATAGAGTTAAAAAAAAATACCAGTCGCAATGCATCATGTCCTCAGCACCTGCTCATTAATGTTACGGCTGCCATTACACAAACATTTTGAAATAAAAGTGAAAATGCTTACTTCCCCCATAAGCTCCCCAACTTTAGTGCAACAGCATGCTGCGTCTGATGTCATTGTTCTCTTGCGCATGCGGGTCAGTTCAAAACCGCAAACCGTTCACACTGGAATCTGAGATAGGCCACATTTTAAAAGGTAATGTGAACATCCAAACGAAAAAATCGGATCTGAGCATTAAGATTTGAGCATTAAGACTTGCGGTGTGAACGGGGTCTAATATTTGTTTTATTTCTACAATAGCATTCTTGTGTCAGTTGTAATCTAAGTCAGTGTTATGACTTATCAAGTCTCATTTCATAGCCGGGTGAACACCGGCCGGTAAAGTAAACATAGCCTAGCTAGCTGATGCACAAGTGATAATTGAGGAGACATTTAAACAGCTGTCACCAAAGAAATAAAGCACCCTGCCAGTGCCACCCCAACAGGCAGTTTCAAATCCCAGGGTCAGTCTCACGCAGAGACAAGCGAGAAGCAGGCAGGTTAGCTAATGAAAAGGCAAACTGGGCAGCAGATAGAGAGATGGGTCTAGTTAAATAAAATAAAAGATGTTTATGCAGGAAGGAAAATTAAGCAGGAAGAAAATGAAAGCAAGCAATCGTCTACAACTTCGAAACTTGGTTCACACAAAAATAAAAATTCTGTAAATTACTCACTCTCATGTCATTCCAAACTCGTAAGACTTTCCATCATCTTTGAAACACAATTTCTAATGAAATCTCTGAGAGATTTCTGTCTCTCAAAGCCTATTCAACCAAAACTCTGACCATTAAACATTCATAAAGAGATTGTAAAAGATATCAATCGAGCTGTTTAGTCCAAGACTTCTGAAGGGCCACGATCACTTTATATTATGAATAATTTAATTTAGGTTTTTATTCACAGATAAATATTGATCAGCGTCCGCAAACACATTTGAGTTTCCGCAAGAATCAATGGAAGTTTGTTCTCACACGTCAAGCAAGTATGATTTACCAAATTTGAGTGTTTTATGTATGTACTGTATGTCAGTCAGAGTGGACGACCAAAATGTCTGGATCTAAACAGGAAGAATTAGTTCCACATCAAAGTCCTATGAAGTGAAGATTCTGGAAGGGACACTTCAATTTTATACTAATTAACGTACATAATCCATTTTCTCTGAATCTGAGAATACTGTAGGTGAGTTAAATCTGGCTCATTTTTGGTCATAGCAGAATTTTGACTAAATTTGTAGTTACTATGTTTTACATTAGTACATAATAGATGATAATGAGCTACTTGCACAAGAAACAGTGGCACCGGTGATACCGGAAATAAGTGATATGTATTGCATATGTATTGCTATAAAGCAGAAGTGCGTCACGAGGCTCAGTGCAAGTAGCCCATTATGCGGCTCATTTTTGGTCAAAGCAAAATTTTGACTAAATTTGTAGTTACTCTGTTTTACATTTGTACATAATTAATAGATGACAATTATGCCATCATATACTGTAGGCTACAAACCATAGAAAAACGTGTATGAATCAGTCTACACTGCCATCTAGTGGCACCATATAACAGCTCAAAACTATCAACTTCTCTAAACATCAGTCACTCACATACACTTTCTCACACCATGCAAATGTGGGCTACCTGTCACAAAAACTTAACTGTTAGCCTATATAAATATTATAATATGTTGTTTTATGGAGACTTTAAGCTGCAATGGAGCAAATAATAAACAATAAAATTACTTAAATAAATAATAACACTCAGCCGTTTCAAATAGCCTACACAACGTAAAACTACAATATTTTGAAGTCAGTCAGATAGTTCTTTATGACAACTGACGAACACGTGCTTAGCTAAGTCAACTAATAGACTAGCAAGCTAGTTCTTTGCAATGCAATTTTCTGTTAATAAATGTGGGATTTTTGGCCTATTTTTTAGGCCTCAATCTATCTATCTAACCATCCATCCATCCATCTACCTACCTACTGGCGCTGCTGTGATAAGGTCTGTTCTGTGAGTGACGGTGAAAACTTAAAAACTTAAAATACCACTTGAATGCCAGTTCAACAAACAGATTTACGCATAGCCAAAAAAGAAAGAAACAAAAAAACCATAAAAAAAATACCAACATTACACAAACAGCCTACCACCAGTATTATGAATAAACTGGCAAGCGAGTCCCAGGGATGGAAATTCACTTTTTTGTCCACCGGCCACTGTGGCAGGTGGATTTCAAAATCTACCAGCCACTCAATGTTTTTACCAGCCACTTTCTTGTTTTTAACCGACAATGTGTAACTGCATGTGAAAATTAATACTACAAGATCTACAATACTTAAGCAGTTTATTTAATCTCAAGTCTCAATGAAATACTGACATTTTCTCTTTCTCTCTTATATATATTTCTCTTTTTTACCTGGATGTGGCATTTGAATGATTCGTGGTCTTTTATGGCTTCCAGTTTTAGGTTTTTAGTCCCAACAATGAAACTAGGGCTGGGCGATATGGACCAAAAGTCATATCCCGATTATTTAGGCTGAATATCGATATACGATATATATCCCGATATTTTTTCCGCAAAGTGAGAGCAAATGTTCAGTCAAAGTCAAAGCCAAATATGACATGTCACAAGTAGTTTTATTGAAACCGGCTATTTCCACACACACAAGTACTGTCCCCCTTTACTTAACATAAATTGTAAGAATATGACTAATAGTAAAGACTAGTACTAATAAATAAACATTAGGCCTATGCTAAAGCTATTAAATAGCAGTCCCAAACTAGTTTTTGTTAATACAATGTTGGTATGAGCCACTAGAGTCATTTAAAAATATTAAAAATAACACAAAGAAAAATAAAGTGGCATTTTTGGGGTTAATATGGAAACGACAGTTGCCATGGTGAATACACAATATTAACAATAACTGTTAATGAACCATGGAAACTGCTCCTGGTGAACAGAATGAAAATCATACCTGCATTACTTTTATTTTGTGTAATTTACAACGTAACGGCGTTGCATGCTCGTAGTTTCTTGTGCACTTTATATGCAGTGAGGCGATACACAGCGCGCGCCGCCGCATTTGCGCGTGCAATTGAAGAGTGTGCGCTCCGAGCACAGGATAACGGCTGACGTGACAGGACAAGAAAGTCCGTTTTTCTGAGGTGAAAGACTTTATTTCAGCGTACACTTATGTCCTCTAAAAGTGTCCGCCGTCTGTGTGAAACAGTATATTTTTATTTACCCGCCACGGTGGCCGGTAGGTGAAGCGAGTTTACCCGCCACAACACAAAATCACCCGCATTTGGCTGGTGGCGGGTGCTAATTTCCATCCCTGCAATGAAAAGAACCTGTTCAATTTTTTACAGTCTTCAAATGAATGATTCGCGAATCAGACGTCACGTCGTAGATGCGTGACGTATAACGCTCTAACAACATGGCGACTGACGAGGATTCGGGAAATTATTTTGTTAGAGAAATAGAAAAAAATGACGGGTCTATTTTAAGAATGTATCAGTGCAGCAAAGGGGACGTGGGCTGTGTAGTATGGGACGCTGCTATTGTCCTGTCAAAATACCTCGAAACGGAACAATTTTGCAGTATTCAGTCTGGTGTTCGTACGTGGTTCTCCAAGAGCATTATTGAACTGGGTGCAGGAACAGGACTAGTTGGTCTCGTGGCTTCAGCTCTGGGGTGAGCTATGAATGCCGTGCCATATAAACATATTAATTAAAATAGATTAGATGTGTTATGTGGCCATTTAAACAACTGATGAAAATGAATCTATTATATTCGGAAAGTTATAGGATTTTAATTTATTATTGTTTGTTCTGATAATAAATATTATGCACAAATATTGTTTATTCAAAGTTTTTTGGCTGGATTTCAACCTGAGTAAAGAAGAGCTTCAGCCTCTCCTAAAGCTGAACATTGAGAAAAATCTGCAACTCATCTGTACAGGCTCAATCACAGCCAAGGTACTGAAATGGTTTGTACTGCATTTCGTCCTACACCACAGGATCTTTTTGGGAGGGGTGTGTTTTCATCCTTTGCTATGAAACCTATTTATTCATTAGATTCAAGGTTTACTAAATACAAGTTTTACATCAAAATAAATGAATACCCTTTTACTTAAAAGTTTTCTTCCAAATAAAGTGAGTTGCCCCCACATGATCTCACGACCATATTGCACACAAATAAATTTGTTTGACTTTTATATTAAATATACTTTTCTTATATGAAAATATTTTGAAAAAGGTCTGTTTTTTTTGTCCTTACAGTGAAAGGTTTTCATTTCATGAAAACGGCTAATGAAACTTATGAAATATTTTTCTTTTAAAAGGGGTGGAAGTGTTGAAGATTTTCTACCTAATCCTCATTATATTATGATGGCTGATTGTATCTACTATGAGCAGGTACTATAACAATGAATATTACACTAATAATGTATATATTTAACTTGTGTTACCTACACAGCAATAAACCTTATTCACAGCAGTACCATCTTTTGATTTCTAATGGGAATGAAAGTGAGACTGTGAGGGATAGACATACTTCTTTGGGTTGTACTGTTTGTGTGTACTTTAATGTGTTTTTTGGTTGTTCTGCTGACAAAAGACTGCAAAAATATATTTCCAAGAAATTTCAGTAGACAACAAACTCCAGACAAAATTATAAGTGATAAAACTCTAGGAGTTTTATACAGCTTTTTACAGCGGATGCCATTGAAAACACGGTAAGTCTATCCCTCACAGCCTCGCTTTCATACCTGTTATGGCGCTGCTCTGAATAAGGTCTATAGTTAGCTCTACATTACAGAATTGTTAACAGTACTAGGTTTAATACCCTTTGTGTTTTATATTCCACAGTCTGTGGAGCCACTAGTGGAGACTCTGAAACTCTTGGCTGGACCAGAGACGTGCATCATCTGTTGCTATGAGCAGCGCACTGTTGGTGTCAATCCTGAAATAGAGAAGAGATTCTTTGAGGTGAGAGAAATAAACTGTAAAATCCTCTATTACATTGTCATATTTAGTGGCACACTTTAATGAGAGTCAGAATTAGATCAGTAGAATATATAATAAAGGGGAATTTTTTTTACAAAATGTAGTACAAGTCTCAGCGCTGTTTGTTGTAATCCAGGGTTGTAATCCCACCCCCCCCAAACACACACACACACACACACACACACACACACACACACACCAGAAGAGGGCTGTGCCTTTACAGCTTGTACCTGGAATAGTCTGGCAACAACAAAACAGGAGAAACAGGATGAATGCATTTTTGCATTACACTGCACTACTTTTCCATTATTTTCTATTTAAACTTTTGTGTACACACACAGCTGACCTATTTATGTTTTGCATAATAGGTTCCCTTTAAATGCATGAAAAAAAAAGCCACTTAAATTTATTGTCAGGCTCAATCTGGTATTGCCTTATTCCTCATCTAATACACTGTTTCATAGCTACTTCTGCAAGAGTTCCAGTCAGAGGAGATCCCACCTGAGAAACAAGACCCAGAGTTCAACAGTCCTGACATTCGTCTTCTCCACCTGCGACGAAGAGTCGACTGAATGCCTTTTACGAGGATGGGCTGTGTATGTTTTAGTAGCCTGCAGTATTTGACACTGTACAAAATATTTTATGTTGATGTTATGTGATCTGGGAATTTGGCCTTAATGTGAGCCCAAGTGTGTTTTCAGACTAACAAGTTTAAGCAAATGTTAAACTGACAATAAATTTTAGGGACAATAAAAGGACACTTTTTTTCACCAATTCAAAGAATGTTAAATTTGTAAATAGGCTAATCACTGTCTAAACTTCACCAAAACATTTTTGTCAATACTAAATCATTGAAAAACCTTTAGACAATGCCCAGTTTCAGTGTTTATCATCTGATTGTAATGTTTCAGCAAGCATTATTATTTTTTTACAGTTTTGTTCAGTGTCATTCTGGGTCCTTGAATGCATTGAAACCACAGTTTTTTTTATAGATTTGAATTTTAAGTATGTATTATTTAGTTATTAGATTCATATTAATGCTTTTACTTTTTGATGTCACAATTAATTACAGAGGCAGATGTTATTTTTTTCTATAGGGGGAAACATTTAGATTTTTGTTAAATCTATAAAATATAAATTATGACTTTAAAATGAAAATTTAAGGGATTTATTTTATTGTGATGGTAAAGCAGTTTGGCAAAGTGAATATATTTTACAAAACTCTGGAGATTCATCAGCTTGTTCCTTTCATGTGCAATTGCAAGATTTTAAAAAGAAAATTAAAATAGGAAAAGTTTAATATATAACCACAAGTGTCTTTGGGATAAAATGATATTTGGATTTTTATAGTGCATTACTGTACCAAATACTAATAATAGTGATTGCTCAAAGGATTCTACATCAGACCACCGGATCTTAACTGGTATTCCCTCTTCTACACCAAAGATGAACTAAATAAACTATGTATTTATTTAAAATAATGCATGGACTGGATTTAGTGGTTTATGGCCTCATATAAAGTCTCTGGTGGGAACATGATTGAGGATTGAGTTTATTAATTCTTTATTTTACAAACAACATTACTTGTTTTCCCATCATTCTGTGTCCAGAGTTAAGGCTATATATGGTGGAATTCACTGTTTGGCAAATTTACAGGTGGGAGGAAAATCTTTTACAAATTTGAAGAAATTTATTGACAAAAAAAAAAAAAACCTTCAGCCAACATGAGCTGTGGAAAATTGTGTGAGATGATCTTTTTTTTTTTTTTTTTTTTACAGCGGATTCTATTGAAAACACAGTAAGTCTATACTTGGTCAGAGGGTGGAGGGTTTTCTATTGCATTTGTGTCCACTTGATCATACAAAACTGCAGTTATTTTAGTCACAATGCTGCAACTTGTTAAGTCAGTGATAGACAGAAATCAAAAGGTCTTCAGATGATGTGCCTACTGCTCCTTTCATTGGGCCTTTAATTTGACCTATTTTGGATGAAACACCAGACTCCACTTAATCTACAGTTCATAATGATTCCGAAGAATCCAGAATTATTTTTGCCAGACACAAGTAAACGTCAACTGATCAGCATGAAATACTATACACATTTCAAAAATCCAGTCAAATCCAGTCAAAATTGATTTCTATAGCACATTTAAAAGCAACAGAGTTGTACCAAAGTGCTGTACATTAAAACATTGAGCATATAAAAAGAAAGCATAAAAAGAAACCATGCAGCATACACAATATAAACACATTAAACAAAATACAATAAAAAAATCGAATCTAATCAAAAGCCAGAGGGAACAAATAAGATTTAAAACTGGCTAATGAATAAGCAGACCTCACATTTAAGGACAGACTGTTCCAAAGTTTAGGTGCTGCAGAAGAGAAGGCTCGACCACCCTTAGTTTTACAGCGAAAACATGGGACAGTTAAGAGAAGCTGATTACCAGATCTAAGTGTTCTTTGGGGAGAGTAGGAATCAGAAGGTCACAAATGTATTTTGTTGCAACGCCAGATGAAGCCTTTTACACAAATACAGCAATTTTAAAATCAATTCTTAACTTTACAGGAAGCCAATGTAAAGTCGCTAAAATGGGAGAAATGTGTTCTCTCTTTTTTGTTGCCGGTTAAGATGTCTCACTGCAGCATTTTGGACAATTTGCATGCGAGAGATCGCAGTTTGAGACAGGGAATTACAGTAGTCCAGACGTGATTTTATGAGAGCCTGGATTACGGTCTCCAAATCTTTCGGAGGTAGCAACTGTTTTAATTTCGCAACCAATCTCAGATGAAAGGAAATTTAGTGACAAATCAATGTAACCCCAGCTTCCTTACATGAAGTTGAACACTGGCGGCAATAGAATCTAAATTAAAAAGAAATCTAAATTTCGCTTGCTTTCATTTAATTGCAAAAAAATATTAGCCATCCAGCATTTGATCTCCTCAAAACAGTTGCAGATCACGTCCAAAGGATAAAAACTGTCCGTTTTAGCGGGTAGATAAAACTGTGTATCGTCAGCATAGCAATGGTAGGAAATCCTATATTTCTTAAAAATGGTACCCAATGGCAGCATATAAAGTGGAAAGAGAAGAGGGCCTAGAATGGACTCTTGGGCCACACCAAATAATAGGGGAACTGAGGAAGAAGAAAACTTCCCAATGCTCACTGAGAAAGTTCTGTCTTTGAGGTAAGAGGCCAATCACTGCAAGGCGACACCCTGAATATTAATATTAGTTCAAAAGTGTCAGCATACCTGGCAATAGAGAAACACACAGCAATTGTGCTGGAAGTTTTGCTTACAGATGCTTTCTTCAGTGGTTTTCCAAATCTCTCTAATTACCCAAATGGAACAAAAGACCTGTAAACATTCAGCACCCAGATATTCATGAAGCTTTTGTTGGACCTACTCTCATGCACAAAGGGTCACGCCTGGTTTCGGGTTTCGCCTGGTTTTATCAACACTTGACTGTGTTTAAGTTTCTTTAAACATTTTGAACAAAAAGCTGAGAAAATTGTGTTTTTGTCAAAGACTACGGATTCAGAACAATGATCAAAATACAGATGGAGTAGAAAGAGTCCATCAACACCCCAAAGCTTCACAGTCATTTCCTCTTCATGGGTTCAACATTTTATTCCCCCTACCGTAAACAGTGAAAAAAATCTGTTCGGAAGTATTGTGTCTTAAATGACGGAAAATTTCATCAATGGCAGGGATGGGAAAGAGTAAAGTAGATTGGAAGTAAACCAGTAGACTAGCCTATACTAAAATTCATATACTCAGAATTAGAAACATATATGGTTTCTATATAAATAAAACAATGTAATTTATAAGACAATATGTAAAACTATATGTAAAGGCTACTAAATCAAACACAACTACAGACCAAGTATGCTTAGAATAAGTCGTTATACTTTTAAGTATATCTCGATAAAAAGATTAAGTACAAGTATAAGCCAAATATACTTTTCGGTCAGTTTAAGTCAAGTATACTTGTGTAATTTTAAGTATATTTCTGAGAAGTCCATAAAAAGTAGACTGAAATTATACTTTCTTATATTTTAATTTATAAGAAGTATAGCACATTTGAATAAACTTTTTAAAGGAAGTCTCAGGTGAGAACATGATTTGTGAAGAGATCAGTAGATCTTATATATCATTTTAACTTAATTAACTTCAGATGAAGTTTCTTTATTAATTCAATATTATAAAAAAAACATTATTTTGACTAATCTTAAAAAGACATTTGAACTTCAAACTGCTTTCCATGTTCATTTGCATATTCATTCATTTCTTTTTTTTTTTTTTTTTGTTAAGGCTATATATGGTGGAACTGGTGTCCCTGAGCAAAACCAAACCTACACACTGCTCTACACCCTTCCTGAAAACATCATTCGGTCTGAGCACGGAATTCCAGAGCCTAGGGCAGAACAAAGAGAATCGGTCAAACCTTGTAAGAGAAAACTGCTCAATTAGGTGAGTTGTTATCCTTGAAGGTGAAGTATATCATTTATATCTTAAAAACTGAGTTTAATCTCTAATTATATTGTAAGTCTCTTAAAATTTATCAAGATGTGTCTTTCAAAGGGACAAGATTTCCCTCCCTAACAGGTCTAACAGGTCTAACAGTTCTAGAGTATCTTATCTCTTATAGGTCTTTGGAAACAAAACCTATTATAGCATAGTGTTGACATCTAACCAGTAACAGATGCCAGATGTGACACTTTTATCTGTTTTTCTTTATATTTTTTCCTAAAAATCGGACTTTTACAGCTGTAAAAATGCCACCACCTCGTGTGAACAGAATACCCGGGGATGAACAGCCCACAAGAGACAAAACGGGCACTCTTGAAGTCCCTTTGAAATTCTTGGATCAGGACTACCAGGAGTTGAAGAAGAGCTGCTTCACCAATAACAGGAGATATGTTGATGAGAAGTTCCCTTTAGACAGCAGCTCCATTGACCCAAAGAAGAAACTTGGATTGGATATGGAACAAATCAAATGGTTGAGGCCATCAGTAAGTTACCTGTATTGACTTTCCATCTTCAGACCTTCAGAAACTTTCAAGAAGAGTATATAGACATTATTGTTTGAACGGATCTGAAAGAACTTGAATTTTACCTATCATCGTCAAATGTTGCAAAATGTCTCTTAGGGCTTGTAAGAACAGGTTTATCTGTAACATTTCCTTAGATATTTTTTATTTACAATTGTGGCAAGGCATCTTAAAAGCACAATATGTAAGATTTTTGGATTTAAATGCCCAAATATATTTTGTTGACATGTACTTGCATGATCCTACATGTTTCCAGCAATGTGTAAATGTAGAGAAATCACGTATTTTAACCAGTGTAACGGCCCATGACAATTGTGTCGACTGTCAATGACATATCCATGTTACTGGTAGAATATGCTTCAATATATTGTTTATAATATGTATATTATGTTATGTGTTTAATAATTATTATGCTTTAATATATAATGTGTTTTGTTAGATAGGTGAGCAACTGTTTGGATACTTTTATCGACAGAAAACTAATCATTGTTATATAGTTCAACACGGTTATTAGTCTTATTGCTTGAATCTCTTGTTTTCTTGATTTACCGTGAGTAACATGTTTGTACCATGCCTCAGAGACAATGTAATTTAGTCAAGTGGCTAGCATGGCATAATCAGAAAGAGCTTGTAGTAAGAGTACAGCATTTTCTCCACCATACAATATATTTTAAAATTAAGTGCATGCCATTTAGCAACACAAGTCACCCAGCTTTTAATGATATGATATTCTAATATTGATTTAAGTTACTGCAATGTGCAACAATTGTCTCATACCAGCCACCGAGCGAACACACAGAGTAATGATAACATTTCTTTCAACACACTCAAATCTATTTTAGTAAGCTTGTAAAACAGCGCCGTCTTACCCCACAATTTTAATTGATCAGATAAAGTGACCTGTATGAGAAGTAATTCAGCACTTGCGGCTGTTTTATTACAAACCCGATTCCAAAAAAGTTGGGACACTGTACAAATTGTGAGTAAAAAAGGAATGGAATAATTTACAAATCTCATAAACTTATATTTTATTCACAATAGAATATAGATAACATATCAAATGTTGAAAGTGAGACATTTTGAAATGTCATGCCAAATATTGGCTCATTTTGGATTTCATGAGAGCTACAAATTCCAAAAAAGTTGGGACAGGTAGCAATAAGAGGCCGGAAAAGTTAAATGTACATAAAAGGAACAGCTGGAGGACCAATTTGCAACTTATTAGGTCAATTGGCAACATGATTGGGTATAAAAAGAGCCTCTCAGAGTGGCAGTGTCTCTCAGAAGTCAAGATGGGCAGAGGATCATCAATTCCCCCAATGCTGTGGCGAAAAATAGTGGAGCAATATCAGAAAGGAGTTTCTCAGAGAAAAATTGCAAAGAGTTTGAAGTTATCATCATCTACAGTACATAATATTATCCAAAGATTCAGAGAATCTGGAACAATCTCTGTGCGTAAGGGTCAAGGCCGGAAAACCATACTGGATCCCCGTGATCTTCGGGCCCTTAGACGGCACTGCATCACATACAGGAATGCTACTGTAATGGAAATCACAACATGGGCTCAGGAATACTTCCAGAAAACATTGTCGGTGAACACAATCCACCGTGCCATTCGCCGTTGCCGGCTAAAACTCTATAGGTCAAAAAAGAAGCCATATCTAAACATGATCCAGAAGCGCAGGCGTTTTCTCTGGGCCAAGGCTCATTTAAAATGGACTGTGGCAAAGTGGAAAACTGTTCTGTGGTCAGACGAATCAAAATTTGAAGTTCTTTTTGGAAAACTGGGACGCCATGTCATCCGGACTAAAGAGGACAAGGACAACCCAAGTTGTTATCAGAGCTCAGTTCAGAAGCCTGCATCTCTGATGGTATGGGGTTGCATGAGTGCGTGTGGCATGGGCAGCTTACACATCTGGAAAGGCACCATCAATGCTGAAAGGTATATCGTTCTAGAACAACATATGCTCCCATCCAGACGTCGTCTTTTTCAGGGAAGACCTTGCATTTTCCAACATGACAATGCCAGACCACATACTGCATCAATTACAATATCATGGCTGCGTAGAAGAAGGATCCGGGTACTGAAATGGCCAGCCTGCAGTCCAGATCTTTCACCCATAGAAAACATTTGGCGCATCGTAAAGAGGAAGATGCGACAAAGAAGACCTAAGACAGTTGAGCAACTAGAAGCCTGTATTAGACAAGAATGGGACAACATTCCTATTCCTAAACTTGAGCAACTTGTCTCCTCAGTCCCCAGACGTTATAAAAAGAAGAGGGGATGCCACACAGTGGTAAACATGGCCTTGTCCCAACTTTTTGGGAATTTGTAGCTCTCATGAAATCCAAAATGAGCCAATATTTGGCATGACATTTCAAAATGTCTCACTTTCAACATTTGATATGTTATCTATACTCTATTGTGAATAAAATATAAGTTTATGAGATTTGTAAATTATTCCATTCCTTTTTTACTCACAATTTGTACAGTGTCCCAACTTTTTTGGAATCGGGTTTGTAGAATGAAACAAAATGAGAGGAATTTAAGTGATTTTAAGTATCAGACACAACATTTACACGGGTAAAATGTCCCACGGCTCTCGGCCCCGCACTGCTTCATGCCACAGTAACGTTCATAAAATGAATACATTAGCTCAATCATTAGTCCCGTCGGATTGCTTTCCATCGGCTGTGGAGGTGAAGAAGACAACTCCCATGATTCTACGTTCAGTCACGGCATCATCAAGCTACGCCTTTGTAATTGTTTTGAAAAAGGAACCTCTAGAGGCGTACTGTGCCTTTAAGTGTCTTGAAAGCAGATTCAAAATACATTATACAAGTGTAAATGTCTTCTGTTGTTCCCAAATCCTTAGGGCAAATTTCATTGTATAATGTATTAATTTAATTAATCTCTCTCTTTAGAAAATAGTGGCAGACCCTCAACTCATTGTTAAGGGGGTTTCCAGGTTTGACTATTCCCAAGGATCTTTAGGTATGCTTATATCTGTGTTTATTTACATATTCCAGTTGGTGTTGGTTTTGAATGATACTCTATCTATGCAGTAAATAGCATCACTCCATATAGACCAGAATGCTCTTTGTTAACTCAATGAAAGATAAATTTTTGCTAATGTTTGTGCTTTTACCTTAGGAGACTGCTGGTTTCTTGCTTCAGTTGGAGCTTTAACCTTTCAGGAGGATGTCATGGACCAGGTCATGCCAGTTGGCCAGTCATTTGGTGAAGATTATGCAGGGATATTTCACTTTAGAGTGAGTTCTTTGGTCTTTTTCAAAATAACTTGAATACATTTTATGAAATCAAATGATCAGTCCTTAAACGTTCTTCTTTATTCACATAGTTCTGGAGGTTCGGGAAATGGATTGATGTTGTAATTGATGACAAACTGCCAACAATCGATGGCAAACTCATTTTTGTTCATTCAAAAACATCTAATGAGTTTTGGCCTGCCTTGCTGGAGAAAGCTTATGCCAAGTAGGTTTATTCTTAAAATTATTCGTCTTTCATAGTATAAAAGCATGTTTGTTTATTGAACATAACAATATTAGGTTACACTTGATTTTACAGTATGTGTACTTACAGTGTACTTACCCAAGACAGCACTGGTAATATAAGGTAACTACATGGGTAAAGGTTAAGTTTAGGGGTAGGTTCAGGGTTAGTACCTAGTTATTACCCAATTATTGTAATTGCTATAATAAGTACGTACTTGGGGTACAAGACTGTAAATAAAGTTGGTTACACTTTATTTTAAGGTGTCATTGTTACAGTGTAATTATACATTTAAGTACTGAGTAATATTAAGCAACAACATGTACTTACTATAGGGTTAGGGTAGGATTAGGATAAGTAGGGCTAGTTGCATGTAATTATGCATAATTAACTGTTATTACTATGGTAAGTACATGTAACATATGTAACAAGGACACTGTAAAATAAAGTGTTAACAGAAAGTGCTACCAAATATTATTTAACCATAATTACAAGAGATTTTGGCCCTTTTTATGTTGTGTATGTACCCTGGTTCTGAAGTTGCTTTACAGATAGAAGTATTGGACATTGTCACAATAATAACAGTCCAAACCCGGTCCTGGATGGCCACTGTCCTGCAGAGTTTAGCTCCAGCTTGCCTCAACACCCCTGCCTGAAGTTTCTAGTAGGCCTAGTAAGACCTTGATCAGCTGGTGTGTTGAATTGGGGTTGGAGCTGAACTCTGCAGGACAGTGGCCCTCCAGGAGCAGGATTGGACAACCCTGGGCTATTTTAATAATCCCACATAATCAATCATTAAAGGCTTGTTGGTCCAGTGTACTGAAACGTAGAATGACCTTTACAGGGTGTGCGGCTCCTATTCTGACATGCAGGCTGGTCTTGTATCTGAGGCTCTGTTGGACTTCACTGGTGGCATCCACGTGCACTTTGAAACAGCAAAAACTTCTGTTGATTTGTGGAGCCTGATGAACCGTGCAGCAAAAGCAAAGGCTCTGATGGCCTGTGGCACCTTTGTGGGGGTAAGCGGTGACCTCAGGCTTGTCCTTTCATTACTGTGACAGATGTTATCACCATATCCATCTAAGACACTGTCACTGAAGTATTTTGCATTAAAAATTTCAATGTTCAATTAAATACAAATTACTATAGTGAACATTTCTAAAATGTAAGATGTAGGGAACAATGTAGAGCATTAGCTGTACATAAAACAATCTTTTCCTATTTCCTGATACATATTTCACAGAGCAGCATTATTGATTCAATATGTCTTTTTTTCATACCATATCAGAAAACATCTGCAAACACAGTATTACCCAATGGCATTGTTCAAGGCCATGCATATACAGTGACGGGGGTTTACAAGGTAAGTCTTCACAGAATCAAATGTCAGATCACAGTGCCATCAGATTAGGGAGACAGACAGACAGATATATATATATATATATATATATATATATATATATATATATATAGATAGATAGATAGATAGATAGATAGATAGATAGATAGATAGATAGATTGATTGATTTCTTCACCTGGAAATGTTCAATAAGCCTGAAGTTGATTTTTATAGAAAGACAAGTGTTTAACTACAACAGGGGTGCCAAATCCTGTTCCTGGAGATCTATCTTCCTGCAAAGTTCAGCTCCAACCCTGATCAAACACAACAGAACCAGCTATTGTAGATCTTCAGGAGCGCTTGATAATTACAGACGGGTGTGTTAGATCAGGGTTAGATCTGAACTCTGCAGGTTTGATCTATACTATAGGAACAGGACGGGCAACCCTTAACTACAACAATACTTGTTTTGTTCTCATATGAACCATTTTTGATATTGTGTACACCAGTATTTATTTACTAATTGCATTCAGATGTTTTCAGCATATGAGCTCCACACTTTGGTATGTCCTTTGTTCAGTTTGCATTCACTCCTGTGTATGTCTTACGTCAAGCCTGTGATTTTTCGAGAGAAGTTTCTTGAAATAATGTTTTGTACTTTATGTAACTCAAAGCATTGTTTTTAGTCACTTCAGTCCTGAGGTAAACAGGTTATTTCACAATATCCCTGGTGAAATGGCAAATGGCATATTCTGTATTTTTGCATTAAAAGTGTCACGTCATGTTGTATTCTACAGTTAACATGCCAAGGGAAACCAGTTCAGCTGGTGAGAGTGTTGAACCCTTGGGGAAAACGCGAGTGGACCGGTGACTGGAGTGACAAGGAAGAGTAATATGAAATTATAGGTTCACAACACTGATCAAGCGTCATTCTTTGTTTGTACCACTAGATGATTCATGACCATTATATATAAAATAATCTTAACAGGTTTGAGAGTTGTATTAAGTTATTAGTATGCTAAATATATATTTTTTCAGATAGCTTGTTAGCTTTCAAACTGTAAATCTTTAAAAGTAATTTTGCCCCCATCATATATGTAGTATATTAGATAAAATATTAAGCTCACCAAGCTGAATACCATATAATTTTTTTCTAGGTTTCTTTGATCAAAACATCAACATTATATGCCCATGAAATATGCATGTGCACACCATCAGCGTTCTCACAAGTTCGAGTTTTTTTAAGTTTGCGTAGAGAGAACGTAAGAGTTGCATGAGGAAGGTTGCATATGACCAAAACGTTTGCTGTTTTTTCATTGAAGTAGTGGTTGTATCTCGCAATTGTCAGTTTTCTTTCATTGTTAGAGTGTTTAGGGCTTTTTGAATCTTAGGGTATACATTTAAACATTTAGACAACAAAGTTTTTATTTTGCGTTTTTGCGTACAGACGACAATGTTGTCAAAAGTATTACCATTTACACGCATCCGCAAAAACGATTAAAAGCGCTGTATTATTCATGGCAGGCCATTAGATGGCGCTGTCACTTTGTAAAGAAACACTACACGCCTATAGACTGAACATAATACACATCCGCATGACGTCACCGTTTTCACAAATTAGCGTTTTTGTACTTTACACAGGAATTATAACATTATCGTTTTCAAAAACTTGCACAGGCCCCCAAAACGCTGTTGTCATGTAAATAAACGGCCAAAACGTTTTCTGTTTTTAGTTTAACATCTTGTCTAGTCTTGTTAAGGAATGTTCACTAACATCGTTGGAGGTTGCCAAGTGCTGTTGATTTTTAATTTGCATGAGTTACATCAACGGTCACTGCTAACTCTCATTCACTGAAGGATATTTTGAATGAATGAGCTTTTGCTGCCTTTAGGGGGCAGTCATGGCCTAGTGGTTAGGGAGTTGAACTGGTAACCCAAAGGTTGCTGGTTCGATTCCAGAGCCGGTGGGAAATGACTGAGGTGCCCTTGAGCAAGGCACCTAACCCCTAATCGCTCCCCGGGCGCCACACAAAGGCTGCCCGCTGCTCTGGGTGTGTGTATCCACGTTTGCAGTGTCTGTGTGTTAACTACTCACTACTCTGCTCCTAATGTGTGTGCATTAACTTGGATGGGTTAAATGCAGAGGTCAAATTCCAAGTATGGGTTACCATACTTGACCGTCACGTGTCACTTTCACTTTCACTTTCACTTTTTTTTAGTCAGTCTTTTGTTATAGAATTTACTGTACCTTTAAAAAAAAAAAGCCAGTTCTTTAGTGACATCATCTTCTGGGAAATTACATAATTTGGGTGGGGAACAAAGCACAAACATCAAGAGTTGATGAATTCTCATGTTTTGTGCTATGGTCACTTTAAAAAATGTCAGCCGGTTAAAATCAGAGAAATCTGTATGATAAAATATAAATAACTTTAAAATGGACTTTAAATTGACTCTGAGGTACAATTGCTAACTTTAATTTCATCCTTTTTGTTATCTTATTTAATTCTGTGCCAATGAAAATTCAACTTTACCCTTTTATTACAACAGAAGCTTGTACATTCAGTTCAAAAGTATATCTGTTTTTTTCCTCTTTATTTGCTGCTGTTAGTTTCTCAGTGAGCATAACCCCATGTAATATTTTAATATATGCTTTTGCATAACTTTAGCTCATCGTTGTGGAACAAAGTGAGTCAGAAGGAGCAATCCAGGTGTCGTTCTTTGGCCAATGACGGAGAGTTCTGGTGAGCATTGACTGTAGTTTCAGATATGATCTCTAGCATCAATGAATCAAATGTTTTCAGTTACTTATATTTTACTGCAGGATGTCAATGGAGGACTTCACCAAAAACTTTGAAGACATTGATATTTGCTGCCTTAGTCCTGATTTTCTGGACAGTTCCTCTGAATGCAAATGGACTTCCACATGTTACAAAGACAGCTGGGTTGATGGGACTACAGCTGGTGGCTGCCTCAATAATAAAGGTAGCTCATAAATATACAATGTAACCTGTTGTCTGTATTTGTGTTTGTATTAAGGACCCCCTCGAAAACGAGATGGTGCATCTCAAGGGGTTATCCTTCAAATAAATTTCAAATAAATTTCAAATATATAATGAGAGAGAGTGGCATGTGAGCATTTCATACAATTACATACTAGCATGCATGAAAAGAAATATGACATACAGCATGTAACATGCTTTTTGGGTGTCTATGCAATATTGACCATATGTGTGTGTACAGAGGTGTAAAGTCCAGGTTCAGAAAGTAAAAGTCCTCTGCAGTATTTTGTTCCAATCACCTGGATTTTCTAATTAGCAGTTTTTCAGCCAGGAGATAGAACTAATTAGAGAAATCAGCTGGCTGAGTTCATGGGTGGAATAAACATATAACAGGACTTTTACTTTCTGACCCCTGGACTTTACGCCTATGTGTGTGTGTGTGTGTGTGTGTGTGTGTGTGTGTGTGTGTGTGTGTGTGTGTGTGTGTGTGTGTGTGTGTGTGTGTGTGTGTGTGTGTGTGTGCGCGTGTGTGACTGTGAGTGTCAGTGTATACAGTATGTGTACCTACTGCATGTACCTCAGAGATTTGATTCAATGGATGTCTTGTAGACTCTTTCTGGACGAACCCTCAGTTTCGGGTGAGGATTGAGGAGCTTGATAAGGAATGTAGTGGTCAGTGCCCTGAAAACATACTGGTGTCCCTCATGCAGAACCATGAGAAGAGAAACAGAAGTGAAGTTTCTAACTTTGCCATCGGATTCAGTGTTTTTGCGGTCAGTATTAACAAATAACTCTATTGGAGTCACAGAAAATACAGTAATTTTGGTTTCCACTTATTAATGTTGTGCTATTCTATTTTCTACTTCAACAGATTCCACCAGAGGCAAGTAAAAAATATAATTCAAGCTCAAAAGTGTTAAACTTTGCTTTTAAACTGCATAAATTACATGATATTTACTAAATAAACTGGTTGCTTGAATACAAGTTTATATTTAATTCTCCTTTAGATGAAAGATGTGAAGCTCCCGGACAAGTTCTTCTACCGCAAACGCCCCATTGAAGGTAGTGGGAACTTCATCAATACAAGACATGTGATGAGATTCTTCAAGCTTGATCCAGGAGAGTATCTCATTGTACCGGCCACTTTCAATCCTAAAGAGTGTGCAAAATTCACATTGTCCATCTTCTCAAAGAGTGAATCCCATAGGAGAAATAAGAAACCTGAGATGACATATGTATGAAATGACCTATCAGTGACTCCAGATAAATGAAAAGACACGACTGCAGTACTGACAGTTTCATACATCAGTGCTGTGCTATATAGGCTATATATATATTCCCGGGGGATTTTTGTTGTTTACAAGCATTAGTGTTTCTCTTAAACTATTGTTATTTTAATGTAATATCTGAATTTGTGAGCTGTGAAATTAATGTTATTAGTCACATTTAATGTTGTTTATGTGTAAGGTGTTTGATTTTCTCTCATTTTGTAACGTTGTGTTTTGGTCAGGTCAGTCAGTAACATAATGACACCTTGATAATGCCATTTCAGTGAGTGCCCATCATGTCTTCAAAATTAATCGCATAGACTGAAGTGTCACAAAAGATCCAATACTAAAAAAATAAACAATGTTTTTTCAAGTAATTATTTCCCCATATATTATTTCAAATGTCTGATTACAATTTTAATATTTGCTCTGCTAAGACTGATTGACCGCTAGTGCGGCTGCAAGTTTTTCCAGTTAAACTGCTCTAAATCCATAAAACGAGTTATTTATTGGATAGTGTTTTGTTCCATAGTTTCTGGAGGAATAAGTGAAGTGCCCCTGTAAGTATTGAACTAACACTGCAGTTACTGGTTTCTTACAGTAGAGGGCAGCAGTTTACTAAAACAATGGACATCACATTCACAACAAACACAGGTAGAAGTGAGACCGTTTACTGAGATCTGCCTCGGTTGGCCGAGAAGTATCGCTGTGTACACCTGTAACATGAGTCTCAAATGCGTCTCCTTTCACGGTTGACCTGGTATGAGTCGGATTCGGGTGAGCGTCTCTGGCTTTGTAATTAAATCATCGCTAAATCAAAGTGTTGCCGGGCGTCAGAGATTGACAGGTTATCGTCTTCTCCGTAGCCCCTGTTTATGCCATAACTAATTAAAGAAATTATAATGGCAAAACTTTCATCTTTCCATTAACGGCATTTAAAAGTAGCCGTAAGTAAAATTAATTTGTTTTCACGAATCACGTCTTATGTTCACCTCAAGTAGGCCTATTTAATTTATTATAGTAGATATGTGAACTCTAGGTTATGTTTGGAGAGTATGAACTTGACATATTTATGATCACAAAACGTCTTCCCAGCAAACACAGAATGTTGTGTAGTGTTTTGAGTTTTGTGATCATTCCAGCAAACTTTGTCCTCCCTCCGAGAAATAAATTGAATTTGTTTCTTTGCACATATTGCTGTTCATATCCTTTATAGAATATGGGAAAAATGTTCGTTTTTGTTTTAAAATAGTGTATTGAGTTTTATGGCTGAGTGACGTCATTTCCACTTGCTGAGTCGTCCAATCGCGTCTCGCTCAAAGCTTAGAACAGCTTTGGATTTGAGCAAGACAGAGACCACAGAACTGAGAGTGTGATGCTTAATTCCTGTCCTGTCTTTATAAAAAAAAGGCAGTGCAGACGTGGTCCCCCCGAAGAGCCTGGTGAAATCCGCTACAAATTTGGTGCCGTGACACGGATTTCAAGAGATCAGCCATCGCAGATCGCCAGGAGAAACCTCCGCTGACATCACCTTTAAGGAGAACTTTGGGGAGCAGATAAGCAGTGAATCTTAAAGATGGACCATTACAGTTAAGTCACAGTGCATGTTTAACTGAAAGAACGAGCAGAGAGAGTACTCGGTCGCGCGCGCGCACTCTCTCTCTTCAGAGCCAGGCGAAAGTGTAAAAAAGACTTCACCGTCTCCAAACTAAGCGCTGTCCTGCTCTCTCTCCCTCGCACATATTAATCAAAATAAATCGACACGGTGGTAAAAGGTCGGAAGACCAAAGTTTCATGTGGAGCATTTGGAGATTTTTTTTTTCTTCCTCAATTACCGCTGGGTGTGAATTGTGCTAAATAAGTTGTTGCCTTATCTTCTCTGAAAAGCGTCCCAGACATTCAGCTGACATAAAACAACACTTTAATTAAATGAAAAAAAAACTATCCAGTGATGAAATGTTTTCTGTGTTGACACAAATCTTGGATGTCTATGTCCTAACTGCTGGGATAATCACACAACGCGCACGACATATCCAATTCGCGAACTAATGACTCCTTTGAACGATTCATTTTAATGAATGGACAACTGATCTTTCCAACAGTGAACTCAGGAGACGTTTGAATCAGTAACACTTTACAATAAAGTTCTATTTATTACATAAATTACATAAAAAGTACAGTTTGCTTACTCAAGCTTAAGCTTTAAAATAAATAAAACCCCACATTTTTCCACACAGTGCTATCAAGAATCGATAAGAGAATCGTTAAAGAATCGGATCGATAATCAGAATCGTCAGTGGCATTATTATTATTGATAAAATCTTATCATTTCCCATCCCAATGTGAAGACGGTAAAATTATAATCAAACATTAAAGAACATACATGTTTTTAAAAGTTTTTTTAAGAGTTAAAAGCTTAAAATATTTTGCTAACATGAAGGCTTGTCACTGTCAGTCTTTTTACATCAGTGCAAAACTAGGGAATCCAGATTAGCATGCATTGATTAATCCCATTGCATGTAGAAAAAAAAATGTGCGACCAAATCATGCTGGTGCGACCAACTGATAAAGTTGGTAGCACCAGTGCAAGTGGGTCTTGAGATTGATTATACTTGTCTAGGTGGGTCCTAGAACGAAAAAGTTTGGGAACCCCTGTGCTAGAGCATGGCATAATTGCTACCCCAGTACACCCCCCACACATTAAGAACACAAGTCAGTCAGGTGTAAGATGTTACTCACCAGCCTTTCATAGTGAAAGACATGGTTCTGTAGAAGTATGACTATGGCAGACCTAATGAAGCAGTGAAGCAGTGAAAGGTAACCAGATAGCTGCCAGCTTGTCATCAGCAGGGCAAAATACCCAGAGAGAAACTGCCCAACAGTCCTCAGCTCAGCCACCTGACTGGTCAAATCTCAACCTAGTTATCAAACATCAGGATATCAAAGAACCACCGACATTCAGAGGTGACAAAACTGACAGATGCACTATTGGTGAATGGGAGGAGTTGATGCAAACATATTTGAACAGGAAGGGATTCAGTGTGTCAGAACAAGGCCAGGAAATTCTTGATAGGCTGATGGGCCGTGCTAAAGATGTTGTAAGGACCAGCATTCGCAATAACCCCCTGATTAATATGAGTGGAGACCCACATGTTATTTTCTCTATTCTGAGAAAGCATTTTGGGGATGCGATTTCCTCGACTACCCCTTTGAGAGACTTCTACGAGACCTTGCCCAGGCGATCAGAAAGTGGGTTAGATTATTGGATCAGACTTAATAAGGCTGTTGACCTTGCTGATGAGTGCCTACAGAGAAAGGGAAAAAGATTTGAAGACCCTAGTCATGAAGTAACGATGATGTTCGTTAGGCACTGTCCGGAACCTGCATTGTATGCGGCCCTGCGGAGTAAACCACTGGAGAGTTGGACTGCTAGGGAGGTTCAAGCGCTGATAGACAGCCATCATAGAGATAAGTAGTCAGCCAGTGTGGAAAGAACATTACAAGTTGAAGAAAAGCCCTCTGGTGCCTGGTGTATGACACAGAAGCAAGCTTCTGGCAGTAGTCAGTCCAGTGGTCTTGATCCAGCTCTTCTTGGTAGAGCGATGTCTCTCCTAGAACAGATTCTCATCTCACAGAAGGGGCAAGAGCCAAAAGCAGAGCAAGTCAAAGCCTCGTCTGGAGAGCCGAGTGCATATTCAGGTTCCTGTAGAGTTTGTAAGGCCCTTGATCACACAACAAAGACACACTGCTTCAAAGAAGGATTGTGTTTTAGGTGCTATGAGACTGGACACAGAGGTTTCGAATGCAAAACCAATCAAACGAGAAACAACCAGAATGTCTTCTGATCCCGAGCAGCCTTTAAACTAGAAAGCCCACACTGTGAGGGGAATGTGAGATGTGACGGTGATAAAATTCTCCCACCGGTTAATCGACTTGTGACAACAGCGGTAATGCCGGTTTCA
Source organism: Leuciscus leuciscus (assembly GCF_965113295.1). Taxonomy (NCBI): domain Eukaryota; kingdom Metazoa; phylum Chordata; class Actinopteri; order Cypriniformes; family Leuciscidae; genus Leuciscus; species Leuciscus leuciscus. The sequence goes on from NC_138741.1 coordinate 8,207,919, forward strand.
TGGAGGGTGGGGGTGTATAAAATGAAAAAAATTATAATAATCGCCGGGAGTTTGATTGACAGGTGATCTGACCAATCGTAATCTGCCATTTTTGTCCGTCAAAGTAGTCAGGAGAAAGAAGATTAACGTTGGTGGATTTGAATTTTAATAATTGTGTAAGCTACTGACGTCTTTCCGCGGTTAAAACAACAGTCCTTCTGATGTACATTCATGTTTATTTGATGCTATAAATTAACCAAGGAAAAGATGATCGGTTCACGAGCTGATCTGTCACGACACATTAAAGAGCCAAAAAACAGTAGGCCTATTTATGGTTTAATTTTCTTTGACTGACCAAATTTGAAAGTTGAGACTTTATTAAATGTTCCCTGCTTGGTCCTGTCCGTCAGCGTCCTCTATGTATTTTTCACGACATTAATAGCTATAAGTGCATACCTGCAGCAGTCTCGCACACGCTTAGAGCTTGTGTGAATTGCACTTATAAAGTGAAGTTAAGGAACAACCTCGATCCATCAGGAAACGCCATATAGGTCGCTGCATTTCACTGCGCTTCATGACATTTTTTTTCTGTTGCGCGAAGAAGCCGTTCGACGGAGATGTGTTAAAAGAAAGAGTGCATTCATGATTATTAGGCTGCCGGTATAATAATCATCCTGGCACCGGGTCTGAGTGAGTAATTTACTCTCTTATATTGTGACACTTTAAGACCAGCCGCTTCTGCAAATGACGGGGATATCTCAAACGCGTCCCATTTCGTTCATTCAAGCCCGAATGAGAACTCGATACTGACGCGCATTTTTCTGTGGGTTGTGTGTGTGTGCTAAATATTTATAGCGCTTTAAACTGATTTTTTTTTTTCTCGGGCAAGTGATGAAACAGGTGTTGCGACTGAACAACGTGTAACACCGGTAACACCGACTATCGTAGCAAGCCTAGTGGGTACCAGCCAACCAAAATCCCCAGAGAATTTTGTTAATGTTCAGACCAAAATTGATGACAGTCTGACTCAAAGGGCAAGCAATGAGAGTGAAGCAAGTACCTTTGAGAATAGTTGTTCACACTTCCTTCAAGAACCAATCTATACAAAAGTAGATGATGAAGATGATCTTTTCCGTGCACCTGCGTTAGTCGAAGGAAAAGTAGAACTCTTAGCCCTTGTAGACAGTGGATCTGTAAACTGTACCCTGAGTGAGTCAGCTGAGCGCATACTTCAGGATCACAGTCTTATTTGAGTAAACCCACAAAGAAAGTGCTGACTGGATGTGGAGGCAACCAGACAAAGCCAAAATGTGCATATGAGCTAAATGTAGATTTGCTTGGGTGCAAGTTGACTGTGAACTTTTTAGTTGTTCCAGGTCAAGAGGATGACATGATAGTAGGCTCTAATGTTTTAAGACACGTGACTCAGCAGGTCAATAATACAAAGTGGTACTGGGAGAAAATCTCACAGCCTGTTAAAGAAAACAGTAATGACCCTTTCCTCAGTCTACTCTCTAATGTCGACCGTTGGCATGGAGACAGGATGCCAAAAAGAGTTGGCACTGTGTTATTAAGACAGTGTGTGACACTGGAGCCACAACACGAACATATAGTCTGGGGAAGGTTGAAAGAAGAAGTTCCATTGTCTGTCGGGAGTACTGTGATGGTAGAGTCCTTAACTTCAAAATCTTCACCACGGAACATCATGATTGCTCGTAGTGTGTGTCTATTGTGGGCTGATAAGTGGATTCCTGTAAAGGTGATAAATATGTTGGACCGACCAGTGGTGTTACTTCGGAATGCAAAGATTGCTCAGGCGCACCTATGTTTTGCTCTTAAAGAGTTAGAGCTTACAAAGCACATGAAATGTGAATCAAGAGAGGTCCTTCAAAATGTTGTTCATGTTCATAAACCTAATGAAGAAGACAAGATGTTGCTAACAGACTGTGCAGCTGAGTTGCGAGAGATGGGACTGACACAGATTGATATTGATTCATGTGAAGTGAATGACTTCTGGAAAAGGCAACTGGCAGACCTCATTGTGCAGTATGAGAGCATATTCTCCCATGATAAGTTAGATTGTGGAGAAGTCAAGAATATTGTCCACAGGATACACCTGAAAGATGAAAAACCGTTTCGACTGCCTTATAGAAGGGTTCCGCCGGCTCACTACCACACGTTGAGACAGACCCTGGATGAAATGGAGGCACACGGTATCATCCGGAAGTCCAACAGCGAGTGGGCCTCACCTTTAGTCCTGGTCTGGAAGCCCTCTGGAGAATTGTGTATATGCACAGACTTCAGGTGGCTTAACCAAAGAACAGAGAAGGACGCATATCCAAATGCCTCACCAAGCTGAGGCCCTTGCATCCTTGGGAAATAACTGCTATTTCAGCACCATGGATTTAACATCGGGATTTTATAATATCCCAATCCATGAAGAGGGCCGCAAGTACACAGCATGCACAACGTCAGTGGGTCTCTATGAATACAACCGGATGGCTCAGGGATTATGTACCAGTCCTGCGATGTTCTCTCGAATGATGACTGCGATATTTGGAGACCAGAATTACCTGTCTCTCCTTTGCTACCTAGATGACTTACTGGTGTTTGGGAAGACTGAGAAGGAGGCACTCGTCCGCCTCGAGATGGTATTTTCTCGGCTTAGAGAGCACAACCTCAAATTGTCCCAAAAGAAATGTTACTTCATGAGGAAGACCGTGAAGTTTCTAGGTCATATTGTATCAGAGAATGGTATCTCAACCAACCCAACAAAGGTATCTGAAATCAGTGAGTTCAGGGTGGTGGATTTAATGGAGGAAGATGGAAAGACTCCATCACCAATGAAGATCAAATCTTTCCTTGGAATGGCAAACTATTATTCTCATTTCATAGAGGGCCTCTCAGCATTAGCCAAGCCACTGTTTAAGCTGACAGCTGGGCAGAAGATCAGGAAGAAAGGAGGGAAAGGTTGCTCCTATTTTTCCTAAACCCAAAAGTTTGAGCCCTGAAGACTGGACTGCAGAATGTGACCTTGCTGTGGAAAAGATCAAACAGTCGCTCACAGACACAGCTACTCTAGCACATCCAGACTTTAAGAGACCATTCCTCTTGTCCACCGATGCATCTATGGATGGGTTAGGTGCGGTTTTGAGTAGGGTTGGGCATCGTTTTGATTTGAACGATTCTGATTCCGATTCCGATTCTTCCTTTCGATTTCGGTTCTTTTCAATTCTCGATTCCGATTCTCTAAGGGGTGGAGTCAAAACATGTCACAGGCTCATTTCACAGAGGAAAATTTTATTTTGATTCAAATGTTCCAATACATATAAATAAAACATCTCCTAGCAGAGCATTCATTTCGTTCATTTGTTAAATAAGGTCGATCTAGCGCTGAAATGTGTTTTTTAAATCAAGTGATCAAAGTGCTCGTTGCCGCTGCGATCAGTGGCGCTGATACAGTGTTTTTATCTCTTTTGGATCGCGCACACCGCACTGTCTTCACTCGGACGCGCGTGCGCTTCAATCCGTTGCGGAGACTCTCTATTCGTTCCGGTGAAATCACAAAATATAATGCACACAAACGTGTCCCTGCTTGATATACAACCACTGATGAGCATAATCGGTTTTGATAAAAAAACGAAAAAAACTATACGAGTGCGGTTTACAACCCAAAACCTCTGTCACACAAGTTCTACCACTGGACCATTAAGGTACACGTTATTGAGGCGCCGTGGATTTATGTATTTATTCATTCGATAAGTCTCAGCACTGACAACATGACATAATGTTATTGTACATATATCTGATTTAGCATTGTATTACCAATCCCCACCCCACCTGTCCCACCCACTTTTTAAAACAAAGTTACGCCACTGGACACTCCTTGTTAATTTGTACACCATGTAGGCGTAGGTGTTTAGTCATATTTGTAATGCATCGTCCCGTGCAAGAAATAAGTTTATCACATGTGTTGCACTGTGCCGACCCAGGCTTTTTTAAGGTGAAATAAAGCCACACTTTTGAGCGCCGTTCACCATGCTCCATGGCTGCAACAGAACAAGCGGGCGCGGCAAGCACTTTCGGAAATACGGTGGCCACTATGGAAACCAAAACTTGGGCGGAACCGATGATCGGAATCGAAAAACAACGTTTCTAAACAATTCCGATGGCATCGTTATTTTTTAAACGGTTCCAAGTTGGAACCGGTTCTCGATGCCCAACCCTAGTTTTGAGTCAGATACCGGAGGGAGAGAAAAAGACCAGACCAGTAGCCTCCGCGAGTAAGACCCTGTCGAGGGCTCAGTCCCGTTATCCAGCTCATAGATTAGAGTTTTATGCTCTAAAGCGGGCAGTTTGTGAAAAGTTCGCTCACTGGTTAAAAGGGACTACGTTCACAGTGCTAACGGATAACAATCCTTTGACATATATTATGTTTAAGCCTAAGTTAGATGCCTGTGAACAAAGGTGGGTATCCAAGCTGGCCCCCTTTGACTTTGACTTAAAATACATACCCGGAACCCAGAACTTTCCTGTTGATCTGTTGAGTCGACATCCCTTTGCCAGAACTCTGGAAGTCTCTGAAGCCTTGGCGAGTAAGGCTCATCATGTAACCTCGGAATCGGTTCAAGAAGCTTTCCGATTGTCAGTGAATGTACTCCATCAAAATTCTGAGGATAGTGTTCAGAGTGTCCAAGTTGGGAGCTTGAGTCAGATAAGAAGAGAAGGTGTGAAAGCTATTTTTGAGTCCTGTCTAGATTGGGAATCAAGCAGACCTGTACGTGGTGCTCAGCTGACCCGCTGTGCCAGCAGTTTGGTTCATGGAGGAGTGGATACACTCCCAGTCTTTTCGGTGGAGGAAATACAGGGGAAACAGAGAGCTGACCCCACCGTCGCCCGTGTGATATCCTTTGTTGACAGAAGAATGATTCGCTCCTTACCCCCTCGATTGAAAGAGAGGTGGCCTCAGATGATACAGACACTTATGTTTTCCTACAACGTAGGAAAATGTTCTCCACAGTGTCTGAAGAAGAAATAAGTGAGGCACAAGACCAAGGACATAGATCTCTGTTAAGTTCTGAAAGGGAATCAAGGAGCAGCAGGATAGCTGCTTGGGTCTTACAAGGCCAGGGCCCAAAACCATCTCAGCCTGTTGGAGCACATTCTGTTTAAGGACAGGGCACTTGGCAAGTCACAGGAGTTCATGCTTCGGCCTCAACAGATCACATGAGACATGGTGGCCCTTCGATCACCAATGATGGAGCAAACCCAGCGAATTGTCTAGTGATTGTGATACAGATGACGTCAAAGAAAGTGAGTGGAGTGCAGATGATTTGAGCATTGCATCCGAGTCAGATTCGGCCAGTGAAGGCATTGATGAAGAAGACAGGCCTGGAGGGTCTGTGAACAGTCACAGTGTTCAAGCAGAACCAGTTACCATGCCAAGAGAATTTAGTTCTGATAACAGATCTGGGTAGGGTTGCACCAGCCGTTCGTAAGTTCTTTCTTAAATTGGAACGTAAAGTCCACACTAGAGGCTTAGTAACTACTAGCTAGTTTGTAACTAACTCTGAACTTTATTCCGTTGCACCATTTTTTCGTAAGGCAGAACGTAGCTAGTAGGTCGTAAGCTCTCCGCAAAGTAATGCGTAGTCGCATAATATGACGTTTAGCCTCGATGATCCAATAGCAGCCTAGAAAAATACGTGAGCAGATGTTGTGTTGAAATGCTGTGAATTTCAGTTTATCCTTCATTCTTTTGCCTCACGTTACTAACGGTAAAAATAAGTTTCCATTAAATATGATACTTGATCATGAATTGCAGTTCAGTCTGTCTGATATTTTATTCCATCCGTTACTCCTGATCGGAGGCTGCCGTAAGTATTTAGTTTATACGTAGAGTTACGCTTCAACTAAGTTTAAAGGACAAGTTCGGTATTTTACACTTAAAGCCCTGTTTACAGATCGTATCTGATGAAATAGAACGGTTAAGATAAAAATTTGGACACATGCTCCTGTCCCGAGAATTTTAGGTTTATTTCGCTTTTAGGTTTATTTCGCTTTTGTGGACCTATTTTGCCAAACGCGTCACACCCGTGATTCTTCCGTTGAGAGCTTGAATAATAGACACTTCAGCCCAGTTGGTGGCGATAATGCACCTTTTCCAATTGCAAGCAAACCACGGGCATTTCATTGAATACACAGAAGAAGCAGAAGAAGAAGCGGCGGAGTAATATCGTAAAGGTGCTGCGGTCTCACAGCACGTCCTATTAAGTCAATGGAGTTGGACAAAAACTACGATAAAACCTGTTGGAATGCATCTTTTTCAGCGATTTTTGATGGAACATATCAGTGAACACCCCCTGACCACTCGGTGAGTTTCACGTCTTTGTAAACGAAAGTTTAATGTGTTTTTAGGACGGAATCTTCCAGTGCATATAGACAACCATTGTGGGGGTGGTGGGGGGAAGCGAAATAAACCTAAAATTCTCGGGACAGCAGTATGTGTCCAAATTTTAATCTTAACCGTTCTATTTCATCAGATACGATCTGTAAACAGGGCTTTAAGTGTAAAATACCGAACTTGTCCTTTAATAGTGCAACGCAAAAATATTTAGAAGTGCGTAAGTCGTAACTTAGTGTCCATTTACGTCAAAACTAGGCTAAGTTATAACTTACGCACAGCTGGTGCAACCGGCCCCTGATCATTGCTCAAGGTTTCAAGCCCCAAGTAGTAGATCTAGACTCACACTGAAAGCTTCCCCAAGACAAGTGACAGGGTCAGACACAATCCCAAAAGCAAATGAGGGAACTGTGAGAACCAGGTCAGGCAGGTTAGTGAAACCTGTTAAAAGACTGCTTGAGTGCATGAGCATGATAATATCTGAGCCAAGTCAAAGAGACCTTTAGCACAATTGTTAAGAGTTCTTTTCAGTTTTGTGGGGAGTTAGATTAAGCTACAAGTATATGTTTTCTTTTCGAGAAGTGAATTTGAGAAGTACTTCATTGAGGAATGTATGGTTATATGTATAAGGGCATATTTCACAAGCATCAGCACCAGCACCACGAAGAAGGCGAGACAGAGAGGACGAGTTTTTGAACTTGATTAGAGAATATATTGGACTGCAGAGGGAGGCAGAGGCGAGGAGAGCACAGGAGAGTAGGGAGAGGATGGACAGGCTGTTTTCTCTTCTCGAAAGAATGATTGAGAAATATTTTATATATATGTATATATATATATATATATTTAACTTTTTTCACTTATATTTAAAAAAAAATATATATATTTTTTTTTTTTCTGAACATTAGTTATTTTTATGAAACTTTAAATGTGTAAATAAAAGAGAATTCATTGCTCTGGATTTTTGTTTTTGTAATGACAGTCATAATTTCTACATGAAACAAATTATTCTATACCTTTTATTTTTCAATTAAAATTGGTAAATGAAAATAATTTGTTATAGGTTACATACAAGTACTTTTTCCCAACTATTTACAACATACGTTAAACATATCAAAATCAACATAAACATTTAAATTTACAGTACATAAAATAAGAAAAAATGATGTAGACTTTTATTCAGCTGAGTGGGAGACCCTGGTGTGCTGCTGGACCGGGATGGGCTACCACAATAGAGACCCTGGTAAGGCCTCCTGCTGGTGCGACATCATCTGGGATGGTCTCCAGAATGTTAGTGCATATTTCCACTATCCACTAAGTTGTCTACCAACAGGTTTGCAGGGCTGACTCATGGAATAAATATTGAGATACTTTATTAAGCTAAAGTACTTTTAATAAACAACTAATACCGCATAGGGGGGAAAACTACTAGTCATATATTTCAAACCTTAGTTAAGCAAACTTATCTTGCATACTCTAATAAACTTAAGGTATCAAGAGTAAAAGTAAAGGTATGTATTCTGCAGGAAAAAAAACTCCTTGTCAGGGTTTTTATGATGGTTTTGCATTTATATTGCTACTGCATTACTGTGTATGTTGCATTTTACTTCTGAATATTTTCAAGGTTGATACATTTAAACTATATACTTTTGTGTAGTTTAATGTAAAACAATGCATCATATTGTAAAATAACATCATTTTGTAGTGTTGCTGTCCTGTGTGTGAAAAAAGTACTTCACATTTGTATGTAGTTCCTTACATTCCACCACTGGTTATTTTGAAAATTAAAGTAACAAAATGCCTATTGTTACAATATTAACAAATTGTTGCTAATTACAGCTGCATCCCATATCAAAGGGGCGCATCTGAAGCGCTTGGACCGGTCTAGCCTACGGACGATTGTTCTTGTCGCCTAGCAACAGTAACAGCTGCCGATGACCAGCGGGAGTAACATTTGCACTGGACTTTTTTATATTCAACTGTGTTTTATATTTAAACCAAAATACATGACCCGGCGGCGCCGGGGCTGAAACATCCTCACCATGTCCTCCAGTAAAATATAAAACATAAAAATGACAATTATTCTGTTGCACATACACACACACACAATGGTCGATGGTCACCAAAACTGTCTGGTTACCAACATTCTTCAAAATATATTTTGTGTTACGCAGAAGAAAGAAAGCCATACAGGTTTGGAACAACTTGAGTGTGAGTAAATGATGAAAGAAATTCCATTTTGGGTGAACTATCCCTTTAATGTGCAATATAGCCTAATACATTGAGGATAAGTAACCTACCAATGAATCTGAATTTGACTTATTAAAACATTGATATCAAAACTAGTAAAGGTATATGTGTTTTCCTGGACTTGTAGCTCTAATTGAATAAAACTGTTTTAAGTGGTTCCTCTAAAAGTTTAAATATTCTATTAAATTGCTTGTAGAATTCTTTTTCTGTTACAATTCTTTTAAGTTGTGATTCTCTCTGTTCAGTCTGGCATCAGTGTGATGTTTCAGAAGTTTCAGTTATATGACTACAGTATTGATTCATTGTTCTTTTAGAATAAAATGATTATGTCAGAAAAAGCTCAATGGAAAAGGGCTTAACTTGCCTGTTCCAGCAGGACACAACAATAAGCATTCTATTCTTCTGAATTATAAGTGCCCCACCTAAAAAAAATAAAAAAAAAGATTGGAATGTTACTGTCTAACATTAGGTGTATTTCTATAGATGACGTCTGTTGTATATAGTTTGTTGTTAGACCGATGCCACAATGTTCTTAGTTACTGTTCATAATTATGGTCATTATTGTGTGTCCCATTGTGATCGTATCAACCAATCTAACACACTAACCTTTCAGTCAAAACATTAATTGGCTTAGCAACAATCTTAAAAAGACATTTGAAGTTCTTGAGCGATTTCCGCATTCATTTGCATATACAATTTTTTAGAGTTAAGGCTATATATGAAGAGTTCAGATGCAAAAGCCTCTAAGTGCATCTGAAATTTTCTCTTAGAATGATCATTTTTGTAAAACTTGTATATTTAAGTTAAGTAATTTCACTTAAATGACAATTAATAGGTAATTTGCATTGCCATTTAAGTGAAATTATTGAACTTAAATATACGAGCTTGATAAAAATGATCATTCTAGAAGAACATTTTTGATGGCACTTAGAGGCTTTTGCATCTGAACTCTTCATATGGTGGAACTGTTACGTAACTGCACAGGTGGGAGGAATATGGAAGTCTTTTTAAGTTCACGCAATAGTGTCCCTGAGCAAAACCAAACCTACACACTGCTCTACACTCTTCCTGAAAACATAATTCGGTCTGAGCGCGGAATTCCAGAGCCTAGGGCAGAACAAAGAGAATCGGTCAAACCTAGTAAGAGAAAACTGCTCAATTAGGTGAGTTGTTATCCTTGAAGGTGAAGTATATCATTTATATCTTAAAAACTGAGTTTAATCACTAATTATATTGTAAGTCTCTTAAAAGCTATCAAGATGTGTCTTCCAAAAGAGAAATTTTACTCCCAAACAGGTCTATAAGCCTAGAGTCTCTTATCTCTTATAGGTCTTTGGAAACAAAACATATTATAGCATAGTGTTGTGTCATCTCACCAGTAACAGATGCCAGATGTGACACTTTTATCTGTTTTTCTTTATATTGTTTCCTAAAAATCTGACTTTTACAGCTGTAAAAATGCCACCACCTCGTGTGAACAGAATACCCGGGGATGAACAGCCCACAAGAGACAAAACGGGCACTCTTGAAGTCCCTTTGAAATTCTTGGATCAGGACTACCAGGAGTTGAAGAAGAGCTGCTTCACCAATAAAATTAGATATGTTGATGAGAAGTTCCCTTTAGACAGCAGCTCCATTGACCCAAAGAAGAAACTTGGATTGGATATGAAACAAATCAAATGGTTGAGGCCATCAGTAAGTTACCTGTATTGACTTTCCATCTTCAGACCTTCAGGATCTTTCAAGAAGCATATATATACTGTACATTATTGTTTGAACGGATCTAAAATAACTTGTTGAATATTACCATCATCACCAATTGTTGCAAAATGTCTCTTAGGGCTTGTAAGAACAGGTTTATCTGTAACATTTCCCAACATATTTTTATTTACAATTGTGGCAAGACATCCTAAAGGCACAATATGTAAGATTCTTGTATTAAAATATCCAAAACGACTAAAACAATGTTATATATTTTGTTGCACTTGCATGATCACAAATGTTTCCAACAATTTTTAAATCAAGAGAAATCAGGTATGTTGTCTGTCAATGACATATCCATGTTACCGGTAAGAAGCTTTTATTGTTTATAATATGTATATTTTGTTATGTGTTTAATAATTATTATGCTTTAATATATTATATGTTTTATTAGATAGGTGAGCAACTGTTTGGATACTTTTATTGACAGAAAACGAATCATTGTTATATAGTTCAACACGGTTAGTCTTTAATAACTTTAATAAAAACAGCAAGGTAAAATGTCCCACGGCCCTCGGCCCGCCCTGCTTCATACCACAGTAACGTTAATAAAATTAACACAATAGCTCAATCATTAGTCCCGTCGGATTGCTTTCCATCGGCTGTGGAGGTGAAGAAGACAACTCCCATGATTCCACGTTCAGTCACGGCATCATCAAGCTACGCCTTTGTTATTGTTTTGATAAAGGAACCTCTAGAGGCGTACTGTGCCTTTAAGTGTCTTGAAAGCAGATTCAAAAAACATTATACAAGTCTATATGTCTTCTGTTGTTCCCAAATCCTTAGGGCAAATTCCATTGTATAATGTATTAATTTAATTAATCTCTCTCTCTAGGAAATAGTGGCAGACCCTCAACTCATTGTTAAGGGGGTTTCCAGGTTTGACTATTCCCAAGGATCTTATTTAGGTATGTTTATATCTGTGTTTATTTACATTAATTTTTATTATTTATTTACAACACACAGTAGGTGTTGGTTTTGAATTATACTCTATCTATGCAGTAAATTGCATAACTCTTTATTTTGTCTTTTGTTAACTCAATGAAAGATCTATTTATGCTAATGTTTGTGCTTTTACCTTAGGAGACTGCTGGTTTCTTGCTTCAGTTGGAGCTTTAACCTCTCAGGACGATGTCATGGACCAGGTCATGCCAGTTGGCCAGTCATTTGGTCAAGATTATGCAGGGATATTTCGCTTTAGAGTGAGTTCTTTGGTATTTTTTAAAATAACTTAAAAACATTTTCTGAAATCAAATGATCAGTCCTTAAAGGGATAGTTCACCCAAAAATGAAAATTCTGTCATCATTTACTCACCCTGGTGTTGTTCCAAACCTGTATGAGTTTCGTTCTTCTGTTGAACACAAAAGAAGATATTTTGAAGAATGTCGGTAACCAAACAGTTTCTGGTCCCCATTGACTTCCATAGTATAAAAAAAAAAATACTATGGAAGTCAATGGGGACCAGAAACTGTTTGGTTCAGGTTTGGAACAACACCAGGGTGAGTAAATGATGAGAGAATTTTCATTTTTGGGTGAACTATCCCTTTAAACCTTCTTCTTTATTCATATAGTTCTGGAGGTTTGGGAAATGGATTGACGTTGTCATTGATGACAAACTGCCAACAATCGATGGCAAACTCATTTTTGTTCATTCAAAAACATCTAATGAGTTTTGGCCTGCCTTGCTGGAGAAAGCTTATGCCAAGTAGGTTTACTCTTAAAATTATTCCTCTTTCATAGTATAAAAGCATGTTTGTTTATTGAACATAAAACTATGAGGTTACACTTGATTTTACAGTATGTGTACTTACAGTGTACTTACCCAAGACAGCACTGGTAATGTAAGGTAACTACATGGGTAAAGGTTAAGTTTAGGGGGAGGTTCAGGGTTAGTATCTAGTTATTACCCAGTTATTGTAATTGCTATAATAAGTACGTATGTACATGGGGAACAAGACTGTTTATAATGTTGGTTACACTTTATTTTAAGGTGTCATTGTTACAGTGTAATTATACATTTAAGTACTGAGTAATATTAAGCAAATACATGTACTTACTTTAGGGTTAGGATTAGGATTTGGTTGAGGGTTAGTTGCATGTAATTATGCATAATTTACTGTTATTACTATGGTAAGCACATGTAACATATGTAATAAGGACACTATAAAATAAAGTGTTACCTTAAAGTGCTACCAAATATTATTTAACCATAATTACTAGAGATTTTGGCCCTTTTTATGTTGTGTATGTACCCTGGTTCTGAAGTTGCTTTACAGATAGAAGTATTGGACATTGTCACAATAATAACAGTCCAAACCTGGTCCTGGATGGCCACTGTCCTGCAGAGTTTAGCTCCAGCTCGCCTCAACACTCATGCCTGAAGTTTCTAGTAGGCCTAGTAAGACCTTGATTAGCTGGTGTGTTGAATTGGGGTTGGAGCTGAACTCTGCAGGACAATGGCCCTCCAGGAGCAGGTTTGGACAACCCTGGGCTATTTTAATAATCCCACATAATCCATCATTAAAGGCTTGTTGGTCCACTGTACTGAAACGTAGAATTACTTTTACAGGGTGTGCGGCTCCTATGCTGACATGCAGGCTGGTCTTGTATCTGAGGCTCTGTTGGACTTCACTGGTGGCATCCATGTGCACTTTGAAACAGCAAAAACTTCTGTTGATTTGTGGAGCCTGATGAACCGTGCAGCAAAAGCAAAGGCTCTGATGGCCTGTAGCACCTTTGTGGGGGTAAACGGTGACCTCAGGCTTGTCCTTTCATTACTGTGACAGATGTTATCGCCATATCTATCTAAGACACTGTCACTGAAGTATTTTGCATTAAAGATTTCAATGTTCAATTAAATACAAACTAGTGAACATTTCTAAAATGTAAGATGTAGGAAACAATGTAGAGCATTAGCTGTACATAAAACAATCTTTTCCTATTTCCTGATACATATTTCACAGAGCAGCTTTATTGATTCAATATGTCTTTTTTTCATACCATATCAGAAAACATCTGCAAACACAGTATTACCCAATGGCATTGTTCAAGGCCATGCATATACAGTGACGGGGGTTTACAAGGTAAGTCTTCACAGAATCAAATGTCAGATCACAGTGCCATCAGATTAGGGAGACAGACAGACAGACAGAAAGAGACAGACAGACAGACAAACAGATAGATAGATAGATAGATAGATAGATAGATAGATAGATAGATAGATAGATAGATCGATCCAGCCCGATCTCATCCCAAGTCGTCATATACTGACGCTTTGGACATTTCGTCTACATCGAACGCACATGGCACCCTTTAGCGTCAATATGAGACACAGATATGGGCCAGAAGGCGCCTCCCAGCGGTCTAACCCTAACCCTACCCCAGACCTAAACCTACCCATAACCGAACAAAGCTCTGTGCGTCTCATATTGACGCTAAAGGGTGCCATGTGCGTTCGATGTAGACGAAATGTCCAAAGCGTCAGTATATGACGACTTGGGATGAGAATGCGTTGATAGATCTTCTGAATTTGTTCTCCATAGTAGCATCACTTTTTACATTGCATCATTTCCAGGCCATTTAGTTTTAAAACCTGCTGCACTTTAACTTTGTGTTGCATTCCAGGGAGTGCTCTCAAGGCTCTGTTCTGGGACCTGTCTTCACATGTAACCACCTGGGAAAATGTTCAATAAGCCTGAGGTTGATTTTTATAGAAAGACAAGTGTTTAACTACAACAGGGGTGCCAAATCCTGTTCCTGGAGATCTATCTTCCTGCAAAGTTCAGCTCCAACCCTGATCAAATACAACAGTACCAGCTATTGTAGATCTTCAGGAGCGCTTGATCATTACAGACGGGTGTGTTAGATCAGGGTTAGATCTGAACTCTGCAGGTTTGATCTATACTTTAGGAACAGGACGGGCAACCCTTAACTACAACAATTCTTGTTTTGTTCTCATATGAACCGTTTTTGATATTGTGTACACCAGTATTTATTTACTAATTGCATTCAGATGTTTTCAGCATATGAGCTCCACACTTGCTATGCCCTTTGTTCAGTTTGCATTCATCCCTGTGTATGTCTTACGCCGAGCCTGTGATTTTTCAAGAGAAGTTTCTTGAAATAATGTTTTGTACTTTATGTAACTTGAAGCATTGTGTTTAGTCACTTCAGTCCTGAGGTAAACAGGTTATTTCACAATGTGTTTAGTCACTTCAGTCCTGAGGTAAATAGGTTATTTCACAATATCCCTGGTGAAATGGCAAATGGCATATTCTGTATTTTTGCATTTAAAGTGTCATGTCATGTTGTATTCTACAGTTAACATGCCAAGGAAAACCAGTTCAGCTGGTGAGAGTGTTGAACCCTTGGGGAGAACAAGAGTGGACCGGTGACTGGAGTGACAAGTAAGAGTAATATGAAATTATAGGTTCCCTAATCACAACACTGATCAAGCGTCATTCTTGGTTTGAACCACTAGATGACTATTAAAAAAAATCTTAACAGGTTTGAGAGTTGTATTAAGTTATTAGTATGCTAAATATTTTTTTTTCAGTAGGCTTGTTAGCTTTCAAACTGTAAATCTTTAAAAGTAATTTTGTCCCCATCATATATGTAGTAGATAAAATATTAAGCTCACCAAGCTGAATACCATATTATTTTTTTCTAGTTTTTTTATTTTATTTTATCAAAACATCCACATTTTAATAATTCATCTTAAATGATACCACTACATTGGTTTGCATGGATGCTGCCATTTTTGAAAGCTGCTATTTTTGTCAGGCCATCATGAATGCAAAATTCAGGTGTTACATTTTTTTTTTTTTTTTTTTTTTTAATCAAGATGATAGCAATTGGTGATTAATTTTATACATATATTTTTGGGGTAATTCCTTGAATATCTGAAGAATAACCAAAACCTTATGTTAAGATGGCTCCTGCACTGAGAATTGTCTATTAGGCAATGAGGAAGGTTGCATGTGACCAAAACGTTTGCCATTTTTTCATTGAAGTAGTGGTTGTATCTCGCAATTGTCAGTTTTCTTTAATTGTTAGAGTGTGCAGGTCTTTTTTAATCTTAGGGTACGTTTAAACGACAACAATGTTGTCAAAAGTGTTATCATTAACACGCATCCGCAAGAACGATTAAAAGCGCTGTATTATTCATGCCAGGCCAGTAGGTGGCGCTGTCACTTTGTAAAGAAACACTACACGCCTATAGACTGAACATAATACACATCCGCAGGACGTCACCGTTTTCACAAATTAGCGTTTTTGTACTTTACACAGGAATTATAACATTGTCGTTTTCAAAAACTTGCACAGGCCCCCAAAACGCTGTTGTCGTGTAAATAAACGGCCAAAACGTTTTCTGTTTTTAGTTTAAAATCTTGTCTAGTCTTGTTAAGGAATGTTCACACTAACATAGATTAAATCGCTGGAGGTTGTCAAGTGCCGTTGATTTTTAATTTGCATGAGTTACATCAACGGTCACTGCTAACTCTCATTCACTGAAGGATATTTTGAATGAATGAGCTTTTGTTGCCTTTAGTCAGTGTTTTGTTATTGAATATACCTTTTTTTTTTTAAAAGCAGTTTTTTTGTGACATCATCTTCCGGGAAATTACGTCATTTGGGTGGGGAACAAAGCACAAACATCAATTACTTTTAAAAAGAGTTAATGAATTCTGATGTTTTGTGCTATGGTCACTTTAAAACATTCCAGTCTGTTAAAATGAGAGAAATCTTTTAAATAATATATAAAAAGATGGTTAAACAATATTAAAATGGTCTTTAAATTGAGTCTGAGGTACAATTGCTAACTTTATTCCCATCCTTTTTGGTATCTTATTTATATCTGTGCCATTTAAAATTCAACTATGCCCTTTTAGAGAATAATTACAACAGAAGCTTGTACATTCAGTTCAAAAGTATATCTGTTATTTGCTGCTGTTAGTTTCTCAGTGAGCATAACCCCATGCAATATTTTAATATATGCTTTTGCATAACTTTAGGTCATCTTTGTGGGACAAAGTGAGTAAGGAGGAGCAATCTAGGTGTCGTTCTTTGACCAATGACGGAGAGTTCTGGTGAGCATTAACTGTAGTTTCAGATATGATCTCTAGCATCAATGAATCAAATGTTTTCAGTAACTCATATTTTACTGCAGGATGTCAATGGAGGACTTCACCAAAAACTTCGAAGACATTGATATTTGCTGCCTCAGTCCTGATTTTCTGGACAGTTCCTCTGAATGCAAATGGACTTCCACATGTTACAAAGACAGCTGGGTTAATGGGACTACAGCTGGTGGCTGCCCCAATAATAAAGGTAGCTCATAGATATATAATGAGAGAGAGTGGCATGTGAGCATTTCATACAATTACATACTAGCATGCATGAAAAGAAATATGACATACAACATGCAACATGCTTCTTGGGTGTCTATGCATAATATTGGCCATATGGTTTGTGTGTGTGTGTGTGTGTGTGTGTGTGTGTGTGTGTGTGTGTGTGTGTGTGTGTGTGTGTGTGTGTGTGTGTGTGTGTGTGTGTGTGTGTGTGTGTGTACAGAGGTGTAAAGTCCAGGTTCAGAAAGTCCTCCTCAGTATTTTGTTCCAATCACCTGGATTTTCTAATTAGCAGTTTTTCAGCCAGGAGATAGAACTAATTAGTGAAATCAGCTGGCTGAGTTCATGGGTGGAATAAACATATAACAGGACTTTTACTTTCTGACCCCTGGACTTTACACGTGTGTGTGTGTGTGTGTGTGTGTGTGTGTGTGTGTGTGTGTGTGTGTGTGTGTGTGTGTGTGTGTGTGTGTGCGCGCGTGTGTGCGCGCCTGTGAGTGTCAGTGTATGTGTGTGTGTGTGTGCGCGCCTGTGAGTGTCAGTGTATACAGTATGTGTGCCTACTGCATGTACCTCAGAGATCTGATTCAATATGTCTTGTAGACTCTTTCTGGATGAACCCTCAGTTTCAGGTGAGGATTGAGGATCTTGATAAGGAATGTAGTGGTCAGTGCCCTGAAAACATACTGGTGTCCCTCATGCAGAACCATGAGAAGAGAAACAGAAGTGAAGTTTCTAACTTTGCCATCGGATTCAGTGTTTTTGCGGTCAGTATTAACAAATAACTCTATTGGAGTCACAGAAAATACAGTAATTTTGGTTTCCACTTATTAATGTTGTGCTATTCTATTTTCTACTTCAACAGATTCCACCAGAGGCAAGTACAAATATAATTCAAGTTTAAAAGTGTAAAACTGCAAACTTTTAAACTGCATAAATTACATGATATTTACAAAATAACCTGGTTGCTTGAATACAAGTTTATATTTAATTTTCCTTTAGATGAAAGATGTGAAGCTCCCGGACAAGTTCTTCTACCGCAAACGCCCCATTGAAGGTAGTGGGAACTTCATAGATACAAGACATGTGATGAGATTCTTCAAGCTTTATCCAGGAGAGTATCTCATTGTACCGGCCACTTTCAATCCTAAAGAGTGTGCAAAATTCACATTGTCTATCTTCACAAAGAGTGAATCCCATAGGAGAAATATGAAACCTTAGATGACTGTATGAAATGACCTATCAGTGACTCCAGATAAATGAAAAGACACGACTGCAGTACTGACAGTCTCATACATCAGTGCTGTGCTATATATATTCCCCAGGGATTTTTGTTGTTTATTAGCATTAATGTTTCTCTTAAACTATTGTTATTTAATGTAATCTGAATTTGTGAGCTGTGAAATTAATGTTATTAGTCACATTTATTGTTGTTTATGTGTAAGGTTTTTGATTTTCTGTCATGTTGTAACGTTGTGTTTGGGTCAGGTCAGTCAGTAACATAATGACACCTTGTTAATGCCATTTCAGTGAGTGCCCATCATGTCCTCAAAATGTATATATATATAAAATCTTATAGTCTGAAGTGTCACAAAAGATCCAACACACACATACACACACAAAAAACTGTTTATCAAACAATTATTTTTCCATGTATTATTTCAAATGTCTGATTAAAATTTAAATATTTGCTATGCTATAAGACTGATTGACCGCTGGTGCGGCTGCGAGTTTTTCCAGCTAAACTGCTCCAAATCCATAAAACTAGTTATTTATTTGATAGTGTTTTTGCTTCATTTAGTTTCTGGATGAACTGCTCAACTAACACTGCAGTTACGGGTTTCTTACAGTAGAGGGCAGCAGTTTACTAAAACAATGGACATCACATTCACAACAAACACAGGTAGAAGTGAGCATAGATATACATAATAAAGGCTAGATATCTTACAGCGGAGTCTCTAACGTCATCACCGGCGGCCATCTTGTCACAGGCAGGCTTTCTGGCGGGCTCTGTGGTACTTGATGTAAGGTGAGTGATCTGCACGATATACACAAATACTCTTATCTTGCTGAAATCTTGACGGATTTACAAACGGTTTGGTTTCTTACAAACGTTAGTAACGTGGCTATAATTCTGGATGCTTGAACATGTTGTAATTGCAGCTTTTCTTTAAAAAAAAAACGACTTAATCGTGCAGCATAGTTGTGTATCACGGCTACTAGCGCAAGTTATCAAGGCTGAGACCACAATCGAGCGGTTCAATTATATAGGTTTTACTGACACCAATAACGATTTTATGACAACTAATCTTTTGTCTAAATTACAATCTTTGTGGATGTGGTTCTAGTTATTAGCTGGCTAATAACAAGAAGCTGTGAGTGTGGTTGTAGTTATTAGCCTAGCTGGCTCTATAACTCTGTGCCAGTACTTCACACAATAATTCTGACTGTTTCCTAAGAAACAACATGGTCTCAGCTTTCTAAAGAGGTCAGGCATTTGATGGTAGGCAAAAATAGGTGGGAACAGTGATCTCTAAAGTAGGCCCAGTGCAATGTCGGGGGGAAAAGTCTAGAAATGGCCCAACCCCGAAGAAGTTAAAATAAACATGTAACAATTCTAATTATTTTATTATAATAGTAATATTCATATTATAAAAGTGTACATAAATATATATATCATGTTGCCATTCTGTACACTGAGTTTTAGTAGCCTATATATTGATTTAACATAAATAACAAATACCTTGTGCGTGTGTATATTCATTGCACCTATCTGTTCTGTTCAATTTTTTTTTTGTATGGAAGTCCATGGTTATAAATAATTATTCATAAGTATGCAGTGTCATAACTACATCTCTGACGTTTATAACAAACCAAACCGTTTGAAAATCGGTAGACAATTGAGCAAGTTATGGTTATTTAAAAAGTACATGCACCATTAAAACACAATGTTATGAGTGAGCGAGCTGACTGTGGCAAGATGGCCGCCGGGTGCGGACGTCGACTTCCATTGGCCAGCTGCGCTGACGAGACATCTAGCCTTTATTATGTATATCTATGGCAGTGAGAGCGTTTACTTAGATCCGCCTCGTGCGGCCGAGAAGTTGCGCTGTGTACACCTGTAACATGAGTCTAAAATGTGTCTCCTTTCACGGTTGACCTGGTATGAGTCGGATTCGGTCTTGTGAGCGTGTCTGGTTTTTTAACTAAATCAAAGTGGTACCGGGCGTCAGAGATTGACAGGTCTTCTCCGTAGCCCCTGTTGATGCCATAACTAATGAAATAATTATAATGGCAAAAAGCTTTTCACGCCATATATTCACTTCAAGTATTTTATTATATTTTAGTAGATATGTGAACACTAATACTTGGAGAGCGTGAAATTGACGTCTTGGGGTTTATTGTATTTCGCTCTCCTCTTTTGATCACCTCATATCTTAATACCAGGTGTAAATGAGGTTTTAAGAGAGACAAAATAATTGTAAGTAAGTTTATTTATAAAAATGATTATTAAATGATTGTGATTAAATGATTAATATTAGGCTACACTATTGGCCCTCTAGCGGTTAAAAACAGAATTGCATTAATTTTGCGGAAGAACATTGTTTTCGGCTCTGTGCAGATTAATATGGTTCTTTCTTATAACTAATAGGAGACAGGCATAGCTGCAGTTTGGAGTAATGAGTGAATTGTTACAACAGAAACTAACCCCTAACCCTACCCCAAACACAGACAGACAGCTTCCGCGACCAATAATAAAGATAGAGAGATTTTTCCACGGCTCTACCTTTTGGCACGTCCATTAGGCTACTCCAACCTGCAGATACTCACACTTGGAGAAAAGAAAGAGAGATTATCCTACTGCTCATTAAACATTCACTACTAGGCTTAATAGATATAACCAGTTTAGATGGAGATGATCTCAAGCTGAATAGCTAAAAACATTAGCTATATCCATCAATAGACACAATATTTCCTTGAAAATAAATTCCAGCACAGCACTACAGCAACTATAATGAATTGATTGATAGAAATGAATGAAATGATATCTACAATAGATAATGCTTTACTATGAACTCTGTTAGAGAGCTATGACAATCTATCTGTTCAATAAAATACCTTACTCACCTGTTGAGTAATAAAAAATGGCATCTACACATCACTTTTACAACATTTCAAATCCCTCAGTTCTCACCATCTCCGAAAAACAAAGTGGATTCTTGTTTTATTACAAGCTCTGTCACGTTCTCTTTATGCCCGCAGACTTTTCCCGGAGATTTAGCTGCTCCATGTCAACATTTCTCACTCGTTGTGACAACTAACCTGTTCCACGATACATGCTTCAACTTTTCTCTATTTAAAGATATGACGAGACACACACGGGCAAGTGACATATGTACGAAATTCCCCGCAAACCTTCTCGCTAGGTCTTATGTATATATACAGTATATAAGTTACATAGTGTACCTTTAAGAATCTATTCAAATTAAATGGTATAATATTGAGTTATATTTTTTTTGTCAAAAAGATGGTGTAAACCCATGTTCAGTGGTGGTCAGGAGGCCATATGGAGGATATATAAACACTGGGATAATATTGTACAGACCCAAAGCCTCCCGTTTGCATGCATGGGCCTCTTACAACAATCACAACGTGATGTTGACACAACACACAAAGCACACTGAGCCCCTGCACATGTACAGCATTTACTTGTTTCCTTTGTTTTAATGGTTTTCCTTTGGACATTTTGAGCCAATTTTCTGTCATATTTAATGTAATTAATGTTTGTGTTTCTTCTAACTTTATTTGTTTCACAATCATTTACTTTTTTTTTTCCAGAAAACTGAATTTGTCTTGGTAAGCCTCTTGCTTGATGTCACTTTACAAAGTCTGACCCTCAGATGACCTCTGACCTCCTCAGCCAACACAGGCACAGGAAACAGAATCTGATAGAGGACTTCCAGACCAACTTCATGTAGAAACGGGTAGGATACATGC
Organism: Leuciscus leuciscus; assembly: GCF_965113295.1. Taxonomy (NCBI): domain Eukaryota; kingdom Metazoa; phylum Chordata; class Actinopteri; order Cypriniformes; family Leuciscidae; genus Leuciscus; species Leuciscus leuciscus. The sequence goes on from NC_138741.1 coordinate 8,229,658, forward strand.
ATCGGTGGTTCAGCAAAATATTTGTAATGTGACAAACACACACACACACACCTTTGCCATTTCAGAGGCCCGTTTCAAAGAAACAGTTGGAGGCCCCCATATGAGGAAAAAAACAAACAGACAAAAGCATTTCATGCAATGCGACTGCAATTACTTTATTATCTCTGTTATATTTAACAATGTTATCTCATATTTCACTATTAATAGTCTAATTATAAATGCATTCAATCTACCACTATCCATCCACGCATCTCTTAAACCATAATGAAATTATACTTTTAAATTTGAAACTAAACTGCCAGTAGGTGGCGGCAAATCATTGTCTAAACGAGTGAGTCATTTAATCATTTAATCAAACGATTCGTTTAAAATGGCTGATTAATACAGTGACAAAGCAAGTTGCTGAATTCGGAACCACATACTAGTCTTGCTATGTCTGCCGTAGAAAGATTTGGTAAACATAGCACGAGTAGTATACTAGTATGCGGTTCCAAATTCAGAGAGTGACTTGCTGAATCCCAATTCGCACACTAGCCATCCTAAATAGTTTTTGAAATTAGAATTAGTGTGTCCTTTCCGGTTAGAATCCGAAGTGCAGATCCGTGCACTCTCTAATGGGTTTGGTTTGGTTTGGTTTGGTGCAATGGATAAGACACATGCCTTTGGTGTGAGAGACCCGGGTTCGAATCCACTGTGAGACACCAATGTGTCCCTGAGCAAGACACTTAACCCCTAGTTGCTCCAGAGGCGTGCGACCTCTGACATATATAGTAACAATTGTGAGTTGCTTTGGATAAAAGCGTCAGCTAAATGAATAAATGTAAATGTAATGGCTGATATCGCCCACAACCCATTGTGCGTTGGTGATTTGATTAGAACTAACGCAAATAAAATGTGTTAAGAAACTACACTGTAAAAAAAAAATTACATCCCCAAGTCAAAAATTTCTAGTGACTGGTCACATCTAAATTTTTCAATTAGTCTGACGTATTATTTCTCATTGAGCCAATGTTAACAGACTATTGCAACAAGAATTACACTTGGGCCAATTAAAAAATTTAGATGTGACCAGTCACTAGAAAATTTTGACTTGGAGAAGTTAGAAATTTTTTACAGTGCACAAACATGGCGGATGTGTGAGTCTGACGGTTGAGTAAAGAGATTTAGATCAATGGGTTTGAGTGTTTAATGATCTAACCTGGCAAAAAAACATTTATTCAATGTTATCCACATTACTGTATATTTAATCTACATCAGCATAAAGATACATCTGGTCATTAAAGGGTTAGTTCACCCAAAACTGAAAATTCTGTCAGTAATCACTCACCCTCATGTTGTTCCAACCCCTTAAGACTTTCGTTCAACCATAAGTTTATCAAGCGAGAGAATACTTTTTGTGCGCAAAACCCCCCAAAAATAACAACTTTATTCAACTATTAGTGAGCCTACGTTCTGACGTTGCGCTGCTCTGTTACACTACGTGAACTCACTCAGAGGTCATTTCTTGGGTTTTTTTGCGCACACAAAGTATTTTCTCGCTTGATAAACTTATGGTTGAGCCACTGTAGTCACTTGGACTATTTTAAACATTGTCTTTACTAACTTTTCTGGGCCGGCAAGTTTCAATAACATGGAAGCCTATGGAGGAGTGAGCCAGCTCTCAGATTTCATCAAAAATATCTTAATTTGTGTTCTGAAGTTGAACAAAAGTCTTACGCGGTTGGAACAACATGAGGGTGAGTAATTACTGACAGAATTTTCATTTTTGGGTGAACTAACCCTTTAACTTTCAAAACTTTTCTACTGTATGATAGACCTACGACTGGCAGAGCAATGCGCTACTACATTTCTCTCTCCGATACGGTATGAAATTAAATTGTGTGGACGATTTTGTCTGTGATAAGATGATTGATGTAACTAAGCGCCCGAGCTGTCCGTTAAAGACACAATTATGATGAAGAAGGATGTCCTAAAGCTTGCCAACTATTCTGCTACACTCTCAAAAGTATTTACTTTTTCTTCACAAAAACAGTACACACTTTTAGGGAATAGTAGCCTATATGTAGGCCAATTGTGATGCAGCAACTGTCTAAGTGAGTCATTCATTTGAACGATTAGCTTAAAAACGCAGATACATTCAGTAAAGAAATATTACTAGGACTGTTAGATTGCCAGTGTTGCTCGAGACGTGCAATGACTCTACTGTGGATTTGTTTGGAATTATGAAATAAATGAATAAATATAAAAAATGTTAACCACCATATCCATTTTTGGGATTAGCCTTCTACATGGCTTCAGAATGTGACGGGTCAGCCCTCGGGCTCTCACTGCTGGACATCAGCTGTGAATAACTCTCTCTGTCAGGTCATAGAGTTTGCTGAGGTTAAACCCCATTAAAAGCCCAAGTGGAGCCATCTGTGCTGTGTCACCGCTGCTCATTCTCAGTGTAATCTTATAAACGTAGCCTTTCAGGTTTTAGTGCTTCTGTTGCATCTACAGACACTGGAAAATCATATTTACAGAAAACCATATTAAGGCTGGTCAAACCATGCTATCTCTTATATCTCTCATCACTTTCTATGTTATATTCCTGCACATTTAAAACTGTAAATAAGAACCATGAGTTAATTCTGGTAACATTACAACACACTGTGTCTGTGTGTGTGTGTGTGTAGGCTATATATATATATATATATATACTACCGTTCAAAAGTTAAGATTTTTAATGTTTTTAAAAGAAGTATCTTCTGCTCACCAAGGCTGCATTTATTTGATTAAAAATACAAACAAAAACAGTAATATTGTGAAATATTATTCCAATTTAAAACAGCTGTTTTCTATGTGAATATACAGTAAAGTGTAATTTATTCCTGTGATCAAAGCTGAATTTTCAGCATCATTACTCCAGTCTTCAGTGTCACATGATCCTTCAGAAATCATTCTAATATGATGATTTGATTTGAAAACAGTTATTTACATTTCTATTTCATGATGCTATGATGAATAGAAAGTTCAAAAGAACAGCATTTATCTGAAATCTAAAGCTTTTGTAACATTAAACACTACCGTTCAAAAGTTTGGGGTCAGTAAGAAATTTTATTTTATTTTTGGGGGAAATAAATAAAATAAATCAATACTTTTATTCATCAAGGATGAGTTAAACTGATCAAAAGTTACAGTAAAGACATTTATAATGTTAGAAAATATTCTATTTTAAATAAATGCTGTTCTTTTGAACTTTCTATTCATCAAATAATAATAAAAAAAATGTAAATAACTGTTTTCAACATTGATAATAATAATGAATGTTTCTTGAGCATCAAATCATCATATTAGAATGATTTCTGAAGGATCATGTGACACTGAAGACTGGAGTAATGATGCTGAAAATTCAGCTTTGATCACAGGAATAAATTACAGTATAAAATATATTAAAATAGAAAACAGTCATTTTAAATTGTCATAATATTTCACAATATTACTGTTTTTTTTTATTGTTTTTTATCAAATAAATGCAGCCTTGGTGAGCAGAAGATACTTCTTTTAAAAACATTAAAAAATCTTACTGACCCCAAAATTTTGAACAGTAGTGTACACACACACACACACACACACACACACACACACACACACACACACACACACACACACACACACACACACACACACACACACACACACACACACACACACACACACACACACACACACACACACACACACACACACAAATAAAAAAGACTTAAATAAATATAAATAAAAAATACCTTTATAGATGAGTATCCACCTCTTTCCAAGTAAAACCATTTATATGAAGTTAGCTCCTTATGCTTTTCCCCAAGGCAACCAACAGGTGGCGCTGTACAGACTACAGTAGCGCACGTGCAAGATTGCTTTGGTAAATTAAAATAAGGTTAAATTCAGGGTGAAAATTTCTGGTTTCATGTAATGGCTATGACTCAATACTAGTTCTCATTTTTAATTATAACAGCTCACATTTTTACCCTGAAGAGATGCCTCACTTCCCCTGCAACAGTTACTATGGGAAGCAAACACTTCCTCTTTCTCTCTGGCTTAACCATGGCAGATGTCAAAGGTACTTTCTACAAGTAGGGTACAAAAAAGGACCTGGAACTCTTAAAGTAGCCTATTACAAATGCAATTGTTTTCAACTAACGGACAGTGAAAGGAGGTACTTAACCCGGCCAACTTAATATGGGTGATTTTTTTTTTTAAAGCAATAAACATTAACACTCAACACAACATCAGAATGGGTAACAGGGTTGAAAATTCAGTCCAAGCCAATGAATCTGTCTTCCAAACATGTAGAAAGAGTCCAAATTCATAACACTACGTTTTTGTGCTAATATTGTTGTTCAGAAAATGTAGAACACATATACAGTATATTATGTTTAAATGAATTAAAATCATTAAAAACATTTTTAAATAATTTATTTAATATAGTAAAATATCTTACTAAAATTGATTAAATATTAATATTTTATTAAATATTTTATTTATTTAAACATTTGACTACAATTACTTAAATATCAATTCAACAGACTATGTCAAAAGTAAGACATTTTTGTACAATTTAAATGTTAAATACAGCGTTCTTGAACAGGCCGAAAATATTCATACATTTTATGAATTAAAAACTAGCACATTTTTATGGTCATTTTAATAATTGTATGCTATGTTATAGTTCTCACTACAAAAATTGGGATGTGTACCTCTAATGCATGAAACACACTTAGCTGAAGGCAATGACCTTAATAGGGCAGTGCAAACTGTGCCTCATAGCCATGAACTGAGGACTGCAGAGAAGCACAACAATAAACACAGCCTTTTAAGTGCATGCAGAATACACACAGATCACTAATGAAAGTCTGTGTACACAAGCAGAGCCTATTAAAATGGTAAGTGATAGGTTTTTTTAAATTATTAATAATACACACAAACTGGATGGCTGGATTTGATTACTCAACACAGCAGGAAAGGATCTGTGACATACGTTTTTACATCATGGACCATCTGGGCCTCTGATTGGTGGACAGTGACATCATGTGGAGTGGTTCTGTTCTGCTCTGCAGACTGGCTGATGGTAGATGTGAAAATGTGCATGCTCAGTTTGCTCACACATTCACAATGCAAAAAAAAAAAAAAAAAAAAAGTTAAATAAAAACATACAAATCAAGCAATTTATTTTATTGGGCTGAAATAATGCATCTAATCTTAAGAGACATTTTCCACGCACATTCCATTTCACAGCTTTTTTTTTAAAGAATATTCTGCGTTCAATACAACTTAAGCTCAATGGACAGTAGTTGTGGCATAATGTTGATTCTTAAAAAAATTAAATAAAATCACGATTTCAACTATATAGCCACATGTTAACATGATTTTACTGATGATTTTACAACTTTGCTGTCATGGCAGCGTAACACAAAATCCTGAAATGATCATAAAAATTACTAGTACAACTGTACAGTTCAAATAATACTTGAGTTTTAACAGAAGAAATAATGTAAGAAATTTGATAAATTATATATATATAAATAAATTGTGTAGTATTAATTATATATTATTCATTTATGTGAATTAATATTAATCATTAATGCTGTCAAATCGATAAAAAGTGAAGTAATCGCATCAAACATAAAAGTTTGTAAGTATATATGTGTGTGTGTGTGTGTGTGTATGCATGATATATATATATACATACATACACACACACATATGTATATTTACACTCTTTTATGTTTCATGTGATTATTCGCTTTTAATCGGTTTGACAGCATTAAACATTATATAGTATGTGTTTTAAATACTCAAAAATGTTTTGCAATAAGTGAGTAATAACTTAATCACAATGTATGTAATGCTTAATATTTAAGGTTTTGAAAAAGCAGCAATGAAGTTATAGTGATTAGCAAGCGGCACTAATAAACTGACTGATGATGGGTTAAATACATCTCAAAAACAACATGCTGAGAAACAGCTTTGATCAAGATCTTGACTTAAAACTGTCAACCACAGCCAATGTAGACACACCCAAACAGAGCCTTATCCGTTCTGCAGGGTTGCCAGATCTCACAGACAAAAATAAGCAAGGTGAAGAAAAAGAAAAGAAAGTCGCTTATAATAAGCATACATGGCAACATTGCCATTATGCCCAAAACAATTACTTTGGCCTTAGGTTAGAGGTAGCTGACTGCAAGTCTGCCAACACTGAATCTATTGTTTACTGTAGAGATAATGTTCTAATGTTCGTTGCACTTGCTTCAGGACACAGCCTTCAAAAGAAGAAGGTCCTAATAGCAGCCCTGCAAATAAATAAATAAATAAATAATATATCTAACAGTATACTAGACAAGCACAATGACTAGAATCAAGGCAGCCCAAACAAAGTTATATAACGCAGCCAACATCACAAAGCGGTGGCGTCTGCAATGTGGCATTACATATGCCTGTCAGTGGGTGGCCTACAGACACATCTAAAGCTGGTGTGTGTGAACTAACGTTAGGGAGTGTGTTGGAGCCTGTCAGAGCCTGATGATGCTCTGTGTGCCTGAGAGTGTGTGGGCAGGGCAGTTATAATCAAACCATGAAACTTAACCCACAGTCTGAAGGAAGTGGTTGATAGGATCCTCAAAATCGTAATTTCCAAACTGTCAGTTTTGTGTTCAATTGTTCTATATCAAACACTAATGCACACTAGAGCTGTTGAAGTAATGCATTCATTTTGTACAGTGTAGAGGTTGAAATATTTGAACTTCACTCTCACTGGGCACTTACAGCATGTAAAAACAGCGAGAAGAATTAAAGCTATTTTAAAGGTTTCTAACTTTGTCTTGGAGGTGTCCTACAAAAGGTTTACATGCATCCAAGTAAAAAAAAAATAAAAAAATTAAAAAAAAGTATATTGTCTCATGACAATATACAAACCTTATCTGAACGGGTTATTAAGGATTCAGTCTCTCTAAACCCCTTTCTGAGAGCCTACTCTGCTCTGATTGGTCAGATGGCCCAGTCTGTTGTGATTGGTCCACCGTGTCTAAAACGAAACGCCTATTACCATATCTGAATTTCAGCTCCAGAGGCTTCCTCAGCGCTTGATACACAGAGATACGAACGGTAACATTGGTGTTGGTTTTACCGTATCAATTCAAGCTCAAGTTCTCATCCTTTGTTAGTGCATGCACAGTGAAGTGCAGAAAACACAACACAAACCAAACTCTTCCAGTCTCAGCTACAACTCAAGTGTTTGAGGGCAGAGCAAAGTAGACATTGTTCCCTGGCAGCCAATGAAGAGCATAGGCTTTATTTATTATGCAAATGTATTCCAAACCTACGCAGGGTCATGCAGGAAGTAAGACTGGATTTCCCGATGACTCGTTTCAGCCAGTTCAGTATCGGTACTTTCTTTTGAGAGACAATAACAATGAAACTTTGCAGACCTTTACATTCACAAACAGCTATATTACACTTTACATGAAAGGTAAAATTAAAAGCATAATAGGGGCACTTTAAATAAGATACAGTGTTCAAAAATAAGACGAAACGTATTTGGATACCTTCTGCTTGTCAAATGTTAGTAGAACATGTGTTTACTCTGCCTCTGTGAACTTGAAGGGATCTGACTTTGTATGTCCAGTTGTCCACTAAAAATAATCTTGAGATCTGTTAAAAATAACTCCTCTCTTGATAATGCAATTAGTCATTTTTGTTTGAAAAACAAGAAGCCTCTTATAAAACTGTCCACCTTGAGTGTGTGTGAGTGTGTGTGAGTGTGTGTGAGTGTGTGCGAGTGTGTGTGAGTGTGTGCGAGTGTGTGCGAGTGAGTGTGTGTGTGTGAGTGAGTGTGAGTGTGTGTGAGTGCGTGTGTGAGTGAGTGTGTGTGTGAGAGAGTGTGTGTGAGTGAGTGTCAGTGTGTGTGTGTGTGAGAGAGAGAGAGAGAAAGAGTGTGTGTGTGTGTGTGTGTGTGTGTGTGTGTGTGTGTGTGTGTGTGTGTGTGTGTGTGTGTGTGTGTGTGTGTGAGTGTGTGTGAGTGTGAGAGTTATATTTGTGTGTGTGTGAGTTATATTTGTAAGTAAACACTTTGTATTGGAGCCTTCTGCCTTCCTCGTCTTCTTCTGCCTGCACACACCCAGACTATATATCTATATCTCTCAATCAAGATGTGCATACATTTTTGGTCAAGATCTTGTATTGGCAATGCAAGAGTCAAGCACTCTGTAAAGTCTACTATAATTAGCCAAGGCTGGTTATGCCTCTCTGACTATATATATATATATATGTGTGTCTCTATATATACTATATATATATATATATATATATATATATACTCTATATATATCTCTACACACGTCCGTCCGTCCGTCCGTCCGTCCCTCTCTCTCTCTCTCTCTCTCTCTCTCTCTCTCTCTCTCTCTCTCTCTCTCTATATATATATATATATATATATATTTATATATATATAATTATATATGAATAATTGCAATTATTTTTCATGTACGGGCTCTTGAATGTAAAAGACAGTGGGGCTATGGGGAAATATATATATATATATATATATATATATATATATATATATATATATATATATATATATATATATATATGTAAAATAAATGATTTAGATTTAATGGTTAAAATACATATCATGGACAGCACTAAAACCTTTCTGTCAGTGTACAGCATACAAAAGAATAAATAATAAAATAATTCCCCATAGACACTGTTTTCTCCATTCATAGTTCAGCTTTTCTCAAGGCCTTGGCCAAAACTGAATTTCAATAAAAATATTGTATTCTAGGCCAACCAGTCAGAACTGTTTCCCTCTGCATCTGTAACGTCAGTCGAAAGAGTCAACTCCCTTCTCCCTTCCTGCCTGTGGCTTCTGTTTGATCTAAGCTCTTTATGGATGACTTTTGGCATATATCAATGTCTATAAACTGGTTTATGTTTGCATGGTTACCACACAGGAATGTGCCACTATAGAATGCAGATTAAACATGGGCAGATCTTTTTTGTGTGTGTGGACAATTGAAGATACTCTTTCTCAAGAAAGTCAATTCCATTTTTAACCCCCAAGCAACATTCACACAACCTTTGCATCAATTTAATACCTACAGTTTACCATTTGCATAAAATACTCAGACATGAACGGAAACACGGGGGCTTAAATGATCTCAGTGCTTCCCTTTGCATGTGGATAGGTTGGGTTTTCTAAAGGTCTGTAATTATGAGTTGTTAGGTGTGAAAGATCTAGCCCTAACTCCTCTTTCAAATCAATAACAGCTCAGCTCGACTATGGCCTGCTATGGGGTTTCAGTGAGTACAGATGTCTCCATTCAGTCTTCTGAACCACAACAGGAAGAGCGCTAACTATAAACCACTTCCTGTGTCAAATGAGGAGTAATGGTATGCAGTGTTTATGAGCACTTGAGCAGGGCAAGACACTTACTGCTAAACTCTGAAACAGACTGATGCCACTGTAGTATCTCTACAGTATAAAGTTTTCAATTCTGACTTTAAGCTTTGCCAGATGAAATAATAAGATAAGAAAAATAAGAAAATATATGTGGCACTAGAAGAAATCATTTACATGGCAGACTTGCCTTAAACCTATTACATTGTATGGAAGCCTGTTTCCACCACTGAATTATTTTTTTTATTTTTATTTTTTTTTAAAGGTTGCGTGATTTAAAAAAAAAAATCGCAATTGCAAATTATAAAGTCAGAATTGTGTGATATAAAATTGCAATTGTGTGTTATAAAGTCAGAATCGCATATAAACTTACAATTGCACAAAAAGAAACCATTTTTTTCTCAGAATTTGACTTTATAATTTGTATATTTCGACTTTTTTCTTGTAATTACAAGTTTATATCTCGCAATTCTGACTTTATTTCTCGCAATTCTGACGTTATAACACAATTATATCTTGAAATTATGAGAAAAAAATCTGAATTGTGAGAGAAAAAATCTTTTACACTTTTTATTCCATGGCGGGAACAAGCTTCCATAGCATTTGGATTGTATTTTGGCAATAATAAAAAATATATATAGAAATTAGATAAAAAATAAAAAAACAGTAAACAAAACAAAATGTGATTGGGACTTACAAAGAAACAATAATGAAATAAATTAGATAAAAAAAAGAAAACTTGAGTGGGTCTTACAAAGAAACAAGAATGAAATAAATTGGATTAAAACAACAAAACAAAACAGAAAACAGAAAAGCAAAAAATATGTTTTTAAAGAAATTGGATTCAAAACAATAAACTTAAGTGAGTCTCACAAAGAAACAATTAAAGAAACTTGATTCAAAACAAACTTAAGTGGGTCTCGCAAAGAAACAATTAAAGAAACTGGATTCAAATATACGTAATTGCATTTTACCAAAAAAAAAAAAAAAAAAAGAAAGAAAAAGAAAATTGGATTATAAACAAAGCAAACAAACAAAACAAAAAAAGTCACCACCACGATTAGCGGGTTTTCCGGGGTGTTAATAAAATGTTCTGAGTGGCATTTCTAGTGTGAACTGAGTGTTTACTATTATCAAAAGAGTTCACTCATCTAGTCTGAGCACAGTCACATTTAACAGAAATGCTACAGAAATTATATTAGATTACAGTTCTGCATGCATGAAGTATCGGTTCAGATGACGGCATTCGGCATTGTTAAACTGTAGACTCACAAGGACAGGTTTGATGTGACCAGCCCTCTGTACAGAATGAAACAGAATCTGACTCACTCATACTCACACTTTACAGTAAGAGTCTCGTAAGACTGTTGCTACAGCAATGGGGAAATCAAACAGGCCTCTGAATGAGTGTATTCTGGGTGGGTCTGCATGTGCCCATGGTTACACCCTTTAACCAGAGTGAGTTACCACTGAAAGAAACGCCAACCGATTAACACGACATTAACGTACTTTGGCTCAGTGGGTTGACTCACATGTACAAACAATATCATGTTTGTAAGGACTAGACAGAGAAATGGGAAAATTATGCGAGGATGCTATGGCATGTTTGTTTCAATCAAAGCCCAGCTTTAAATATTGCCTTATGGGATTTATTGCTAATCAAGTTTTTTAGTTTTTTTTTAGGGTGGGAACAGTTCTCTTCTAACGTAATAAATAATAAAGTGTTGAACTCTCACTGGCTAACAGATCCATCAGTGAGTCACCTGGGAGGAACCTCATTGGTTACGTAATCCATCCATCATGTCTGAACAGTGAAACAACAATTCTCACATTCCGCCTTCCCATTCATCTACTTTCCCTCGGACTATTTTCCGCTCAGGAAATCCAGCTACAGAATTCCAAATATTCCCATAGGAATGCTTCCTCCAGCCAACAATCCTCCAGCTGCACGACATAAACAGGACAAATTGTGAGAAGAAGTTGCTGCATAATGTAACCATCCACATAGGCGCTACCAAAGTGAAAGAGAATTCCAGTTTGGGAATTTGGGAGACTGGATTTTCTTGCAGTGAAATAGTTTATATGGAAAGATTTGATATGGTTTGGAAAGTGCCACAAAGTGTTCATTATATTCCCGAGAATGGAGCGGTGCTATTGGTGGTTTCCCAAATCATGATTGCTAATATTGATCCTAGAGGTCGACCTTTGACCTCTCCCACCATATCCAGTGTTATCCGAGAACATCTGCAGCTAAGGTTCACTAGGTTCAGAGTACACTGAATGTAAACACTGCACAGAGCCACTAACACATCACTGTACTCCGCACTTATTCATGTGAGGTAATCTACTTCTGTGAAATGAGCAAGAGTGTGAGCATTTATCGTTGTGTTCATTTCCTACTGGCAAAACAAATAAGACAAAACATTTGGGAAACACTTTATTTTGATGCTTTAGACATTGTAACTATAAGTAACAATAATGATTTGACGCAGCAACACTAGTGTGTTTTGCTTGTTTTTTGTTATAAGTGAGAGATGAGAAAATAGCTACATGACTTTTGACCAAGTGTTTGGGTAACACTTTATATTGATGGTCCACTTTAGACATTCAACGAACTATCAGTAACTTTGCAACTACATGTCAACTAGCAGTCATTAGAGTATTAGTAGACTGTCTGCTTAATATCCGCTTACACTTTATTTTGATGCTCCCCAACAGACATTACTATAAGTAACTTTGCCAATACGTCAACTTATTCTACTAACCCGAACCCTAATCCCTAACCCTAAACCAGTGGTTCTCAATTCCAGTACTCGGGACCCGCTGCTCTTCACATTTTGTATGTCTCTCTTATCTGACACACTCAGTTCAGTTCATGGAGTCTCTCCTGATGATCTGATGATCTGATGATCTGGTTCAGGTGTGTTTAATAAGGGAGACATACAAAATGTGCAGAGCAGCGAGTCCTGAGGACTGGAGTTGAGAACCACTGCCCTAAACTAACAGTCTACATGTAGTTGCAAAGTTACTTATAGTTAGTAGAATGTCTAAAGTGGACCATTGAAATAGTGTAATCACATTTGCGATAAATAAATAATAATAATAATAATACTTGCACCATTATACTTTCAGGTCTTCTGCAAAATAATCGTATAAATATTAAAATATTTTTTTTGTATTCATGTGCAAAGATTTCCACCTGTTTTAATAGCAGCCCATGTATAGATGTAGTATAGAAATGTCACATATGCATATTAATGGGAAATAGCTTCTACATGACAAAGTATTAAGTATTGCAGTTACCAAACCTGTCGTACAGAAACTAGCGTACAAAGCCAACAGTCAAGCTGTACAAACAATCATAATTTACTCTTACTGGAAAGGTTAGTGTGTTAGGTTGGTTGATACGATCACAATGGGACACACAATAATGACCATAATTATGAACAGTAACTAAGAACATTGTGGCATCGGTCTAACGACAAACTACATAAAACTTAGACTTCATCTATAGAAATACACTTGATGTTAGACAGTAACAATCTTTCTTTTTTTTTTTTGTTGGGGCAATTATAATTCAGAAGAATATAATACTTATTGTTGTCTCCTGCTGTAAAAGCCAAGTAAAGCCCTTATCCATTTAGCTTTTTCTGACATGATCATTTTATTCTAAAAGAACAATGAATCTATAGTCATATAACTGAATCTTTGCCCGAATTACTTTGATGTGGAACATCACACTGATGCCAGACTGAACAGAGAGAACCACAACTTAAAATAAATTGTAACAGAAAAATAATTCTACAATCAATATAATAGAATATTTAAACTTTTAGAGGAACAGTTTTATTATATTAGAGCTACAAGTCCAGGAAAACACATAAACCTTTACTAGTTTTGATATATAATTTTTAGTAAGTCATTGTGTACTTATCCTCAATGTATTAGGCTATGTTGCGCATTAAAGGGATAGTTCACCCAAAATGAAAATGCTGTCATTTACTCACCCTCTTGTTGTTCCAAACCTGAATGGCTTCCTTTCTTCTGCGTAACACAAAAGATATTTTGAAGAATGTTGGTAACCAGACAGTTTTGATGACCATTGACTATTGTGTGTGTGTGTAAGTTTGGAAGCATTACTATTTTTAATGTTTATGAAAAGTTTCTTATGCTCATCAAGCCTGCATTTATTTGATCAAATATACAGAAAAAAATAATAATATTGTGAAATATTATTTTAATTTAAAATAATAATTTTCTATTGTAATATACTTTAAAGTATAATTTATTTATGTGAAGACTGGAGTAATGGCTGATGAAAATTCAGGTTTGCATCAGTGTCACATGATCCTTCAGAAATCATTATAATATGCTGATTTGATTCTCAGTTATTATCAATGTTGGAAACAGTTGTGCTGCTTAATTGTTTTTTAGGTTTTTTTTTTTACATATGATACTTTTTTCAGGATTCTACAATGAATAAAAACTTAAAAAAGAACAGCATTTATTTAAAATAGAAATATTTTTGTAACAATATGCACTACCATTGGGGGTCAATTTTTTTTCTTTCTTTTTTTTTTAAAGAAATTATTTTTTATTTAGCAAGGTTGTATTAAATTGATATAAAAGTGATAGTAAAGATTTTTATTGTAAGAAAATATTTCTATTTTGAATAAATGCTGTTCTTTTAACTTTTTATTCATCAATGAATCCTGAATAAAATAATTGTATTTTATTCAGATAAATAAAATTAAGCAGCACTGTTTCCAACATTGATAATAACTGAGTATCAAATGATGCATATTAGAATGATTTCTGAAGGATCATGTGACACTGAAGACTGGAGTAACGGCTGATGAAAATTCAACTTTGCATCACAGAAATAAAGTAGAAAACCATTCTTTTAAATTGTAATAATATTTCACAATATTGTAGTTTTTTTTTATCAAATAAATGCAGGATTGATGAGTATAGGAGATGTCTTTCAAAAACATTAAAAATAGTGTTGTTTCCAAAATATTGACAGATACTGTATAATATTTTATAAGTCATACAGGTTTGGAACACATGAGAGTAAGTAAATGATGACAGAATTTTCATTTTTAGGAGAACCATTTCTTTAATATGACATAGTAATAAGACACTGCACAAGGAGGTCTTCTTTCTTCTTTTGCACTTACGCGTTAAATATTTGACGTGGTGTTTCGTTTACACTGGTATTCTGAGGGGTGCATTTTTGCCCTCTTACACATAGAGACGACTATTAATAGTGTCTGTGTCATTAGCACAACGCCGGCATCAGCAGAGCCACATGAGCACCACCCAACCTCCCAGCTCAGGCCTGACATCACACTGACCACTTCCCTTTAGATATGACAATGAAAGCAGCTCGGCACTAAAAGTTCCTGAGCAGGCAAACACGCACACACTCAGAATGTGAAGAAAAACTGCTGATATGAAAATGGAGAGGAAACATTTGTGACTGTATTTTTGCCTTCATTTATCATGTGTGTGTATATAACAAAGTACTAGGATACTTTCACATAACACAAGCATAATAAGCATTTCACATAATACACTCTATACACACACACACATTTATATACTTTCTATTTAGGAAAAAAAGT
This sequence comes from Leuciscus leuciscus, assembly GCF_965113295.1. Lineage (NCBI taxonomy): Eukaryota > Metazoa > Chordata > Actinopteri > Cypriniformes > Leuciscidae > Leuciscus > Leuciscus leuciscus. The sequence continues at coordinate 8,244,718 of NC_138741.1, forward strand.
ACAATATTAAGCAACTGTTTTAAACCTTGGTCATTTTTTCTTAAGCAAATCAGCATATTAGAATGATTTCTGAAGGAAGACTGTAATGATAAATGTAATGATGCTTTACCATCACAGGAATTAATTATATGTGTCCAAATAGAAAACATTTTAATTTGTAATATTTTAGATTGTTTTTTCTGTATTTTTGATCAAATAAATGCAGCCTTGGTGTATGTGTGTGTGCGCATGTATGTATATATATGTATATTATCCACACAAGATTTTGGATGAAACATTGTCTAAAAAGGGCATGAATGAGATCATCCACACTTTTGGCCTCCACAGTTACTCATAAACCCACATGCAGCACACACTACATGCCAATGAAGAAAGATAAGACGCAGCCATAAAGCACATGGAGTGTGACAATCACCTGCTTTGTAATTCAAACAGTTCTGATCTTGTAAATGTGACTAACAAACATGCAAATGTCTGTATTTTGGTCTAACAGCGAGTCTCAACAAGTTGGACCACAACAGTAGCTGCTTTATCCCTCAGGATTGGCTACAGTATCTCCTCCTATGCCGTTAGTACAGTATTTCTCACTTTAAAAAGGAAGCGCTCCAAAACTTCAGCTAAAACAACCGTCAGAATGTCAGCAGTCAAGCTCATTTCCGGCATTGTGAGCGGCTGATGTGGCCCTTGTGGCTTCGACTGATTTGAATAGCGTCGAGTGTGAGAGAAGAAACAGCCTAGCGGTTTAACAATCATTCAAGATGGCGTGCAAAGCAACAAGTGAGCACAGCACTTGTTATTAACAGCTGTGTCAGCAAGAGCAGCATTTGTGGCGTCCAGCGCCGACCGCCCATTACTCTTTCTGTGTGTGCAATAGTTTAGCAGCTGTGCGGCCTTTAGAGAGTTAGCGGGAGACATCCTGTTTTTACAGTGGGATTTGCTGGGGGGTGTGTAGAGCTGACCTGTTTCCAACACGCCACTTCAAAACAGCTTATTTTGGGAGATTAACTTCACTGTAAACATAACAAATATTTGCGATAAGACGTTAAAGGAAGATCCAAGTGTGCCGCACAGTATAAATTAAATCACATTTCTCATGTTCCCTTTAGAAAGGTGTCTGGATTCCTGTGTGCAGAAGCACATGATGAGGTCAAACATTAAACCCAACACACATTCTTTACAATCTTATCTGCGGTGGATTCCAAAGTGCTTGGATTCCCAGGTTTGGAAAATGTTGTGCAAATATATATATATATATATATATGGGGCCTCAAAACTCCGGGAAAGCAAACAGAAAAGATTTTTCCACGTGCACTACCAAGAACAAAACAAAAAAGAATTTTCTAGAAAATGCTTAACACACTTTCCATCTGACTTTGGTTTGGCTTCGGTAAATGACGGTGGAAACTCCCATGCATTGATAGGCATCAAAGACAGCATGAATTGGTCAGAACAAGAAGGAACTAAAAGCATTAAAATGACTAAGTTTAATTTGAAGTTACAATTACATAGCTGTTTCTGTACATGTTTCTCAAAATGATTAAAGCAAAGAGAGGAAATGAATAGAGTGAAACATTTCTCTCCAAAATGAAATCTTCAGTCCACTCTACCGCAAGCACTACACTTGAAATGCAAGAATGTAACAATCCCACATTTTAGAGACATATGAGTGTAAGTCAAAGACAATCTGGTCAATGCAATTAGCCTAAATGGTATTAGGGCTACAAAAGGCAACCCTCGATGTTTAAAAAAAATGAAGTCTCTTTAACATTGAACTTATTTCGGGCTACACTGCAATGCAGACAAAACATTTTCAGTGGATTTCCAAGCTTTTGAGAGCACAAGACATCACCTGTTTTGATTATGCTGTTTGAATATAAGTTATGTCTGTGGTAGTAAGCCCGCCTTCCACAATTAGACTTTTGCATAAAATGTTCCATGGATTCATTTACATGTTGATTATCATTGGATGTCAGTGATATCATAACTATGGCACGGTTTAAAACCTGTTACACCACATTAGCTACCTACGATTAGTATGCTACAACCTCCTCAGCAAAACTGTGCTTTGCTACAGTGGATGCCTGGACCGTTTCGATACTCGGTATAAAATGTCTTTAACACACTATTGGACTGTTTGCTGGAGAAAAAACTTCATTTTTTGACTCTGAAATCTCAAAGAAAGAAGCTGTAGAAGAGACAACAAATATAGAAAACCTACAATCAAACAAAAAAATAGATAATCTTCATTCAGGAATGCTTTATCATGTTAAGCAATAGTCCAAGGTGTGTGACACGGCTGTGTCACAGTAGACAGGAAACTAAAAGCAAAGCCAAACCCATTACGTTATTTCAAAAAAAGGGGTCATTTGAAAACTAACCAAAAATAAATGTTAACTCTAAATCAAAACAGCACAAATATTGGGTGATGTCATCTGATTTTCCCCATATTGAGTTCATTTGTCCTAAACAGTCAGTGCCAGTATCATTAAGACTTGTAGTTAGATGTTAACCAAGTTAAGCCTTCGTACAGTCCATCTCCGGTGGTCGCACATGAGGGCTGCACGTACCAATTCCTATCTCGGATGCGTGTCAGTCCCAGCTTCTCCTGGATCTCGTGCGGCTTCATGGCGTCCGGCAGGTCTTGCTTGTTGGCGAAAATCAAAATGATGGCGTCCCGCATCTCACGGTCGTTGATGATGCGGTGGAGTTCCTGCCTGGCCTCATCAATGCGATCTCTATCAGCACAATCCACCACAAAAATTAACCCCTGCGTGCCCGTGTAGTAATGTCGCCAGAGGGGACGGATCTTATCTTGTCCGCCCACATCCCACACGTTGAACTTGACGTTTTTGTAGGTGACCGTCTCCACGTTGAAACCGACAGTCGGGATGGTGGTCACGGACTGGCCGAGTTTCAACTTATAAAGGATGGTGGTTTTCCCTGCGGCATCCAGACCGAGCATCAATATTCTCATCTCCTTGTTGCCAAATATCTTTGACAGCATCTTCCCCATTTTGCAAACTGTTCATAAATGGTTACTTCCCTCCAAAAGAAAAAAAAAAAGTTTTATATGGGTAATTCAAAAGCAAAATAAATGGGCTTTTTCTTTAAGACTTCTTCTTGGGAAAGTAAAATTTTAGAAGTGAAACAGAACACGTGTATAAAGTTATCACGCTGCTGAGCATAAAGTCACTGTTAATAAGATGTATTTCTAGCCGATACGGGCCACTGTTCAGCTGATTAAATGACAGTACTGAAAACTTTCAGTACTAGACGAAAAGGTCAAAGCTCGATTTGCAGCGCTTTTGCTTTGGTTGTAGGGAGGTGCCCGTTTGAAAAATGCCACACTCACTATTAATCCACAGAGATGTGACAAAAGCAGCGATTTTTCGATGCTTTTCCTGTGGCAGTTAAGTGCTGAGGCCTCTTTAAGAGCCTGCGGTCTTTCAAGACTTCCTCTTGGCGTGTGAATGTCCGTCTCGGGGGCTCTCTCACGTCCGTCCCCCAAAAATGTAACCGGATAGCAGCTGAAGACGTTCAGAGCCTCGGCGGAAAAGCGTTCATTTGGCCGGCCGGTGGGTCTGTCATCTGGACCGTCTGAAGCGGAGCCGCATCGATTTCAACCGTCCTGAATTCGACTGTCTCACGTGTCCCTGAGAGACAAGAGAGGCTCAGAGGGAGTGCCAGAAAAGAGCAACTTAGCCTGCTAGCTTAGCCGTCCGAACAACCCACACAAAATCGCCACCACAGACTTTTTACACATATTTTCGACAGGATATGTAAAATATAATAATTAACCAGTTATTTTCATTCATTTTAGAGCGACTAAATGCGTTTTAGTTACCTGCGGAGGGCCACCATTCTCTAGCAGTCTCAACCCCGGTGTTCACTCCTAAAATCAGCCGAGTTCTGTGTGAAACTGACTACGTCAACGCAAACCAGCGGAAATGGCCGTTACAGCCCGTATTTCATAATAAAGGTCTTTGCAAACGTCAAAACCCCACATGTTCTTGTTCTGTAGTATCGCTCTCTTTTTTTCTTTTTTTTTTTTTACCGAATTTTAATTATGTAATAAAAAAAAACTTTACTCTAAAAAACACATTTCAAAATACAGATAGGCTACAATATTAAGTATCACACAATCTGAGGAAACGTGTTACTTAGCAATAGCGACGGTAGCCTATTAGTTATTACAATACAATAACAACACTAACAGACAAATCTACTCTAAAAGTAAACTGAAAAAGATCTTAAGCAATAAACCATAAAATAGTTGTTATGAATTATGAATGGCTTGGCTTGTTAAAGGGATAACAAGTCAAAAATACAGTTCTGTCATTATTCACACGCCCTCATGTCGTTTTAAAACTACACAAAACGGTGAACACAACAGGGGATATTTTGAAGAATGTTGGTAGCCAAACCATTCTGGTGACCATTGACTTATAACAAACAAACAAACAAGGCATCCACCTAGACCCATAACTCATGAAGACTGAAGACAGTAACTTGTCACCATCTACTGGCTTAACAAAGTAACCTACAGAAAGAGTCACATCTATTAATCCCCACATCTCTAGAACAAACATGAAAAATGAGAGTGATACAGTACAAACAGTAAAGGGTCCTAGTGCTGTTTGTCTGAAATTCAGCACTCTTGAAACTAATGACTGGAAGTGGAACTTCCAACATCACAACAGAAATAATAATATCTGAACAAAGACCCGTTCACACCAAGGATGATAACTATAATGATAACGATAAAGATATAGTTTTAAAAAGTCGTTCTTAATTGAAAAGAATAGCTGAATTCACACATCTAACGATAACAATGATATAGAAAGTCGTCCGTCCATTGGTCTGGACACTATTTCAGGTATAGTTAGTTATCTTTAGTTATTGTTCTTGGTGTGAACAGGCCTCAAGAAAGAGAAACAGGTTAATGGCTAATGAAAAATTACCCACAAAGTTCTGTTCTGGGACTGTCTACATTCTTACAACTTTCAAGGAGCCAAAAATATGTGTTGCATTGCTCTCTCATTGGTTCAAAAACACACATTTGCATGATGTCTGCAATAAGAGAGTTAATGTGTGTATGTGGTGTGATGGATTTTAACTAATCATGAACTAACATTTCTTTTTATTTACAGGCCAAAATATTTAATCTTTGATTTCTCTTTACATGCCTAACGTTTAACATTTGAAAATAATAATGTATCAGCAGTATATTTTAGCAAGGTTGCCATTTCATAAAGTCTGAAGATACCCTGGCTAGACAGTTATTCAGAATTGAATAGTCCCTTGATATAATGAGTAATCAACGATGAACTAACAATGAAGCACCAACCCCATGATTTTGTTGATTCAGATGATTCTAACAAATTGGCTTTGCCATTAACAGAGGGTGTGGGTGCATGCTGTTTTGCACAAATTGCACCAATCAAATATGAGAAAAAATACACAATTATCACAAGTAGTAGCCTATGTCATGTTATTTTGCTGTGTTCAGTATTTCTATCATTTCTAAACTGTTGCATTTTTGATGAAGCTGGGATTCTCTCTGAAATTTGTCTGAGGTCCTCCGGCCGTGATTAAAGCATGCATTGCCTGGAGTCTGTAATTCTGTGCAGCAGGTTAATATAACACTAGAGATCTTAATCACAAAGTGATAGTGTTCAGAAAGGTCGAGAGGCGGTCAGGTAACTATAATTCATAGGCATCTTATGCAGTCAGAGTAGATACACTTAGGCATCAACCAACACCCGGCGCATAGGGGATTTTTTTACCACAGTGGTCAAGGCTACATGAATAAACATGGCAATTCATGAATGAACTTCAACTAAAATGACATGGGTTCTTCTCATTGCTTGGTAAGTCTAAGGTTTGAGAAAACATCTCACGTCTCATTATTTATTGTTATCATTATTTTTTTATTATTATTATTTCAAATAATTGTTCTGATACTGATACGTTCATTTGTAATTGTGTACGGTCATTTGTGTATCAGCATGTGTATCAGTGTTCAAAATCGATGCGCTGTCTCTTTAAGAAACCGTGTCGTTCGGTTTTGGGATAGACATTAGTGTGTCCGATATGGCTGAATGCAAACACACTACCTCTGCACGGTCTTCAACAAGCATGACCTCGTTAGGTCGAGCTCTTTCTCGCAGCAGGTTAAGTCAGTCTGATGTGTTTCAGTCGCAGAAATCTGTCAGCCGGAGCGCCACGGGTCAGAGCAGGAGGTTCTCCAGCAGCTCGGAGTCTCCTGATCACAGCCCGAATGTCGAGGCGAGGGTCCTGGTCATAAACACCGGCGGAACCATTGGCATGACGTATCATAATAACGGTAAACACTATCAACATCAGCGCTCACACACCTGCATATATTCCGCACTTGTGGCAGGATTATTTTATTATGACACGTTATTTGCAGATGTTATATACATTATTTTATTATGGCACATTATTTGCAGATGTTATATACATATATACATTATATACATTTAAATGTTGGTGTAAATATTAATGCATGGGTCTAGGAAGTAATAATTATCTTTAGGATGGACCAGGATGCATTAATGCTGTTATTGATATCAATAATATTAATATCAAACCAAGTGGCATCTGTAAATAAATGATGCTCTGCCGTTATAGATAGCCTATAATTCCAATTTTCTGATCATGAATGCCTAACTAACCTGTAGCTACCATGATGTAGGCTATTTTTTTTAAAAATAAAATGTATTATAACTGAATAATTCAATATACTAATTATATATAATTACTGAATTATAATAATTCAGAATAATTTTGTGAAAAATGGTATATCTTACAATAAATGCCACTTGATTACGCACAAATGTTTTTTATGTTTACATAAGGTTTCTTTGGGACAGTCTGTTAGATTATTTGCTTCAAGTCAAAACTAAAATAACAGTACAATTAGACATGCGAATAACTTCACATTGAGTGCTAAAACATGAATTGTCATTAACCTGTTATGCATTTATTTGGTGGATGACTTGGTAACTTCATCTTTAATTTGCCATTTTCAGTCTAATTTTAATGATTATCATTTAATATAATTTCATGAATTTCAAGCATGACTTGTCCAGCCAATGGGAACATTTTTGTTTTAAGTTTAAAATGGAAAATGTTTGTTTGAAGTTTTAAATAAACCAATTGCTGCATCTTCAGTGGATCTATATTAAAAGCAGGATCCATATCAGTGGATCTATATTAAAAACAGGATGCATATCAATGGATGTATATTAAAAGCAGGAATGGATTTCACAGCTGAAAGTCTGAATAATGCGCACATGGTGACTTAATTATGTAAAGTAATAAATGGGAATGGGAAGAGTGCTTTAAGAGTGCTTGAAGAGGATGCTGATCTTGTTTTATGACTTAATTAGCAAATTCTATGAATATGGTTAAATATTTGCCTTCTGTAAACAGATATTTGTCTTTTCTGACACTGGCCATCTTATCTAAAACGAACACTGATAAAAAAGGATAGCATCTTTTAAAGGATTTGCAAGGTCAACAAAAACATTCAGCTCTATTTATCAGAGTTCAAGGACAGAGAGTACATAACAGAAATACAATAAACACTGACTTTTTCCACCCTAAATTGGTTTTTATCTTTCATTCTGCCATAAACAGGCTCTGTGAAAATCAACCTTCATGTGGACAGAGGTTCTGTTTGAAATTTTCTTCCCCAATGGAAACCTGGACACATTTTGTTCCAAGACTCTACAGTTCCATACAACAGCTGGTTTGGCTTGTTGAACACATGAACAACACTAGTCATATGGGAAACTGTCCGCTGCTTTTTTTCTGTAGACTCCTGCCATTACGGCGATGCAATTTTGAAAAAATTTCCTATTTTTTTTATCCGGTTTTTAGTGTTTCGGCGTACATTTAACTTGTACCACGTAGTTAGGCCTTTCACGATCATTAATTTTGTGTCGACGATTAATTGTCATACAAATAATTTTGATCAATGATTTATTTCTGTTTTGACATGTCACTTACAGTGTTAGCCCAATACTTTTTTATTTATTTTTATTTTTACTTTGAATCGTATATAATATATGCTAATAAAAAATAGAATTAAATTGGCCTAAATATCATAATATGATATAATATTATCTGTATGTGCTTTGTGAACAGTTTTTTATATTCTTTGGCAAAATGTGATTGAAATTTAAACTGCACAATTATTGTGTTTATTAATTATTAGACCGATTTGACTGAATAACCACTATCGTATGATTAATCAATAATCATGACAGGTCTACACATAATTATTTCATATGTAAACCGTTTTTTCATTGAACTTCTATCATAAGTAATATAAAATTAGTTATACTAGATACAATATTTTTTTTATTCTAATCTGTAAAAGGGAATGTGGTTCAAAATGTGTAAAATGATACAATATTAGCATAGTATATGCGGTTTAAAATATTCAAGATGGTTATTTTGGCTTCATTGCTGATGCTGAATTCTGGTCAAAAGAACCCGAGGGATGCAAACATGAAAATCCATGAAAAACATATGAATTTGTTGCATTTATTCATAACTTTTTACAGGCTTTTCTTCTATATTTGCAGTTCTGTCTCCGGAACCTAATACTCTTGTTGAAACTCTACGCAAACTCCCTGTTCTGCACGATGAGCAGTACGCACAGCATACCAGACTGTATGACTACTACAAGCCTCCGGAGAACACGCTGGTGCTGCGGTAAGTTCCCACACAGATGTGCCATCAAGTTAGAAATTTGGAGGTGTTATCCTATTTATAGATCCAGACACTAACTACATTCATCTATTTGTATACAAAATACAGGTTTGAATTGTTGGTTTCTACTTTAATTACAGTTTTAATGGAACAGTTCTCCCAAAAATGAAAAATCTGTCATTATTTACTTCCCCTCATATATATATATATGTGTGTGTGTGTATCATATATATACTCTTTTATAATATAAATCTAAATAATATAAATCTCTTTTAAAATAAATAAATTATTGAAATTGTCTTGTGGCCCATGGAGGCTGTACAATTATGCCTGTACAATAATTTTTCAAGCTATTGAAAATGGCAGATGATTGATGGTAGGTTGAACTGTGTTTCTGTGTATCCCGTGTAATTTACTGTGGCGTCGTTTAAGGCCTGATAATGTGACTAAATGACACAGTCTAAAAAATTGTAGTATAGCAATTATAATATAGTTGTAATATAGTTATATATAGCAATTTGCCAATCTTCCCCTATTATGCTTTTTCGAATATTGCCTTTCATGCAGTGTGTAATACAGCTGTTTGTGAATGTTAAAGTTCTGCAAAGTTAAAGATCAAAGAATTCCTAATCCTAAAAGATAGAATTGATTCTGAACTGCCAAAATGAGGCGTGAGCAATTCCTGTTTCACTTCCTGATAGAAACCTAGGCTTGTAACACATTTGTATAATGGCAGCCTATGATCTTCATTGGCTGCCCGTGAACAACATTTACTTTGACCCGTCCTCAAACACTCTAGTTATAGCTGAGGCATGGAAGAGTTTGATTCGTGTTGTCGCTGTTTTCTGTGCATGCACTTCCAAAGGATGAGGACTCGTGCTCGAATTTATGCAGTAAAATCGACACCATCTGTTTGTGTATCTGTGTATCAAGTGCTGAGGAAGATCTAGAGCTGAAATGCAAATATGGTAATATGCATTTTGTTTCTGACACACGCTGTTAGCGGTCAACCAATCATAACAGACTGGGCTATCTGACCAATCAGAGCAGAGTAGGCTCTCGGAAAGGAGGGGTTTAGAAAGACTGGATCATTGATCCAGCTGATTAGACACTGAGAAAACAGGTTATTCTGCAATGTATATTATGAGAAAATGAATGTGTCTTTTGAACTTCGAAGCATGTAAACCTTTTGTTGGAGACCTTCCCAGAGCGATGAGCAAAGTCTGAAGTCTGCTGCCTCTCAACATTTACTCATCCATTGTGTTTAAAAAAAAATTAAAATATATATATATATAAACTTTTAAATTTTGCTGTTTTTTAAACATGTTCTCTCTTTTTTTCCACCCCAGACTGTCGAAACAGAATAAGAGGATTGTATATACAGTTTTAGAATACTCTCCCCTCCTCGACTCCTGTAATATGACCACAGATGACTGGGTCACTATTGGAAAAGACATCGAGGTGCTTCCTTTATAACCATCTTTATGTTTGACTTTGAGTTGCAGGGCTTTTTGCTTACATAAAAAAAAAAATATTTCGCTGGGTTGCGAAAGTGACTGAAATGGTCACACTGTCGAGTACTGAGATATACATGACTGAAAATACTGATTTGTGAACAGAACTGATCTGATAAATATGTTACAAAAACAGCCTTTTTCCACCTTAGAAACATTGCTAAGCTACGTAATATGCTATCAGTTTCTGATGCAGAAAAGTTAGTTCATGCATTCATGACCTCGAGACTGGATTACTGTAATGCTTTATTAGCTGGTTGTCCTGCATCCTCAATAAACAAGCTACAGTTAGTCCAAAATGCCGCCGCTAGAGTTCTTACAAGATCAAGAAAATATGATCATATAACACCGATTTTATCATCACTGCATTGGTTACCTATAAAGCGCCGTATTAATTACAAGGTATTGCTACTGACTTATAAAGCCCTAAACGGCTTAGCTCCAGTCTATTTAACGGATCTTCTATCGCCCTATAATCCATCGCGCTCTTTAAGATCACTAAATTCAAGGCGTTTGGTCATACCTAGGATATCCAGAACCACCAAAGGAGGGAGAGCATTTTCACATTTGGCTCCAAAACTCTGGAATAGTCTTCCTGATACTGTTCGTTGCTCAGACTCGCTCTCCCAGTTTAAAACTAGATTAAAGTCTCATCTCTTCAGCCAGGCATTCATATAATCCTACAGTTCAAACTACAATCCGGCCTCTAGCTCATAAATGCCAGAGGAGAACTGGCCCCTGACTGAGCCTGGGTTCTCCCAAGGTTTTTTTTCTCCATTAGGTCACCTGATGGAGTTTTAGGACACCATTAGGTCACTTGATGGAGTTTTTCGGTTCCTTGCCACTGTTGCCTTTGGCTTGCTCAGTTGGGGATATTTTGGGGATATTTAATTTAATTTTATCAATCAATAAATTCCTCTTGAAACAAACTTTGTTGTATTATTTGAATTGAATACTGTGAAGCTGCTTTGATACAATCTGTATTGTGAAAAGCGCTATACAAATAAACTTGACTTGACTTGACTTGATAAATTATTTGATTCTGGTATTTTTTTTATTAAATTTTTTTTTACAACAATTTGTAATTGTAGGTAATCTTCGAATTTCTTGAAGGTAGATCAGTGAACAGGTCAAAAAATGTTTAGTTGGTATGTTAAAACGTTTTTTTTCTCGTATTCACAGAAACACTATGAGCAATACGATGGTTTTGTCATCCTGCACGGCACAGACACCATGGCTTACACCGCCTCTGCCTTATCCTTCATGTGTGAGAATCTGGGAAAGCCTGTCATCCTCACTGGCTCACAGGTAACATGTTAAATGGATCATTAACTCACCTTTGTGTTGCACAAATTGAGCATTTTAAGAGCTTTTTCACACCTGTCTCGTTTGGAACCTTTTTTTTTTTGGCAGAACGGGAATGACAGCTACATAAAAGTGTTAGCATGTCTCTCGATAGCTATAGATGAAGCCACAATAAGGTTGCGAAGCGAAGATTTTGATCTGCTTTGAGTGTGTTTCGGAAATGTCACGCCCCTTACCATTACCGTGAGTTTCAACACACTAACAACGCAACTCAACCAAGGCCCTTTATTTTGAGTATGCCTTGGGCGGGAATTATTCAAATGAGGGATATTGTGACGGGTCTGTTCTCGGAACGACAACTTAAGACTACAATCGAGGCGTTTCAGGGAGTTCAGAATCAGTGCGCACTGAAATAGAGAATAACTCACTTTTGGAGTAACTTTGTGCTTTGTAACTTTGCAGACCTTTTTCAAGGACCTCTTTTTTAAAGCTACATCCATTTAACTAGTGGTCATCAAAAAAGCATCATGTTAACGTCACTATTAGCTTCACAACCATCTTATATGTTGCAGGTGCCGATCTATGAGATGAGGAATGACGGGCGGGACAACCTCTTGGGGGCGCTGTTGATAGCAGGACAGTTTGTCATCCCTGAGGTGAGTTTTGTAATTTCTGTGAGTGACTTGTTTGTAGCCATTACAAATGCATTTTAAAAACTCATGTTTTGGAAGATGTTTAGACTGCAGTTATAAAATAGTTGACAATTTCATTATAAATTAGTTTTAGCATTTAAAACTATTTAGCTTTTAAATAATTTTATTTTAAATATGGAAGATGGTTTTTAATAAAATACAGGAACAAATACTTGATTAAATGTGGTTTTAAGTGTCCTTTGAGATGATTATGTTTTGCAGTACATTGTGTTTCTGCCATGCCAATGAAGCACATTAAAGATTCTTTGTCATAAAGTAATAAGAATAATATTATTGTAATAATTTTATAATAATTATTATTGTTATAAAAAAATATTATAAAGAAGTTTAAATTGAGTAAAGGACCAGAAAAAAGCCCTTTGTGTCTTTCTTCACAGGTTTGCCTGTATTTTCATCATAAGCTGTACAGGGGAAATCGTGTCACCAAAGTGGACGCTGGAAGCTTTAACGCATTTACCTCACCAAACCTGCCGCCATTAGCCAATGCTGAAGTCGACATCAAAAGTGATTCCAGTTCTGCCAACATTTATGCACAGCCTTAATCCCATATGGGTCTATTTAAAAATGGAAAATGCACACAAAATTTCATAATCAGTATATATATATGTATATCAGTTCGATTTTCTTTTACATTTTAGTTAACTTTTTACTTCTTTTGTTGTGTGTTTTTGTCTTTTTTTTTTATTAGTTTTTGCTTTTTTTAAATGTCTGTACTTTTTAATAATGTTTTATTTCAATATTAGTTTTAGTTTTTAGGACATCGAGGTAAACTAAATTGAAATGAGAAATGTTGCGTTGGCATTTTTTATTTTTAGTAACAAAAACGTTTTTTGTTGATGGTTTTAGTTTGAGTAATAATAATAAAAAAAGCTTTTTTAATCATTTGCTGTTCACTTTAAAAAACCATAACAGGACATAGGACAGGAAACATTGCAGGACACTGCTTGAAATTTTATATAAACCTTATTAGTGATGCTGTAGTGTAATTTCTTTTATTCAGATGTATTATGCTTTATTTCTTACTCTTTAGTTAACTGGGACACTGTGTGGCGAGCCAATACAACCACCAAATTCACTGTCAGCACACAATTGAACCGCAATGTGGGTCTCCTGCGACTCTTCCCAGGAATCACTGCTGATACAGTAAGGCCGTGTGGTAATGTCTGCCTTTATTTGACCATTTTTTTTTAGTAACAGAAGTTTAATTTGTGGCTGAACTTTTGTAAGTTTCAGATGTTTAAATGAGATCCATTCTCTCATCAGGTCCGGGCCTTCTTGCAGCCTCCTATGGACGGGATCGTGTTGGAGACCTACGGCAGCGGGAACGCCCCTGATAACCGTGCAGACCTGCTGGATGAGATCCGTAAAGCGACCGAGAGAGGAGTCGTCATGATCAACTGCACCCAGTGTCTCCGGGGATCGGTCACTACCTCATACGCCACTGGCCAGGTATGGGAGTTTGCTTATGAAAGGCCTTATGTGTGTGTATTCCAGGAGTGTGTAATTTAATATTCCCTCTCAGGCTCTGAGTGATGCCGGTTTGGTCGCTGGGTGTGATATGACCCCAGAAGCTGCTCTTTCAAAACTCTCCTATGTGCTGGCAAAACAAAACCTCAGTACAGAAGAGAAGAAGAAGGTATGGAAAAATGTCTCTTAAAAAATACATTTAAACCACATTTGGGTCAATAACATTCTGAAGTCTGGGGTCAGTGATAAATCTAATATCACTGTTTCCACATTATATTAAGGAGCACAACTGTTTTCAACATTGATACACTGAAGACTGGAGCCCAAAATCAGCTTAGCATCACAGAAATAAATTACATTTTAATATATATCAAAATTGAAAACAGTTATTTTACAATTTACTTTTTTAAATATAATAATATTTCACAATGTTACCATTTTAAAGTATTTTTTTTAATCAATTTGGTGAGCTTCTTTCATTCAAGGAGACTTCTTTTATTTTTACCGAACAAATTTTACCGACCCCAAATTTTTTGAACAGTAGTGTATTAGTGAAAATCAAATTTAAAATACAAATGCTAAGTTCTTCTCCATATACTCCTTTAATGTTTGTTTCATATCATTTTTTACTTAAATACCATTTTCAAGAAAAGTTGAAGAAATTGCATGTGGTGTAACCATTTAGTAAATAGTATTAAAAATAAAAAAATTGAAAAATTTATTTTTCAAAGCTAATAAGTTTTTTTATTTTATTACATGAATTATTTAATGTCAAACCACGTGACCTTTTACAACCTCCTTTCTTTTCTTTCTTTCTTTCTTTCTTTCTTTCTTTCTTTCTTTCTTTCTTTCTTTCTTTCTTTCTTTCTTTCTTTCTTTCTTTCTTTCTTTCTTTCTTTCTTTCTTTCTTGTGCATGTTAGTTTTACCACATTCATTTGATTTGAATTTGACTTTTTCCAAATAACAATAAGCAGTAAAGTAGTTTTATTGTAAATAATAATAATAAGATAATAATTATTACTTGTTTTAAATCACTTTAGTTAAGCGTGTTATTTGTTCATAAGATGCTGAGTCGTAATCTGCGTGGAGAGATGATAGCTGACCTGGGCGGAGCAAAGCTTTCTCTCAGTGACAGCCGCTTTATTCAGGTCATCGCCAAGTCCCTCAGCATTAGCTGTAAAGAGGTAATGTAACCTGCACTTTCTCTCTTTCTAACTTTGTTTTGCTCTGGGGTGTGTGATTATTGACAACTATAACCAAAAAAAGAAAATCCCAATTTTTCTGGGAATTTTGCTTATAACAGTAACTAGATGATATTTAGCTGAGTGTTTCGGGTCGCCTTTGTTTTCCGAATACTATGTGTTTGGATATACTACTCTGTTGGCTTACTGTTTTTAACATACTATATGTAGTAGGGAAGTATTTGATTTCGGATGCAGCGACCTGTCTTTATAAATGGGTCATTCACTCTATGCTACTTTCAAAAACACTGAATCATTTTGTAATGGAACTGATGTGTTTCATACATAACGAGCTTTCGCACCGTTTGAAAGTTTTCATAGTTATAACTTTTGGTGGAAGTACCGGCTTTTTGCCATCTTCATATCCCAAGAACTGGGAATAATTTTTGGGGGAACTAAATTAGCTCCTCCTTCAGAGTAAGTTCTAACCCAGAACATAAGGAACTCCCAGTCACTTAAGTGTACAGTACGTTGATTGGCAGAACATATGCCATACGAAACACCAGGACTCACCTTTTTTTTTTAAACAGCTGTTTAAATGCAGTTTACATACTGTATACTTAGCCTGGACTAACATACAGAAAGCTAATGTTAATGTCATTTACCTGTGGTGTTGTGTTCTCGATGTATGGAGCACAGCATGTTGTCGTAGGAGTTTTCGTCTCTTAGCTCTCCTTTTTGCTCTTTCAAGCGCATAACTTATACATCTACATTCCATATCCGGTATCACACACACAACAAAAGCATAGCTATGTCCACTGCATCCTCCATCCTCCAGTTATTGAATGCCGGTCTTAAATGACAGCTGTCGGCTTAAATCACTTCAGAGTTCCCACTGGTGGTGTGAATGTAACCAGGAAACTGGCCCTAGGGGAACATTTAGTTCTCGGGTGGCTAGTTCCTAAAACTGAGTTCCTATAACTACCCGGTGCAAAAGCCCCTATTACTTTTAGTACCCCTACTTGGAAGTGTACTTACAACACCCCTACTTGGAAGTGATTTCACTAAACAGTCTTGCCAGTTTGGTGCACTGTATTTTAGTATAAACTATGATGATTACAAAACATACAACCATGTAAAGAAGCAGAAGAGGCTGTGATGAACAATTTTGATCAACTCTAATATTACTGATTTCCACAGGAGCTCGAAGCCATACGAGATGCACTAACTCCCACTCTGGTGTGCGTTGCTGCTAAGATCGGAGACATTGAAGCTTTAGAGGCCATAAGGGAAATGGTAAAATATTGATACATGTTTGGACACCCATTTACAAAGGCAAACACTAACTGTAAAAAGTGGAATCAAGTAAACGCAGCATATTCTAAACGTTGTACAGTTTGCGCTAATGCATGCCTGCAACTTTTTTGTATTTGAATATACTTAATGTATGCATGCAAACAAGGCCGTATTAAATCCAGTGTAGCAAAATAAGATGCGGGTGATGACTCATATGTTTCTATATAGGGCTCTGACTTGAGCATGGCAGACTATGATGGGCGCACTCCTCTCCACATCGCTGCGTGTGAGGGGCATCTGAAAGTGGTGGAGTATCTGCTGAGTAAAGGGGCTACAGTCTATGCCAGAGATCGCTTTGGCGATACACCACTTCGCAATGCTGTTCGCTTCAGGTACGAAGGACTGATTTAAGTGTACAAATATTTTTTGGGGCAACAAAAACTAATTGCCATAAGTTTTGACTTAACTATTTGTAATTTATACAGTCTTTAAGGCGAACTAGCCCACTGGTTTTAAACTGGTGGTTCCGACCTGTAAATGAGTTATGATGCAACTCGCCATATAATCATTCATAGTTAGCATAGCATTTACTTACCCTCATTCCAAAACAATTGTGTTCAAATTCAGAGACTGCATTCTTCGAAGGATGCACATTTCAAAGGCCACGTCAGCGGTGACGTCAGCGGCCTCTGATTTGGGACAATGACCTTCTTTCTTCCGTAAAACACAAAAGGTGACTTGTAAGGTGAAGTCAGTTAAACACATGTGACTGTAAATGTCATTTTTTTTAAATGTCTGTAGGCATAAGGATGTTGTGAAGCTGCTGAGGAAGACTGGAGCTCATTTTTCCCGGGATGAAATGGTTGATGCTGGAACGGAGTTGTGCAGGTCTCATTTACATACACGCATTTCCTCTCCATCCATCCTTCTCTTATTGCTTTTATAAACTTGTGGACACAGCAATTTGATAAATGACACAAGTGTCAGTTTTATTTTTATTAGTAGTAGCAGTAGTACTTTTTTGTTGTTGTACGGATTTATTTAATTACAATTTATCCGTTAAGTAGTATAGTTAAGCTTAGGGTGGATTTTTATATGGCACATTATAGTTCAATGAATGTGCGGTCACAAATATGAGCATCTGTTTTTTATTTTTTTATTTAGAATTAATATACAGTACAGGTCAGTGTATTGAGCACATGCCAGAACTGTTTGTCTTCAGTTTATGAACTTCCTGTGATAAGGTTGATGATTGCCCATTTAGCTATTCTAATGTGTGTTTTACAGTCTTGCGGCGAGTGGCGACTTGGAAGGATTGGAGACTTGGCAGTTAGCTGGGGTTGATCTGACCATGACCAGTTATGATGGACAGACACCCATTGAAGTGGTGAGTTAATGATGGAGAATACACAATTATAACCAAACGTTTGATGCCTTCAGTGACATTTTATTCTTATAACTGTATGAATGGAGATATAAGACATTATTTGTTGCATTGGCTAAAAAATGACTTCTGCATTGTCAAAGCAATGACAAATATGGTAATTTATTTTAAAGATGCTTCCTGTAAATCAGGGGTGTCCAAAGTCAGTCCTAGAGGGCCACTGTCTAGAGTTTAGCTCCTACTTGCCTCAAAACCCCTGCTTGGAAGTTTCTAGAATACCTAGTGAGACATTAGCTGTGTTTTACCCTCATTCACTATTCCCTACATTATTCCACTAATATAGTCTACTTGAAGGAGTGAATGAAAACGAGTGAGCAAATTCAGACACTGAGTGCGCCCGAAGGGAGACGCACGGGAATTAATTTAGCATGACCCTCACAGTGTGGTATTCTCTGGCCATTAAGTGTGCATCAGTTGTGCACTCGTTATTGTGGTGCATTATGGTATTGAATTAGTGCACTCAGTAATGTCCACTATGGGTTCGGACACCACTACAAATGGCTGTCCCCTCAAACACTGCCCTATGTAAGGTTATAGTGGGCGATTTCGGACACAGCCCTTTGATTCGCTGGTTCGGGTGTGTTTAATTGGGGTTGGAGCTAAACTTTGCAGGACAGTGGCCCTCCAGGAGCAGGATTGGACACCCCTGCTGTAAACTTTTATTAATGGGCTTCTCTCACATGTAGGCAAGAGCCACTGGATGTGAGGAGGCTATTAAGTTCTTACAACAGTACCTGTTGGCTCAGTACCAAACTCAGGTAGGGAACAAAAAGTAATATATTCAGTAGTCAACATTTGAAGTGGATCAAAACCTTTCATCAAAGTTATACATGCATTTTGAACAATACACATTCTTGTCTTAGGACAACTTGCAACTCCTCAAAGACTTGATGATACTTTTAAATTCATGAATAATATTTTTTTTAAACATATATTACATAAAATATTTTACAATCTTTACATTACATAAAAAATACTTAACCTTTGTTAAAGAAAACCTTTTAAAAACTTGAAATAATGATATAGATGTATACACTTACAGCGATAAGAATATGTTATTACCTTTTACTTAATGGTTTCACCACATGCCATGTTTTAGAGTATTAAAATGAAACGTTTTTCAAATTTTTCAAAACCATATGAAACCCAAATTTGAATTTTTTTCCTTGTTTTATTTTGAATGATTCTGTGGTATGACATACATTTTTAGAAGTGCATGTATTCCATTAAAAGCTGCATGCGTATTAGGAAATGTGCTTTTTGACATTTAAATGTATTTATATATTATGTATTAGTATTATGTACATTACTAAAGCAGGTTATGCATGCCAACTCCCCAAAATAATTTTGTTACCTGAAATATGTAGTATATACATACCTTGTTTTCACAGATTGAAGAGATGAAGTTAAATATTAGCAAGTATTCTTTACATAAAACATCTTTTTACTGATGCTCTTCACTTTCCAGCATCAGACAGATGAGGGTAATGAGGTAAAAACAGTTTAAGTAATTTTACTCAAGAGTAAAATGAAAACACATTTTTCATCATTTCATGGGATAAAAAAATCTAGGTTTCACTTTATTTTAAGGTGACGTAGTTACACTGTACTTAAATAAGTACTGAGTAATATTAATGAACTACGTACATGTACTACTATAGAGTTATGGTTAGGGTAAGGGTTTGGTTTAGGGTTAGTAATTATGCATAATTTATAGTAAGTACATGTTGTAATGTGTAACTACATCACCTTAAAATAAAGTGTTACCAAAATCTATATGTATGTATTGTACACACACAGTGTATGTGTGTGTATTTATATATATACACTACCATTCAAAAGTTTGGGGTCAGTAAGATTTTTAATGTTTTTAAAAGAAGTATCTTCTTCTCACCAAGGCTGCATTTATTTGATAAAAAACAATAAAAAAAAACAGTAATATTGTGAAATATTATGACAATTTAAAATGACTGTTTTCTATTTTCTGTAGCTCAAACAGTAGAGTGTTGGCGCTAGCAACGCCAAGGTCATGGGTTCGATTCCCAGGGAAAGCAAGAACTGACAAAATGTAAAATGTGTACCTTGAATGCAATGTAAGTCGCTTTGGATAAAAGCGTCTGCCAAATGCATAAATATAAAATGTATTTGAATATATTTTAAACTGTAATTTATTCCTGTGATCAAAGCTGAATTTTCAGCATCATTACTCCAGTCTTCAGTGTCACATGATCCTTCAGAAATCATTCTAATATGATGATTTGATGCTCAAGAAACATTCATTATTATTATCAATGTTGAAAACAGTTGTGTACACTTTTTTTTATTATTATTTGATGAATAGAAAGTTCAAAAGAACAGCATTTATTTAAAATAGAATATTTTCTAACATTATAAATGTCTTTACTGTAACTTTTGATCCGTTTAACTCATCCTTGATGAATAAAAGTATTGATTTATTTTATTTATTTCCCCCAAAAATAAAAGAAAAATTCTTACTGACCCCAAACTTTTGAACGGTAGTGTTTAATGTTACAAAAGCTTTAGATTTCAGATAAATGCTGTTCTTTTGACCTTTCTATTCATCATAGCATCATGAAATAAAAATGTAAATAACTGTTTTCAACATTGATAATAATCATAAATGTTTCTTGAGCATCAAATCATCATATTAGAATGATTTCTGAAGGACACTGAAGACTGGAGTAATGATGCTGAAAATTCAGCTTTGATCCCAGGAATAAATTACACTTTACTGTATATTCACATAGAAAACAGCTGTTTTAAATTGGAATAATATTTCACAATATTACTGTTTTTGTTTGTATTTTTAATCAAATAAATGCAGCCTTGGTGAGCAGAAGATACTTCTTTTAAAAACATTAAAAATCTTACTGACCCCAAACTTTTGAACGGTATATATATATATATATATATATATATGTGTGTGTGTGTGTGTGTGTGTGTGTGTGTGTGTGTGTGTGTGTGTGTGTGTGTGTGTGTGTGTGTGTGTGTGTGTGTGTGTGTGTGTGTGTGTGTGTGTGTATATATATAGGTTTTTGTTTTGTTTTTAAAGTGCATGCTTCAGAGTGATGCGGAAGTGCATGTCTCAATGGTAGGGCTGTGAGTTGATCTCCCATGGTAAAACGATACAGGTTCAGGCTTACAGTAATTAATAGCTTGATGGGCATCTTGACGTTTCCTTCAGATACACAATGAGTGAATGGTCCTGTCTTGTTTGTAAAACATCCACCTTTGTGATAGACACTTAAGGGAATGTGCTCATGAAATGTTCAGTCTTTGTGGCATGTTTGGTGTGTAATTGAAGTTACCAAAAATCTATAGCTTTAAGTTAACAAAAAATCCCTCATCTTTTTCTTGCAGCCAGTATTTGAGGGGGATGAGGAGGAGGTAAATTGTGTTGAGCTGTATATTATTCAGCACACTTAATGTGTATCTGTTCAGGTGCAGTCATACTTAATGCTGTGCTTTGCTGTGATTGGACAATTTTTGGTTTGACCATTTTATATGTTCATAAATTGTGAATGATTATGAATTAGCTGCCATAATGATATATTGAAATTTCAAAGATAGATACATTGGTCTAGACAAAACAGAAGATAATGTTGAAAACGGCATGAATATTTCTTTAAAAAACTGGATAAACTCATTAAAATGTGCATCCAGATCATTCCATATAATAATAATAAACATTGTGACTGCAATCTACATTTTGCATATTGAACATTGCATAACTTGTTGCAGCTGAAGTGCAGATATCATGTAATGCTTACATTATTCTCTTTCTGTCTGTTCTCTAGAATGGCGAGTTTGAGTTTACTGCTTGTCCAAGATCTTGAGGAGGCCGTCCTGCTACCTGTCACTTTCTGCCCTTATCATCCATCCAGTTTCTTATTTTTAGCAGACGAACAGTAGATTTTCCTCACTTAGACAATTATACTCTTAAAGGGGTCGTGTGATGCTATTTTAAAAGTTTATTATTTTAATTATTGGGTGTAATAGAATAGGTTAACATGCTTTAATATTCAAAAAAACACATTATTTTTCACATTATTGCAGCTCCTTTATTCCCAGTCTGTCTGAAACGCGCTCATTTCTTCAAAGCGTTGTGTATAGGCAGCGCTGTACTCTCCCAAGTTCAGGAAGCTGTCCTCTGTAAAATGTGCTATGCACAAGCAAACGTTTGGGTTGTACTGATTAACCTCTGAAAGTAAAACACACGGCATCTCTGCGACATGACGATAACGCTTCGATTCACCGAAGCCTCATCTTCTAACTTTGCGCTTTGTAACTTTGCAGATCGTATACATGCACAAACAGATACATTACATACTAAAGGAAAACATTTAAAAGCATCATATGACCTTTTTAAAACATAAAGAGCACAAGCCATAATGTTTTAGATCTGTCCCTCTAAATCAGTAAGCAATCAGATATGAATGTATGTGACGTTGACAGTAAAACAATCATAAATACTGTTTATGTGCAAGCACACATAACTCCTACTGGGTACTGTAACTCCTGATGTCAAACAATATGCAATCATTGGAATATTATATATTTATTCTTTAGATTTCAAATGAATTTAGATATTTGAGGCTGTCAGGACTAATGGCTGTTATGTCTTCATCCAGTGTTCTTCATGTGTTCACATATGTCAGATTCAGTATCTCATCAGTGCTGTCATCTTTATATGAATGTACTTTTAATAGCAAATACAATTTTAATCTCAGTGAAGAGAAAGGATGTCTGATGTTTCAGAAATGTTTAGTTGTCTGTTAAAACTAAAATAACCAATTGCCCTGTGAGTGACGACAATGAAAATAATGTTTGTATACCAAAATGTAGTGAACCGTCCTGTTCTTTAGTTTTTTTCTTCAGTAAATCTGTGTTTTGTATTCATTAGAGGCATTGTTGAATTTTAGTTCACCTCAGTGAAAGTTCCAATTCAATCTGTTTTATTGATCCATTTTTAAATTGTTGTTGCAATAAAAATACAAAACCATGTATGGTTATGCTATTTAAAACATGCAAATGAACATGCCTACCTGTACTTTTCTTGTTCTTTTTGTTGTGTCATTATGATCAGAAACAGTAATAAATATGTTTTGTTGCCAAATTGTGAAATGAAATTTTCATGTGCAAAGAGAAAATGCCAACAGTGTTCAACAAACCTTTTCTATTCTGGTTCGGATGGGTCGAACAGCTTGCAGCTGTCATTGTTGGGCAGTGTGGTCTTACAAACTCAGATCTTTGATTAAAACGAGCAAGTTAAACAGAGATATTAAGTAGCCTTTTCCAACTGCTAGCCACTCCGAAATTGCCTACTCTACCTTTAAAAGTTTTCCACATGGCCTAGAAAGTTTCCCAATATATACAACAAACCTGAAAATTAACTATAGCATACAATTCACTTTTAAATGATTAAAACGATTTCTGAAGGATCAAGTGACACCGAAGACCATCACAGGAATAAAATTAAAATATATTAAAGTAGAAAACATACAAGTAATAATACGTATATTATATTAAATAATAGCAGTGATTTTTACTGTATATTATATTATATAAGTGGTACAATGAAAACAAATGATGGTGCAGTAAGATGTTGTTGAAGGTGGATCAGACCGAGCGCCACAACACACTTGTAGCCAATCAGTAGTAGGGGGCGTGTCCACTCAAAATGGGGGAGAGAGAGTGAGCAAGAGGGAGATTTGATTTTGAAGAAAGAGTGTTGAAAGAGAGATGGCTGAGAGACATTACAAAAGAGAAAAGGTCAGAGGTATATCACTGAAAAAAGAAGGGTTTTGATCATGGTTTTAGGACCCGCGCTACTATTAGGAAAGCTTTCCAGTGCTGGAGAGACCAAAGCGGGAAGGCCTGAAAGCGGACGCTGACTGAGGTCGTGGTGTTGATTCTGCTCCATCGGTGAGTAACATTTCATGGTTTTGCTGTGTTTCACAGAACCAAGACATGCTTTTGTTGTAATGTTAGCTATATAGTAACAGGGCAGTTTGGAGTGTCATTGTTTGTCTGGAGCTACTGTGCTGCTGGCGACTAACAACCAACTCTTGCGTGTTTACTCTTGTGTAGTTAAAGTTACTGTATGCTCATTTGTAGTTCCTTGTCACTTGTCAGCGGACAAGTATTTTACCCAAGGGATAGTTCACTTCACTCACAGATGAAAATTCATTGATTACTTCCTCTCATGTTGTTCCAAACCCATTAAGACTTTCGCTCATCTATAGAACACAAATGAAGATCTTTTTGATGAAATCTGAGATTTCTGTCCCTCCTTTGACAGCTACAAAACTACCACACAAGAGGTCGTAAAACTAATCCATATGAATTGAGCAGTTTAGTCCAACATTTTCTGATGTATATTTCTGAATGTAGGATTTTATTCACATATAGGCTAAGCATTCATCAACTCATATCAGTTGTGGTAAAGGGTTATGTTTGCTTGACGTGCGAGAACCAATGAGGTTCATTCTCGTGTTTGAGCGTCTGTTTATGTTTGCTGATGAATGTTTATGTGAATACAAGACTAAATTAAATCTGTTCAACATATAAAGTGAGTGAGTTTCTTCAGAGAATTTTGACTAAACCGCTCATTTCATATGGATTAGCTTTACAATCTCTTCGCAAACTTTTTGAAGCGTCAAAGTGGTAGTCGTGTAGCTGTCTATAGTATGGAGGTACAGAAATCGCTAATATTTTGTATCACTTAATCTGTGTTTCGAAGATGAATGGAAGTCTTGCGGGTTTGGAATGACATGAGAGTGAGTAAATTATGACAGAAATTTCATATCGGTGAACTAACACTTTTGTAGAGACTCGTTGAGCAACACTCCCCATCAAACATCATTCAGGACACTTAAGGAGATCGTCTTCCAGGAACAGAATATATGTGAACATTTTATAAACATAGATGTGAAGATTTTATATAGGCCCCCTGCATTAGTTTTTCAAATTGAAGAAGTCAATCTGTTGTAAAAAAATGTTAGGCTAATTTATAATGCGTTACCTAATGTTAATGAATTGTAAATTGTTACTACTTTATATTATAAAAAGGATTACTGTTTTGGGGAGTTTCCACATCAGATGACTGACTAAAGTGATCAAATGACTAATAATCAAACATGATTTATTTTGTGAATGACATGTCAGACAACACGCTGCCTCATTCATAGCTATAGCAACATTGTTTGGTAAATGGTACACTGACATTTAAACACTCTGTATGTTTTTCTTATGACACCCTTTCATTTAAATGATCACAAACATATGTTTAGGCTCTCCTGAGGGGAGACTGCTTTGAACAGTTGGGGCTCTTGTGTGTGTGTGTGTGTGTGAGTGTTGGGCTGTTTTCGCCCCTGCTGTTCTATTGATCCCCTGAACAAGGCATGGGCTGCACCCTCCTCCATGTCTTTATTCACTGGGAGGGATTTCTGTTTAAAAAAAAGGAGAGATTAAAGAAATCTTTTCAACAAGCTTTAAGCAGCCACATGACACTATTAGCTCATCTGTGCACCTTACAAGGGTGCATATATTTATGCGCTTTTAGGATAAGCCGTCTGTTTTTAATTAGAACATGGAGGTCGTGCAAATCTGGCCACTACTTGTGCTTAAATGGGGAAAATCCCCCAGCGCTCCGCCAATAACCCCCACTGACACGATGCACATCCAGAAAAATCTGAATTTCACATTTACAACATTTGCTCATCTTTTCCCTCGCTCTCTAAAGACAGTAATCGTCGTGTCTGCACTTTGCCTTTCACTTGAGGGGACGTCCCGCTGCTCAGGCAGACGAGCCCCTGAAATGGATTAAACCCTCCCTCATCCCTTACCTTTTTTGTGTGTGAATCTGAAGTTCATCCATTTCCCATTGTCTACAAACATGTCCATTTGAAAAGAATTGAGTTTTTTTATTTGTTTTAATTGGCTTAACTTGTGTTGCTTGACTTTTGAAGGAAATATCAAACGTGTGTTTACTGCAAATGGGTCTCATTTTGTCATGTTCTTTCTTCTGCTCACCTCAGACGATCTAAACTGGACCAGAAGGTTGTACGTTTTTCAGAGAACTGCTCGACTCCACCAGCATTATCCCAAATGACTGGTCAACTATTGGAAAAGACATTGAGGTTCACTTTTGACATTGGCACTAATAACAGAATATGAATCTGTTCTCTTAAGATTTTTTTATTTTATTTTTTTATATTTAAATTTTAGATATTAAGGCATGATACAACCGGCAAAACCATTGTTTTTTTCATGCACTGGTCAATTTTGAGCTGTTTTGCATTCATAACTTGTCTTCTTTCAGACTAGCAGAAAGAAAACATCCAAAATAGACATTTAAGTGTTTATTTTATTACACTTCTTTCACTCTTTTTGCAAAAGTACAAAACATTGTTTAAAGGCTGTTACATACATGTTAAAAAAAACACTTTTGTTTGCAGAAAAAGCTATCAGGAATACGATGACTTTGTCGTCCTGCATGGCACAGAGCACCTCTGCCTTCTAAATCATTATACATTATCCAGTGTTTAACAAAACAAGCAGTTTTTACATGGTATACTTGTAGGTTTTAAAGTAGGTACAGTAAATGATTTATATACTCACTGTAATAATTCTGGTTTTAAGACTTTTCATAGCAGCAGCCAAAATAGTGTGTTGATGTCTTTTTATGTGGCCATCTTTGAGATGAGGAGTGATGGGAAGGTCAACCTCTTGGTGGCGCTGTTGATCGCAGGACAGTTTGTCGTCCCTGAGGCGAGAGCCATATGTTCACAGAGATGTTTTTGTGGCTTTTGCAAGTGCAGTATGTGCATGATACAGACAAATATTTGTCATCTTTTTTATTTTTTTGCATAACACATACATTTTTACCGGACACTTTATTCAGTGTTGTACAAAGAAAAACACATCACATTATTTACACCAAAATCTTGAACTTACTTCTGATTAAGCCATTCACATTTAACTCTTTGATTTGAGTGACGCACTGACTGTAAACAGACAGTGCAAATGTGCAACAAGCATGTACATTCGTGAAACAAGTCCGTACAAGTTCATTCGGCCCATGCTAAGGTGTTCTAATGAAAGCTGACAAATGAATCTTAGGGAAAATACTATGACGTGCAATAAAGGACATGTACAATTATGAAACACAGTTTGGACAAGAAAAGCCCTCCCACTATTTGTCACCAAAGTGGATTCTGGGAGTTTTAAAGCATTGGTCTGACAGAACCTGCAGCCTTTAGCCAATGCTGTCGATGCAGTGATTCAGTTCTTCCATTTATGCACTATTGCAATCAGAAATCTGTCTAAGCTACTAATGCTTCTAGGTCTACAGAAATGCAAAGATGCGTTTGTTGGATGCACATAATAACTGAGCATAAAGAGCAACAATTCATTGTTGTGCAGTTTAACTACCTTTTTAACTAACCTTTCTTATGTTTATTTTATTATTTAGCCTATGTAATTATATATAATATGCAGTATAGGTGTTTCAACTGATAACCACTTATTAAGTTATTTATTTATTGCTGTTCACTTAACCCTCAAGCGTCCTTCGTATAGCAGTCCTTTGGGCATGAAGGTCTCAGGTGTGATCCCAATTTATTTTATTTTTTATAAATGTCATATCACTATCTTCATGTACTCTAAATGTACCATATATATATATATATATATATATATATATATATATATATTAGTTAGTATTATGATATTGTATTTCATATTTTTTAACCTCAGTAAAAATATTAGTTCCAGTAAGTTCAGACAGACAGTTCATGGTTACTTCTGGTGATATATGTTGGTATAAAAATAGCAAAAACAATCATTAGCCACTAGAGTCATAATTGACTCTTATAAAATTGTCTTTTTAACTCTTGTTTAACTTTTTGTCAATTTAAACTTTTTTATCTCATAATTATAACATAATAATCTCATTATTGTTACTTTTTTTTAAATATCAAAAAAGCATATTTTTTTCTGAAATTTGCTTCCATACTATGATAAAAAACAAATGTTTTTTTTTGGATGAAATACAGAATGTACACTGCAGGACACCGTTGCCACTGTTTGTGATTTAATGTCAACTCCCCCATTACTGATGTAATTGTGTGTGTGTGTGTGTGTGTGTGTGTGTGTGTGTGTGTGTGTGTGTGTGTGTGTGTGTGTGTGTGTGTGTGTGTGTGTGTGTGTGTGTGTGTGTGTGTGTGTGTGTGTGTGTGTGTGTGTGTGTGTGTGTGTGTGTGTGTGTGTGTGTGTGTGTGTGTGTGTGTGTGTGTGTGTGTGTGGTGAATTTCACTGTCAATACACAAATGAACCACAATGTGGGTCTCTTCAAGGGATTGCTGCTGATCCAGTAAAACAGTGTGATACTGCCATATATTTTTGTCAAATATTATTTATCTTGAGTGAAAAACCGGTGAGTGGAAATCTGCTACATAT
This sequence comes from Leuciscus leuciscus, assembly GCF_965113295.1. Lineage (NCBI taxonomy): Eukaryota > Metazoa > Chordata > Actinopteri > Cypriniformes > Leuciscidae > Leuciscus > Leuciscus leuciscus. The sequence goes on from NC_138741.1 coordinate 8,272,866, forward strand.
CATGAGAGTTTAATTCACATGCAGACGTTCCGCTTTTTGAGCACTTCGCAGATTTGCTGCAGTGCATTATTTAGTCAGATGCTGTTATTTGGTCTGTATGTAATGAGACCGAGTTATGGAGCATGTCTAATTCTTTACAAAAAAGCCAGGAGTTGGCATTAGGGTTTACGCCACCTCTGTTAAGAGCAGCATGGGGGAAGGAGCAGGTATTTACTACCTCAATCTGGCTCTTTTGCCATGCGGTGCCTCCCATTTTTTTTATCTTCTTTTATGACCTCAGTTTTTATGGCAGATCCTTCAAATACGCTTCTGTTTTTATGATTCCACTTCACATTCATTTATAGTCCTCCTAACCCTAATACTCTTGCAACACTGCAATGGAAATATGGGGTTATATTAAATAAATAATTTAATTGGGGCTATATGCTCTTTTTGGTTGTTATACAGTACGTGTAAAATTTGAAAAGACACAAACAAATTGTAGATATTTACCACACAAAGAAAGTTGCATGGATATGTTGTAAATGACCTCCTATTAGATGCCTGTAGGTGCTGACTAAAGTTTCAGTATTTATTCACAGCTACCTATTGCATTATATGCCATTTCTGTAGCTTAGTGAACTATTATTGGCTTAGTAACTTGTAGGCTAAGTAGATATATCCTCGATTTGATCTTAAAACACAGGACCTGTGTCTACAATGTCTCTGAAATGTCCTTGAGCGTGCGGATGTTTGGTAGCAGCTCCAGATGTGCTCTAGCAGGCGTGGGGTCCACCAGGGCTTTAATTTAATCTTCAGCGTCGTTAATTCTTTTCTCAGTGGGACTATTGGGCCACACACACCCTCAAGTATAACAATGTGGCGATGTGATGGGCTAGTCATCCCAATGGGACACTTCACAAGAAAGTGTAAAATTAAAACATTAAAAAGCTTGTGTCTGTTAATATATGGATTTTACATGTTTCTCCACAAGTCAGCATGAAATTAAAATAGACCCCCCACTTAATATCATTGACAAATAAGAGTGTCCATGAAAAAAAGGATCAATTATACATATACATAATCAATTATGATTATGATTTATATATATATATATATATATATATATATATATATATAATATACAATATTCTGTACATCATCATGGGTAATGTAGTTTTTCACCATGAATGCTGTTAAACACAATTATTTTAAAAATAAGATTAAATAATTCAGGCTGACGGCTTGAGCAGAAACAAGTACCATGGATTAACAACTTCATTACTCACAGTAGGGCTGTCTTTAAAGGTTTACAAGTTAACGTTCAAAATGATTGGAGTTCTTCCGGAACCCGATCTCATGTGACTGAAAGATTGTCCCGCCCTCTCCCCAAAACACATAGTCAGTGAAGAGAAGAGATGTCGCTGCAAGAGGAAGATATTTTGGTTAAAGATTGCGAGGTCACATGAATAAATAAAAAAATGGAGGGGGTAATTTTGGAGATGTGGTAATGCCCCAAACGGCCGCACTGATCTGCTGGATGAGATCCATACAGTGAGGGTTTAGAGGCCATACAGGGAATGGTGAGCATTTGTGGTAACATACCATAAAACCAGAACATGCCTATGCAGTGACTGTACTATATAACTCTTTGTTAAAGATGTTTGCTCTCAGGGTGATTCTTCAAATTTCCTTACAACACAAACTGTCACTCAGGTTGGACCATCTGGCATACAGCCACTTCCTCCAAAAACAAATATTCCAATACCTGTTTTAGTCAAGTTTTTAGACCTGTTCTGACAATCATTTTAAAGGACACATCACACATTCTTTAAAGCAACTCAGCGTCTTAAAGCTTTACATTGGTAAAAAAAAGATTAGATTCAGATATCCCTGTAGTTCATTGTTGAGATGTCTGTCCTTCTTTATTTGTAAAGCCATAGATAGGACTGATTGCCTTAATCCTGTACAATTATGTTGTAGATTTGAGTTTCCGTCACAGTGATTATTTCAAGGTTCTGACGAGCAATTTATTCTACATGTGAAGCAAAGCTGAATTTTCATTATCATTACTCAGTCTTCAGTGTCACATGATCCTTTAGAAATCATTCTAATATGCTGATTTGGTGCTCAAGAAACATTTATTATTATCAAAATAGAAATATATGATTGTCAATAGAAACTGTGATTGTGTGAGACTGGATCTAATCGCAGAAGTCACTTTATTTAACAATACGAACAAAATAACAAACACGCAGGAGAACAGAATAAACGCACAAGTAACACAACCAACTTAACATAAACGAGAGTGGACAAAGAAACAACTGAAAATGTGGGCTATCAATACAGACCCAGGGTAACGTTTACATGACAACGACACTAAAAACGTAAAAGTTTTTCACATACAGACGACAACGTTGTCAAAATAATCCCCATACACATGGATCCGCGAAAACGACTAAAAACGCTTTATTATTCATGCCAGGCCAATAGTTGGCGATGTCACTTTGTAAAGAAACACTACATGCCTAAAGACTGAACACGTACGTATGTTGTCACCGGTTTCATAAATCCTCGTTTTTGTAGTTTACAAGGAGACGATAATGGTATCGTTTTCAAAAACGTGCACTTTGAAACCCTTTTCAGAAGTTTGCGTTTTCAGGGCCGCTGTTGTGTAAATGAAAGGCCAAAACGCATCAAATGTTTTACGTTTTTAGTTGAAAACGGTGTTGTTTTGTAAACAGTCCCTTAGACCTCGTTTACACTGTCAGCGAAATGTGACCCAATTTTGCTCAAATGTGACACAGATCGGCTGTGTAAACAGGAAAAAAAGCATGCATTCGGATATTTTGATTTTCAGACCTCATTCATATGTGGAAATAAATCAGATATAAATCAGATATGTGCCAATGCAACTGTCATGTAAACAGGCAGATCGGATTTTCTGAGGCATTAGGCTACGTCTCCGCAGTTTAATGACAAGAGAAACCCTGACGCGCGTCTGCAAAGGGACGGATGGCCCTTTTAACACTACATATCAAAGGGTGGCTTGCTCATCCTAAAATTTCGGACCCACTGCTCCTTGTTAAAGCCAATATTTAAACACAATATGCTCCCACCAGTCCTGAGATCTCTCTCGCACACAATAACTGAAGCATATGCGCAGACTGCAATGTTGGCACTTTTCGTCCTCCTCTGCCTCAAAATTATGGTGATGTTTTGGCGAACTTGGCATATATCGCAGAGCTAGCATCAAGCATATTTCACATTCATTCATCTGTACAGGAGAATTTAACCCTTTAAGCATGCGCGATGTTTCAGATAGTATGGCAAGTGTAAACACATGAATCGAATATGGGTCACTCACAGTTAAAAAAACGTTTAAACGGATGGTCAAAAAAATCGGATAAAGGTAACAAATCAGAATTGGGCGTCAAGACCTGCAGTGTAAACGAGGCCTTAGGGCGTTTTTCCACTGGGTTCGTTTGCTGCGGTCCGAACCCGAGTACGCTAGTTCCCGGCGCCCCCCGCAGCGTTGGTCTGGTTTCACACTCAATTAGTTGTATCGAACCCAGGTGCGTTTGCAGTGATCTTACGTCATCGCAAACGCACACGGAAAACGCATGGAGATTTTGGAGAATACAACTCGACTGAGCATAGCTGTAATTTGTCTGTTTTTTTGGTGCTATTATGCACAACATAGTGAGAGACATCTACGTTTATGTTCATTACATGGTATTCAGCACATATCCAGGGGACGCCGTGTTTCTGCTGCTCGCAGAAGATTTTTCACTGATGCGACAGTGATACGCATGCGCGGGATACTATACTTCCTGAACAAGCACGCACCCGAGTCCGTGTTGCTTGCACATTAACGCGAACCGCGCCACGGTTCGGGAGCAACCGAGCTCAGACCACCTCCTCCAGGTAGTCTCGGGTTCGGTACTCTAGTGCGCACCCGGGTCCGATGACAGCGTTCACATTAGCGATTTTTCATGCGAACCGTGCCCCGGTCCGCACTAAACTGCCAGTGTGAAAGCGCCCTAAGTGAAGGGAAAAAACAAGGAACAGGTGAGGTTAATCAATTAACAAATGAGAAACCATGGAAACAAATGGGACATACCTAGAAACCATGACAACTAATGGAAAGGAAACAAGAATTAACACAGGTAAACCAGAAACCTCATGTGACAGTGATCCTTTTTTTTTTTTTTTTTAGGACACTATGATGAATATAAATTTGTACTGATATATTATTTTTTATTATAGGGCACTCACTTGAGCATGGCAGATTATGATGGCCGCACTCCGCTCCACAGCACACATTAGGGAGTATCTGTTGAGTAATGGGGCCACCGTCTATGCCAAAGATCACTTTCGTCACTTCTCAATGGCGTTCACCTCAGGTAAGGCTGGATGGATTAGTGTAGGACCTTATGCATTAGAACGTTGTGTTGTGTATGTAACTGAATGCTGTAACTGCATATTATGTCGTTGTTTCGCCTAGCTAGTGCACGGGTGTGGAGATGTGTATGGGCATGTTGTATAACAGGTCTTTTTCATGTAACACAATTCTTTCCTTTACTCAAACTGAAACTTTTTATGTAATTCGTTTTTTAAGTTTATTTTTAAATATTTCTCCATAACAGTCTAAAATTATTTAATTAAAAAATTAAATCAATTTTAGTAAAATGTTAATTTTGTACACCAAATAATTGAATGCCTTTACCTTGACAAATATAAACCTTTTTCTAAACAATATGAAACCAACATTAATGTAAAGATTATTACTTGACACATTTTAAACTATATTTTTATTTTTACTTTATTGCCTTCATAGTTTCTTCAAAGTTTCTGCTGTGAGTAACATTCCCGTTAAAATGTGTAATCCATGTGCAATTTGTGCAATAAAAATGTATAGTTACTGAACCTTATGGGTAAACCAGATTCCACCAAGTACATCATGTTCCTGGATGAACATCTTTGTTGAACCTGGAACATCCAATCAGATTTGAGTGACAAGTTTATGTCAAGTTACAGTTTATGTCAAGTTTAGGCTTAAAACCAGGGTGAGTATACATTAGTGTTATTCACCAATCATTTCCCTAGAAGTTATGGGTAGGGTTGGGTTAGGAGTAGGGATAGGACCAAATTTTCAGACAGGATTGTTGTTCCAGGATCAAAAAAATATATGTTGATCCAGGAACATGTCTTAATTGGCAAAATCACAGTGACCTTATGTTAACAGGTGTTAACCGTAGCAATTAAGCTTAAGGGAAATATTAATAATTAATTGTTACAAGTTATAATTTGCTACATAGTTAACCTATTGAATGGCTGTGCTTAGAGAATGTTATCTAAAGAATGACAAACTCAAAGATTCTTTGCAATTCAGTTAAAAAACTTCAATCAGATTAGTAGTATTTTACAGATCATTAAAACCTACTCTTCCTGTAATAGTCATTTCCCTGTGTTCTTCATCAGCTTTCTAGCTCTCGACTGCTATCCAGATGACACAGTACAACAGCGTGGCATACACGGCAATTACAAATCTCTCCTGAATGCGTGTTAAGTCTATGTCTGGCCTAATTCCTCAGACTGATAATAAGAATTTATCTTAATGACCATGTTGCAATCTGTCGAGCAAAGCAAATTATGGCACAACACAAGAAAGTAGGATCAAATCTCCCCCTCAAATTCTCTATGGACCATCAACAGCCTTTAAACGTCTCATTCGGTCTGTCTCTGTGGAGCAATGCATGATCAGAACTACGTGTGGTGTCAACCTCATTAAGACAGTTTAAGAACGAGGCATTAACAAAATCATGTCGAGAGACAGATTGGGATTCAAGTGACTATAAATGCTTAATTAGATTAATCATGAGGTAGATCGTGTAGAGTATATATTATTGCCTTATTTTGTGTTCAAAGCCTGAAAAGAAAATCCCCTGAAAAGTCTGTTTGTGGTTCAGGTCTCAAAATAAGTGTTTTGCTGCTCGAGTCATGAAGGCTATATCTAGTCATCAATGGAACGCGTGTCTTTTCTGTTTGCCATGCAAGTCCAGACATGTCGCCCCTTTTAAAAAACAATGACAGGTTCAACTGACCTGGGAGCAACACTTAGTCTCGCTCTGAGTCATTGAACCTGATGGAAAACACTTTTCTTTAAACGCAGTGACACAGGGTGACACTTCCTGTGGGTATTGTCTGGGCGTACAAGAAATGTTTGGATCTGTGACCTTTTTTTTTTATTGAAGATGATAAAATAACAAGGATAAATCTAAAAAAAAAATGCAACAAGAGAAAGAAAGGTGTGTTTTCTAAACCAGCCCTACCTGATTCAAGTTTCATGTTTGGCAGATACTCTGACTAGTGAAGAGAAACAGAACGAACTGGAAGAGTGACTGTCACCAGATTTGTCAGCTCGGCTGGGAAGGGCCAAACTGAGGTCTGAAGTACCTGAAATAGATTAGGGAACAACTACACCCTGATACTATCTAAGACTGCTGCATTATTTCATATTAGCACAAACTAAGTGCCACTCCTAGTCATATTACTTAGATTAATAAGACTACTTAAGGTTTAATTTGTGGTCTTTGCTAATGACCTTTCTATGCTATTAGACTTTAAACTGGTGGACAATAAAATAAAATCCAATAGACATACTCACATTGAAGGAGGGATCCAAACCATCTTGAGGGTGGGCTTTTTTTTATTTGGGCTAGTAAGCAACAACCTATATCACCAAAGCAAACAACTCCAAGTATACAATGACAATTGCTTAGCCACATGCATATTCTTTTTAAAAATGTAAAAAAAAGAAAAAATTCACTGTACTGAAGTATATAGGGTTCTAATCAAGCCTGTATAACCAATGACATCAAGAGTTCAGTCCCATAGTACATTTCAAGTCATGCTTCAATATTCTCTTAATTGCCGACTACACCTCTGCTCCGCACCCTTATCCTATGGCGGGTATTGGAATGGCACTTAAATGCAATTATAAGGATTTCTCAGGTGTCCACTTGTCCCTGTGTGTCTAGACTTCTGCTGCCAGTGTGCAATGGGCAACAAGTCATTAAAACCTGAGCGTTATCTGCTCTAGCAACGTTTATTAGTTGGAGTCAAGTATCACTATAACAAGTATTACTGTTAAGGATTTTAGCAAACACTAGCTACTAAATTTAAATCTGTCATTTGCTCACTCTCATGACGTTCCAAACCCATAAGACTTTGGTTCGCATCTTTTTCGTCAACACTTGACCCATTAATACTAACACTTACTATTTGTGTGCTGTGCTAGACTAGTCACAGCACTTGCATATTGCTGCCATATTGTTAGTTTGATTGCTTCTTTTGTTCTCCTTATTTTTAAGTCTCTTTGGATAAAAGCGTCTGCTTAATCATTGAGTGTAAATGTAATGAGACCTGAGAGATTTGTGTCTCTCCATTGAAAGTAAAACTTCAAAAAGTTCATTTAGGCTTTGTAAAAGTAATCCATATAAATAAATTGAATCCAAGTCCGTTTACCATATTGGATGTGCTCTATGTATGTGCGCTGATCAATGTTTAATGTGAATAAAAGCCTTGATTAAATCTGTTCATCATATGAAGCGATTGTGTCTTCAAGAACTTTTTGAAGCGTGGAAGTTTTGGTGGAATGGACTTTGAATGGAGGAACCGAAATCTCTCAGGTGTCATTAAAAATATCTTCAGTTGTGTTTCAAAGATGAACTAAAGACTAATGTGTTTGGACCGGCATAAAGGTGAGTAATTGATGATAATAATTTGGGGTGAACTATGCCTTTAAACATCAGAATATAACAGGTCGTGTGCTATTTGCACTATGGACATGAGTGATGCCTCAAATCATATGGCTTGTTGAGGAGAGGTTTCACAAACAACATGTTTAAAACTTCAAAATTAGTCATAATACAACATTTGTTTCATGTAGTTTGAGGGATTTCCAAATTCCAGTTAATTTAGATCCAGATTAAACTTGTTGAAACACTGTAGACTAGAATATCATGTCACATAAAGAGATGTGGTGGCAACTTTTGTATGATCAAGCACCACTGACATTTTCTTTATATAATGTAAAAATGTAGTTCATTTTGCACAGGTTGAATTAAATAGATGGTAGAGTGCCGTAGACCAATCGTAAGACTTTCTATAGTTAACTCCTCTTTCTGTATGTCACATTTCTATGCCTGCATGCATAAGGATGTTGTGGAGGTGCTGAGGAAAACTGAAGCTCACCTCTCGTGATGAATTGCAGGAGACTGGAACTGAGCTGTGCTGGTCTTTTCTTTTCTCTCTCTTTCACAGAAACACACACATTTATCGGTACCCTGGCCTCTTCTTTATTCACTCAGGTCTGACCAGTCATTCAGGGACTTTCGTGAACTTTTAAAATGCTCCCAAACAACATTACATTGAAACAGCAAAGATATTTCTGGAATCTGGCTGTAAACATGACAAAAGTCTTGTGGCCTATCAAACCTTCAGTCAGTCAGCCCTAATGCCACCAAAGATCTGTAGAGCACTCATGGTTGAACTGTGTCGTCAAAGCAAACAGTGGTCAGATATCAGTATGATAAAAAGCAAGAATGCTCAAAGGGTATTATTAATAATAATTATATTAAACAATTTACCACCAAATAGTACTGTACTATTAGTTTACTGAACAAACTGCTGTTTAAATTGACAATTGACATCCATTGAATCAACTCAGCGACTTCGAACATGGCTCATCCAGTCAGGATTTAGAGTCTGAATAATCAGTTTTATAAAACAAGATTGCAGTCATCACAACCATGTCTGGATATGATGGAACGATGCTGGTTGAAGTGTTAGAAACATAACCATATCTAAAATAACCAATTCCTGCAATGCCATTTCATTCATAAAGGTGTGTCTTCTGTGTTGGCAAAACAAATGTTATGTATGTTAGGATATGTTCAAAATGTTGTCATGCTTCCTGTAATCTTTCATGAATTGGCTTCTCTCATATTAAGGCAATATAGACTTTAAACATAAGGAGGTTTCCTGAAGGCTGCTTAGTGACCAACTTACATAGGCTTACAATCACACCATTTATTTATCAATGAGAACATAAATAAAAGATAATAAAAAAGAAAAAGCTAAAAATGTTCAGACTTATCTTGATTTCACATAAACTGTGGAGACTGACTGAGGAGACTAGAGTTTAGTGAACTCATTGACATGTTCAAGAAACCAGTTTGTGATCATTTAAGTTCTGTGACATGGTGTTTTATCCTGCTGGAAGTATCCATCAGAAGATGTGGTCATAAATGGATGGACGTGGTCAGCAACAATACTGCTGTAGTGTTAAAACACTACAATCTTGAAAAATCTTTAAAAAATCTTGGCTAAGTGTGTGCCAAGAAAATATCCCCCACACACCAATTTCACCCCCAGCAGCCTGAACTGTTGAGACAAGGCAGGATGGATCTATGCTTTCCATGCTTTTATACACACACACAGAAACTAAAACTATATATAAATACATACATATGTAGTTTTAGTTTCTTTGGAGAAATTATACCGTAGTTTCATATACAAATTCAGGAAAACTGAACACATTAACAAATAAATAACCCTTCAGCTGCATGTGACCACACTTGTTTTTTTCTGTCTGTTCTCTACGGCAAGTTTATCGAGTTTACTGCTTGTCCAACAAGATCTTGAAGAGGCCGTCCTGCTTGCTGTCACTTCCTGCTGTTATTGTCCATCCAGTTTCTCATTTTTAGCAAAACTGAAGAAAAAAATGCTTAACATTCTTATTAAAAACATTTTTTCTTATTATAAAACTTACAGTATTTAAAAATGTACAGCATTTTCCATAGTAACGACGGTGAAGCGTATTGATGTCTTTACATTCTTTATTTACAAAGATGTTTAATTAATCATTTGGATTTTCCTTAAAAAAGTTTAATAAATTATTGTTGGGTATGTTCATAAACCAGAATGGATATTAAATTTAGTGATGTCAGATGTTTTTCTCTGTTCTTTAGTTTTGTTCTTCATGTACATCTGTGTTTCTTATTCAGATTTAAGTTGTGTTTGAATTATACTTTACTAAAGGAAAAGTTGTATTTTTTTTTTTATAAAATTTGAATTGCTGTATCAATGAAATGCTTCTAAAAATACCAATGTTCCAGCACATCTCTATCTTTTTCTTTTTTACACTGTCAGGAAAAGAGTAGCATAAATATGCTTTGATGTTAACAAATATAATTGCCAAGCACAAAATAATTTACTTGTGAAAATTCTAGTGAACATTATTTGCATATTCTAAAGTCAGATATTGATTTAAGTGCAAATGGTTATTGCCAAAATCAGTTTTAACCTTTTAACAATCTGATGTTTGATATCGTTGTAAGCACAAAGACAAAAGGAACTTTTCGAAATGATTTACTTCTATTTCACATTATAACAATCAGCTTATTGTCAATACAATATTGTCAATTGTTAATACAAGTTAAATATTGTCTTATCAAAATCCAAATATGAAGAAAAACTACATTAGTCAACATTTGAAGTGGATCAAAACCTTTCATCGAAGTTATATGAATTATAAACAATACCCGTTCTTGTCTTAGGGCAACTTTTATTAACTTTTTTTCATCAACTTCAAATGTTGACTACTAAGTGCTGTTTAAGTGTCCAAAAACTTGTTGGGGTCACTGTATATTGACTGGACCATGCTGATAATTAAGAATGAGGATTATATACTGACTAAACTAAACTTTGAAGAGAACAGGTAAACGGTCGTGTAAGATGCAATGCTGATTGCTCTTTTGCCCAGGAACCCAGATGAGCCGGTCGGACCTGAAGAGTCGTCATTCCAGTCTGGATGAAAAGCCCAGTGTGAGTTATCCACGCACCGCACAGTATAAAAGACTGCACACCCAACTTTTACATCGCCGAGGCCAGACCGTTCCAGGAGAACTGCTTGCGCTTTTTAAACAGTTTTTTCTTGGGACGCTTATATCGGATGGTAACGTGAACCAGGTGCTCTGCAAGATATTTGTTATTGATTGAAGAGATTGTTTTTTTTTTAGGAAGAAATACCTTCCCGAAAGTTATGGCGCGAGTTTTCGCGTTCCGTCTGCGCCGTTTTTTAATCGTTATTCTACGTCCGTCTCGCTCTTTTTAGGCCTCCGTGAGCATTAAACGTAGTTCAGCTCCTGGAAACACGTCTCGAGACTTTCCTCTCCTTGCTGCTGTTTTTGAACGAATGAACGCGTTGTGTGTGAACATGTGAAGAGGAGGACCTGGACGGCTTCAGATGTGGATGTTCTTGGTCTCTCTGGTGCAGTGGTTCTTAACAGTTCAACAGTTCTATCTCAAAATTGTGAAATGTTTAGGACCACTTGATCAGGGAGACACTGTCATTGGTTCTAGGACAAAGATGACATGATAATATGCTTTGGGACGATTTGTTCTCTCTATAAATGTTTAACAACTTTTTAAAACATTTAAACAGGTGTCAGTCAAACGCTTGAGATGGAATTATGACGTCATTTGTCCACTAAAACAGTTTAAATTGTTATAAAGAGTAAAATATATATGTGTTTTTTTTTGTTTGTTTTTTAAATGATTGTTTGTTGTAGACGCTGAAGACTTACTGACAGTGTATTTGAGGTCGAAGATATGTAGTGTTAACTCTATGCTTTTGATTCGCTTTCTGTCTCGTTTAAGGGGAGATTGCGTTACAGGGGAATTCTGTTTAAAAAGTCTGAATTGTTTTTGAGCTTTTTAGGGGGGGTTGAAGGTGTGTGTTCTAACCTAGCTAAAACCTGGGACAACTTTTCTGACAACGTCCCCAGAAATAAGAGAAGTGTGTGTGTCTGTGCAGTGTATCTATGCATGCATGTGTGTGTATGTATGTGTGCGTGTGTTTTTTTGTGTGTCTCAAAAATTAAGGTTGGGTTTGGGATAGGGTTAGTCTATTGCAGGACATATTAGCAGTTTCCATTTTAAGTGGGTCAGCTTTTCTTTCTTTCTTTTTTACTTTATCCATTTAATTAATTAAATAATTTGTTTTAGACATCATGTGTATAGGTCCGTCTGACACATTAAAGACATTTAAAACCTAAAAAATATATTTTAAAGACTTTCTCTCTTGTGCCCCCTTGTGTTTCCCTGTGTAACTTCTAATGCTGAATTGTAATTAGTTGCTCAACTTATTTTTACATTTTGCATATTCAATATCAACATATCAGCTTCTTGCCCCCTAAAACACTCTTCACAGCTAAAGGTTAACAGGACACTCACACACCGAACTGACCTATAGTCGTGTCTTCAGTGGTGTGCTGTCCGTGGTGCTGAACCTCAAGTCTCTTGGGGACCATTGACGGACTCTGCTGGTTCGTCGGTTGCCTGCATGATTAAATTGTCCGAGACTTAAGATTAACGCTTTGTCTTAAGCTTTGACAACAGCACGACTAGGTAACGAGAGCGAACAAACACAGATGAGCGCAAACTGTCATGCAAATCAATAGTCACAATTATCGAGTCTCAACAGTTTCATCAGTACATTAAGCAAGCAAAAGACCGACCTGTGACCCTGCTTTTAATTAAAGAGTACGACGAAACCATACAGAGAGGCTTCAAGCTGTGCGTCGTTCACCCACTGTACACATATCAAACTGTTTGTGGACAAATCGATTGTGCATGTGTCTCGTAATCAAGAGGGGCAAAATAGCAGGGACGAGAAACATCTCATGAATTGCAAATGGAAACCTTTAAGATGAATCTATGCCACATATGGAGAAAATAAATAAATAAAAGGCTAGTACGAGACGAGTTCCTTATACAGTCTGCACAATCTTTTTTTATATATATAATAATAAAAATACAAACGATTAAATATAATTTTTAAATATTATTTCATTCGGCAGGTCATAGGCCTACAACGATTTCAATTGAGTCCTTAAAGAAAAGAAAAAAAACCCAAAACATACAACTAAAGGGTCAAAAAAAAAAAATCAAGACTCAATCTTCAAAGATTTGTCGTCTTTTGGTGCCCCTAGCGTCATATCTAAACATCAAATTGACCTTATTCAATGTTGCGCCATATAGCCTAATTTTTTTTTTTTTTTTTTTACAGGAATGAAAACAAGGCTTTGAGCCTGAGGAATAGAATACTGATCGTTCATTAGATTGTACTGTTTAACAACAATCCGATTGTTCAACTGAAGAAACGTATTTCCGGAAAAAAATTAATCAGTAGTCAAAAACTCCATAAAATAGTATTGCAAGTTGTGAGTTGCGCAAATTACATGATTTAGGACTTTTATACAGTGCGTGCCATTGTAAAGACTCGTTTTCATCTGGGTCAAATATATTGATTTAGGTCTATGTTTTTTTTTTTATATAGGCCTACTGATAAGTTAATTTATTATTAATACAATTACTTTAGGCTATATATATATATATATATATATATATATATATATATATATATATATATATATATATATATTAGTGATCCTAACAGAAACCGCTCATACGGCCTAGGCTACTGTTGCTAGATTAAAATATGCAATCTGACCGATTTGTAGTTTTCAAGACGTAGCTTACGTGTTAGGTGAATTCAGGTAAAATTGGACACATTTTGCTTTTTAGGTGACTGGGAAAAAATTTCCCAATTATTTTGAATGAATCCTAATTTTCAAGATCCACCGTAGGCTAACCTTTTGTTTGAAGCTTATATGTCACATCCCAAAACCCACCCCCGCCCATAATTCACTCCAAAAACTCGCTCGAATCGAATGCATCAGTGGAACCATATAGCTGTCCTTTGTTATTGATAAATTATTCATGAGCGTTCAATCCAATCAGTTATTCTGTTTATCCGAGTCCTCTCGGGCGCACGTCGCTTTCTTTCTTCTTGATCTCAGAGGCGCGTCCTAAATAGCGGCAACATTCGCTAAACGCTCCGTCTTGCACCCCACTGGCGGAGCTCAGTATGAGTCAGGGTGGAAGATATTTCAACTGTCTTAATGAGGAGCCCGGAGCGATCCGCGTACATGCGCGAGGGCAGCAGATGTCGAGCAGCTCCCGCGAGACTCGATCCGCGGAATTTCATCATCGTGTCGGGATGACCCTGCGCTATCCCGGAGAGGAGAATGAGAGAAGGCTTGTGTACGTGGTAAATCACCTTTACAATGGATTGTAATCATGAGGTCCTAAAGGACTAATGCATGAGCGACCCCCTTCCCCATCCAAAACTAATCTGAAGCACTCATTGCGCGGACTGGCTATCAATGCAACTTACGACTTAGTATATTGGGCCAAGTTGATGAGCCAATATCACTTCTAATTCACAATCAGATTTGTCAACAGTCAACTGCCTAATTCCCCGACAAAACCTCGCTCCTTCAAAAGACAGTCTACAGGAACGAGTATATTATTGCAATAAAGCCTGTCTGCTTATCTACTGCATGCTCCTCTGTATGCTCGAGATAAGAGTTTTTATTAAGAGGGCAGCAGTAATGTCCTGTGTTCGGCTTTCAAAGCCCAGCAAACAACCGCCTTTATCTAGCGTATTAAGCCTCGTATTTAAACTGCTCAATAACAGCCCGGGTTTGCATTCGGCTGCTCAGAAATCACGCACCAGGGAGCCTTCTGGTGGATCCGCTTTGGTGTTGAAAGATCTGGCGTTCAAAAATAATGGCAAGTTTTAAAATGAGTATTTCAAGCAAAAAAAACAACAACAAAAAAAGACATAAATAAATAAATAAATAGGCTAACATACATAGATACGTAATTACATTGGCCTACATACATAAAGTACGTACATACAACATATATACGTATACATACATACATACATAGCCTACATACATGTTTAAAAACAACAAAAAACAACAACATACATACATACAAACTACATACATACATATATATATATATACATACATACATGTTTAAAAAACAACATACATATATGTAAAAAAACACACACATACATACATGTTTTAAAACAACAAACAACAAAATACATAAACATGTTTAAAAACAACAAAAAACAACACACATGCATACATACATTAGATCTACATACATACTGTACATACATACATACACACACACATGCATGCATACATATACATACATATACATACATGTTACTGTTTCAAAAGTTACTTTCATTTTCCTTTTACATGGCGTTTTAAAGCCAGATAGGGCCATTCAAATTCATTAATAATTTTTTAATTGTATGAAATGTCTATATACATATCTACAAATTAAGAAGATTATGTTGTTTCAACTCAAGCACACGTATGTTCCTTTAAAACACTCTCTGAACTATGGAATCTCATAAGCATCAGTATTAATCTATAAGCATTGGAATATAACTACATATATGAAAATGAGCAATGTCGCATAAGTAAAAAATTAAGTAAACATTATTTAAGCAACCTTGTCTGCAATGAAGGATACGCATCACTCACAGCGCACGCAAGGAATTGAAGCGCGCACTGGTTGAGCATCAAGCGCGAGAGCGACACACTCGCCATGAGGAGGTTCGAGCGGAGAGAGAGAGAGAGAGAGAGAGAGAGAGAGAGAGAGAGAGAGAGAGAGAGGGGGGGGGGGGGGGGGGGGGTTGAGAAAGAGGTGGAGTTGTTCAAGGTAGTCCTCAACAGGCTTGGGCGACTTCACTCCTAGACCTGCAGTGTAGACAAGACAAGGCGTGGACTGCCTATCCAACAAGGATGTATGCCAGAAGCGCATGGATCATGTATGGAGTGTATGGGGTTCTTGAAAGCTTTGACGAGAGTCAACATATGGATGTATGATTTTATACGCGGCAAGTGATTTGGAACAGAAACCGGACGATCTAAATGAGTCAACAGTTGGATGTACCTGAGAGGGACCCTCTGGATAAGACCATGACACCGCTTTGGATCAGAGAGAACCATCTGTAAAATGACTCGGAACTCCAGAGCGCGCGCGATGACTTCTCCACATTTGCTGTAAGCAGGGCGAGGAAACATATTTACAGCTGCACAATGGATTTACAAAACTCTAACGGGTCATCTGGGGAGGACAAGCAGAAGCCCAGTCTGATTGACCTGGGGACGTTTTTCGTGGACGCTGACATCATTTTTGGATTTACTAGTCATCTGTTAAAGCGAAAAGCCAAGGTAAGCATCTCGCAGCTTTTGAGAGTACAAAAGACTCCACAAGTTGACTAATTAAGAGCTCATTAGAATCTATGTGGGATGTTTTGCTTAAACACACTTATTGTCCTATTAAAAGCTATCAAATTTTGAGGTTCACAAATATGAATAGGAAGTTATCATTGGTTATATGATTTGTGGGGATTTCTACACTTCAGCACCACGAACAGCTCTCAGCGTCCACATCACTTGCGCTTTGAGCAACTTCCTTTAAAGCATCCGAAATACATTAAAGTGCTATCGCAACTTAAACCATTCATTTTGCATATCATTTTGTCATCATATTGTGAACTTTGTGCTTAATTAAAAGTTTTTCAACGGTTAAGATTTCAGCAATTCAATTCAGTTATAGGCCTATATACTATGCAACTAGGCTTCCTAAAACCTGAAAATAAAAAAGACTTCGAGTAAAAAACAACATCAGTCTGAGGTGTTAACCACTATAAAGGTGCACAAACTGACATTAATGCTCAAATAAAGGTTTTGAAGCACTCTGTCAGAGAGTTTAATTTATATTGGCTAAAATGTTATTGAGTCCAGACGGTCACAAAAAAGCCGAATTTCTGTCAGTATAGGTTTAGCTGTTTTGTTCGCCCACGTTAAACGGTCCGTTATTGATGGTTTGACTGCTGGCGCTCTCACCGACAAAGGATTGAATGTGGGTTATTTGAGGCGAATTGTTTGATTGACAGTATTTGGGATGCAATTTAAAATCACGTGATCCCACCATATACATCATCAACATAAAATAATTAGCAACGGGTGATTAAATATTCAAACATTCCCACAATTTCTTGCAAATCAAGAGGTTTGGAAGATGCAGTTAAAGACAATACCAGAGGGTGGCGCCAGAGTAATATGCAAACGACTTCAGCACACCCGTAATCTCACAGTCGACACAAGTGAACTGCAACATAAAAGATGACGTAATTTATGTTAGCAGCAATCATTTATTTTTTTATTTTTTTATTTCAGACCTACATTTTTTTTTTCTTTTTTTTTTTTTGATTAATTGTCTTGTTGAGCACCCAATTTGAGCAACATTTTGCTTTGGATGTGCGTGCTTTGGATCTGATTTTACAGACATACAAATGGTAAAATAGTCAAATGAGTTTATAGGCTGTTCCTTACAATAATACAAATGCTTTTATTATTATGAATTGTTGTACATCAGACAATTTGATCAATTGATTAGGTTCACATGAGCACATTCCTTATCACAAAACACACAATTAATGAAATGGTGAATTCCCTACAACTTTATTTTCACTTTTTGTTTGTGCACAAGCAGCCTATAAACTATCTGAAACAGCATAATTATTCTCAGTGTTTGAATAGCTACTGAATAGCAGCTCCACCCCTCTAACCAAGTGACCGAGCCGCGCAGCGCGCACACGCATTGACAGCAGTCAAACTTTACTCCCGCGTACGCACATCGTCATGGAACTACAGCAAAGCAAAACTTTAGGGGGAATCTTGTTATGCCTTTTGCTTTGCGCTCCCACTGCGCTTCATGAACTGTGTTCCTAATCAATGTGTGTAGACAAATAGAGGAGCAATAAAGTACACTAGATATCCGCAGTGCTCTGATCTTTTATACCGAGATGATGGATTTAACTCAAGGGAATGCGCGAGGAGAGTTCCAGATCAGCCGGTCAACTGTAAGTCCTCTTATAAACAACAACTGATGCTGAGAAGTTACAGTAATCGAATTGAATGCCAACGTTTGCTGTTTGTTCATTGTGGTTGAATAACTTGCAACACGTTAGAAAGTTCAATCACATTTTGTGTACAGTATATAACACGAGTGAAGAACTACCTAATAGTGAAGCTACGTGTACATGCACTGCCATACATTTTTAAGTGCAACCAACTTGGATATTTAAGCAATTTCAACTTAAATTACATTAAACTGACTTAAAAAATGTTTTGAATCTTGTATAACTCTTAAAAAAACGTAACTTATTTTGATGAGTTAAAGCAATGTAAAAACAAATGTTGTCATAACTTATTAGTCATAATTTTCATAGTGTGGAATGGGTATTAATATACCAAATAAAACAATTTGTAATATGCAACTAACTGTAATGTTAAAGCTCTAAATGTTAGCAAATTTTGACAGGTGTTTGAAAAGTATATGTGCAATTTCTGCATTGTGATTTTGTTGTCTTTCAAAAAGGTGGAAGGCTGTTCGAGCAGAGAGTCTTCTCTCTCACTTGAGCTGAGCACGAGGAGGAGGCTGTCAGCGGAGGAGGAAATGTGTGCCGGAAGACCAGCACCTGAAGGCGCAGGAGCCGTGAGCGTCTCGGAATCAGACAGGGACGAGACTAGGCCAGATCTGTGCAAGCAGTGTCAGATGACTGTAGCTGAACTGAGGAGACAAGCCCTCGCTCTGTCCGACCCCGCTTCCTTAAAGGTCAGTGAGCGAAAAGCATTATTAGGATGCCACTGCAAAGTACATCCAAGACAGTGGAAATCTTGCTGCATTTTTTTTTTTTTTACTAATAAAGTTATCTTTCGAGGATCTGTTTTGACTCATGCAGAAATGGATGACTAAGAAGCTTTTGTTAGTCTCAAGAAGCACTTGACTTTCACCTGAGCTTCAAAGCTATGGAAGTTGTTCTCTTTGTCACATTCTGTCACTCTGCTCTTTTCACAGCATTGTGAAAGCCTCACATAAATCAGATGCAATGCAGTGAATGCCTCTTAAAGGCCATTTTTGTGTAAAATCTGAAAAGTTGACACAAATAAGCCCTGTCTTTCTAGTTTTATGACCCTCTTATCAGAAAACTGATATCCTATTCAGGCTCCTATTCACAAAGTTCACCCAGTCATCAGAAGGTTAATCTTTTTACTATACCTTCACAGAGAGCAAATATTTCAACAACCTCTTTTTCAAACTATAGGCTTTGTTGTACTTTAGAATGCTTTCAAGTCATTATTATAATTTGTTTGAAATGCATACAGGCTTGGATAAAAGCGTGATCATGGTTTCACTGCTCAACTTCCTTAAAATGCTGTTTGAAATGTCTCATTGCTGGATGTTGGTTTATGGTCAAACTGGTGATGAAGCCTCATCAAGCCTTGAGTGGGATGGTTGGAGTGAGATGTGAGAAGCTCAGCTGTGTGGCGTGGTGCGCCCCTGTGGTTGCCAATGCAGTAAGTGGATGGGCATGATATACAGAGAGCAATCTGGATGCAAAAATGAACTATTAAGGTTGCACTAAATTGACTGAAACAAATTATTATAATTTGTGAGGTTACATTTCTAGTGTAGATTTTTGGTGCTGTTTAATCAATATCACATGAGCAAGAGTGTTTTTGTGATGAGTGATTCAACTCAACTCATGAAAAGAGTCACTTGTTTCGTTCCTAAATGATTTAGTGCTTTTGCATGAATTATTTGAGTGAATGATTCAATGACTCACTTATTAAGAGAGTTACTTGTTTCATTCCTGAATGTTTTTTTAATTTATGAAAGGATTGAACTAATTAGTTGAATGAATTAATCAATTATGAAACAAGTTTCGTTCCTGAACGAATCCGTGTTTTGGGTGGATGATTTAAAGACAACCACATAAAGAGAGTCATTTGTTTCATATATGAATAAATCAGTGTTGTTGAACAAATCGTTTGAGTGAATGATTCAAAGACTATCTCATAAATACAGTCACTTGTTTCATTTTTTAATGAATCATGGTTTTTGAACAAACCATTTGAATGATTCAAATGACTTTTTTATACATGGGTTTTGACTACCTCATAAAGAAAGTTACTTGTTTCATTCCTGAATGAATCAGAGTTTTTAAACAAATTGTTTAACTGAATGATTTATGACCCACTCATGAAGAGATTTACTTGAGTGAATGATTTAATGATTCACTCATAAAGAGTAATCTGTTTTGTTGTTTATAAGTTTTGATGACTCACTGAATAAATCAGTGTTTTATTAACAAATTGTTTGAGTGATTTAATTAGTGACCACCTCATTAAGAGTGTACATTTTTTCATTACGGAATGAATCAGTGTATTTGAATTAATTGGTTGTGTGAATGATTCAAATGATTCACTCATAAAGATAGCCAGTAGCCACCTGTTTTGCTTCTGAATGCATCAGCATTTTTTAATGATTTTGAATGAAGGACTCCATGACTCACTCATAAAGAGAGTCACTTTCAGAAAGAGTCACTTTAAATTCCCCACCATTAACGCACTCTTTGAATGCTGCTCGACCAATCAGGTTTGAGGCCTGCAACTAACTGTTCTTTATTTTATAAAACCAATACATTTTTATTGGAGAGTAATGGAACATAATCAATCAAATGGAGGACAGAATTCCATACCAGTAATGTATAACAAAAACTGAAAGGAAAAATCAATGATACTTTGAAGTAATTCACAATATCCACCCTTGCATTTCACTTTTCTGAATGCTGGTAAACTGAAGTCATTCGCCATTGTTTGTTTGGGGTGTTTACAGTCTGCTCATTTCACTGTAGATGTGTTATCTGCTCATTCCTAAAGCCAAAAAAATCTCTTTTTTTCTCACAACCTTCCGTTTCTAGAGTTTTCAACAGCTTTCTTTACTTTCACACACTGTTTTCATGCAGAATATGTGAGTGCCAGTTTCTGAGAGTCTGTCGATAGGGGAGGGGCTATTGGAAGTGGCCCATTGTTTTGGGAAACAATGCTTATCTCCCCCCTTGTCCATCGACATTGGGGGGAGAAAACAGTCGAGCGGACTCGCTGTGGAGTCTGTGGAGGAAGTGGAGACCCAGTTGACCTTCATCATGCATTCAAAGTGTTCCTGTATACTCCTCACCAAATTCCCACCACAGTTAAATATAGGCTGTCGACTTTTTATTGTTGTCTGACTTGCTGCTTGGGTTAGCCTCAGGTTTTCCCCCTCCCTTCGCTTTCTTTTGTGGTTGTGTTTCAAGAGAGATCTCATGCTTAGGTAGGATTACAAGCCCTCCGGTTTGCTTTGAACCCCCCCCCTCAAGTTCTCTTCTCTCCAGGTTACCTCAGGGGATAAAGATAGGGCTTTTGTGTGGGTGTGCATCAGTGTTGGTGGATGCGTATGACCTCGTCCCACCCTAAGATGTGTTATTTGGTTAGTACTCACTCATTCTCATCACCAGTGGTTGTCTGAAACCATCCCAAGTTTGGCTGTCCGTTTCACTCCTGCTGTTTGCTCTGTGTGGTCGTCTCCAGGTGTGGGGGATAAAGCGATGGGGTCAAGCCGGAGAGGTCTCTATCGGCCCCTCTGCTGATGGCTTAATGAGACTGTGGAAGTATTGGTCATGGGAGTCCTGCTTTCCCTGCAGTTGGGAAAAGAAAGGATGCTTTGTCCAGCTGGAGATGTGTGGTGGTTACCTGACCTGAACTTAGAGACTCAAGTGATATGGTTCTAGCTGAGAAGCTACAGAGGGTTACTGTTTATCAGCTCCTGCCAAAGTGTGGGTGGCCTGTGGGCTTAAATCCTGGGTTTAAATTGGTTGAGTTTTCATTATTCTTGATTTTCAATTGCGATTCACACCTGCTCCCCCCTCATATGTTCATTATGAAAATTGCTCTCAGTTTGCTGGTAAAGTCTGGGAACTGCAGCACTCAATAAGTTTCAGATATCAGGCTGCCCCAATGACCCAGCTGCACTTCACTGGTTCATACTAGAGCTCATTTATTCCCAGCCAGCTTGTGTTGGCAAGGAGTACTGGCCTCTTAGTCAGTTATTTTTGTGTAATAGCTGACATTTTTTTTTTTTTTGCAGTTTAACTATCCAGTGGCAACATTCAAGTAGGCTTGCAAATTCAGACTTTTGAATATTGGCAAAAAAAAAATTAGGCTGCATAAAGCTGCCATCTGACATCTAAAGTGACGTTAGATTAGTATTATTTAATAAGATTATATATTAATTCAATGACAAAAAAAAAAAAAATTAAAAATTAAAAATTAGTAATAAAATAATACATTTTACTGTAATAAAATTATGATAAAATTATTTTTTTTATAAATTTGTATCATGCATTATATGACGTTTATTGGTTAATTGCTATCTATCTATCTATCTATCTATCTATCTATCTATCTATCTATCTATCTATCTATCTATCTATCTATCTATCTATCTAACACTCACCCTCTCTTTAATAATAGTAATAATAATTAATACATTAATAATAAATAATAATACACATTTATAATATCTCATCTATATCTACTATGTACACAGTGTGATGGTTTAATAAAACTAAATTAGATTCAAATAAATGCACAACAGTAGTAGTCTGCAAATGATGCAACTTAATGGCACTAAATTCTCAGCTTTTGGCAAATTGAATGATAATTTTATCCTCAGAGGGGCAAAATGTAGCAGCCCGGTACCTTGTAAATATTACTTTATTTCCAATGGGTGTACTATGAAAGGCTGAGGCTAATACGCAAACTTTAGATAAATATGTGAAATGTATGTCTCGTAAATTGATGTATTGGCAAGTCCAGCAAAGCAAACTATTCAGAAGTGAAATCCTCATGGAAAAAACTTAAAAGATGGTAAAATCTTAAAATTTGCTCCTGAAAAAGTTCCTTCCAGGAAATGCATGGTCAGCACAGCAGCCCGGCGTGTGACAGGCCGTTTCTTTACAGTCTTCTGCCAAGCACACGCTCACAGGTGGCAATTAGTCTTCCTTCACGCCCCACAGCTTTTAATGGCTTCACTCTTTTTCACCAGGTTTGCTTTCAGTCCTCGCCATCCTTTGTTTTATTATTTATTACCAGTGATTCCCTCGCCTGATATCAGTGAGGAATGGTCTCTTCTCTTCAAACAATAAAGAAGCTCTCCCCTCAGTAGTTCATTCACTTCAATGTCAGGGCACTTAACACCTGAACAATGCCTGAGGATGGAATGCCTGGAAGCTTAACACGGGACAATGGACAAAGACTTCATTGCCTACAATGATTGGCACTTAACTAGTCACAAAGCTCTAGCACATTACCCAAGACTCGCAATTTTAAAAAATGGCCGGCGTTAACCCTAAATCATATGTCCGGCTACGATAACCATTAACCGTTGAGAATTAATCTGAGACGTCTAACGTCAAACTCTTTCACTCAACTGGCCGTCTGCATCGATTACAGGATCATTCAACAAAATTTAAGGGCATTCGCACCTGGGTTAGAACAATCTAGCGGTATGGAATGTGGCGTTCCCCATCCCATTATTGTGATGATGGACTACAAGGTATCACGTTTAATAAGATGAATATGCGCTTCGGGGCGGCCGTTATTTCATCTCCATTGTCCAAAGAAAGGCACTGAAATGGCTGTCATCAATTATAATGACCACTACAGTTCTAAGGGTCTATAAGCTCTCTGTTGTGACATGTAAGAAGTTTAAAGTCCGTTCACAGGGCAGGTCGAAAACACCTGCATCCCTCCATCCCTCCATCCTTCAAATGCTGTGTGAAACCTTAGATGATGGTTGTAATGAGAATACTTAGCTCTCATTTGCTGTCAGTCATCTCCTTGAACTCTCTTGTGACCAGACCTCCAAACCCCCCCCCCCCGGGAGGATCATCTAAAACAAAGCTAGATGGATTTGCAGTTTGCCGTTTTCATTTCGAACACTTAACCCCTGCAGCTGTGTGTCTATATGTGCGTATGAGCGACACTGGGGCTTTAACTGCTGCATGAAAGGTCAGTGTGTTGGTCTGCTATGGGATAAGAATCATAACAAAGTATGAAAATGGGTGGACCGTGCCTGATTAGACTACATTGTTTTGGACAATAAAGATGGAGATCTTTTAAAGGGCATTGGCTAATTGTCTCATTCAATTTGTTGTTGCGTAAGCCACTTAGATGTTATATTGTATGCCAGGGCTCAGGAGAAGTATTATGAAAAATCTCTGAGGTATAGACAGGCTTGAAAAAACGTGACATTTTAAAACGATTCCAGTTTAAAAAGCACTCTACGTATACACTCTTCAAAATAATGGTTCCAAAAGAGGGTTTTCACAGCAATGGCCTTAAAGAACCATTTTGTGTTCCTCAAAGAACCTTTCAGTGAATAATTTTTTTCTTAGTGTGAAGAACATTTTAATAATCTGAAGAACCTTTTTCCACTCACTCTTAAAAATGAAGGTAAAAAAGGTTCTTTATGGTGTTCTTTGTGGAATCCAAAATGGTTCTTTATGGCATTACTTTGAAAACTCCCTTTTGGAACCTTATTTTTAGAGTGTATACATTTTTCAGGTTCCATGGATGTAAAAGGTTCTTCATGGAACCATAGGCCCTGTTTACACCTGATATTAAGATGCATTTTGGTCAATTGGATCACAAGTAGACGAGGGAGACACATTCCCGTCTCTTTTGTCCACTTTCATCCACTTCTGTCCTGATTTCTTCGAGGGGAGGATCTATGTATGTAAATGTATGGGCTTCTTTCAGATCTTTCAATCTAATGGACAAAATAAGCTCATGCAATTTACATATGAACGCGACCGGAGATGGAAAAACACAGAGATCATCAGCTTTCATTTCTACTCTGACAGCCGCAAGATCACGCTGAACGCTGTGAGTGTGTGTTAGAAATCAGGAATGGTGAGAGAACATTGTGCTTGGTAACTTTTTCGTCAATTCAAACTTGGGTCTTCAACTAACAAAGTTCAAATCCCGCCTGGCTAGCGCGCTTCCCATAATGTTTACGCGTTAGGTCGGTAGGCAGAGAGTAGGCATCTTTTGTGGCTGTTCGACACATGAGCGTTTACACTACGAAAGCAATCTGGTCGAATGTGTTTTCGACTACCTCTGGAAGTGGTCGAAAGTGGACAAGCTCAAAACGTTTTCGACCCCGTTTAAACCTGTATTTAGCTTCGTCCACTTGTGATCAGATCGACCAAAACACCTCTTAATACCAGGTGTAAACAGACTCATAGATGCCAAGAATGTTTGACTTTTTATAGAGTAAAATGCGTCAATAAGCCTGACGTTGTCATGAGCTCATCTGAATTTTCAGGTTACTTAATAAAGTGAAATCTGTCAAGAAGCCTTTTGCTTTCATGAGTTCAAATATGAGTGCATGCCCAACGGCATTGTTGGGATGTTTATTCCAAGGACATCAATTATTTCCTCACACCCCTACCAGAGAAAATCTCTCGGTTCTCACGAGAAGCGAGGCTGGTTTGAAGTGGAGTTGAAGGTCTACTGGAAGTCCTGGTTCGACTTGCTCGTCCCATTCTTCACTCTTAACCCTGCAGGGAAGTATTGCCTTGCACATGCCAGAGCAGTCACTATAAATCACTCAGTTTTATTGCCTTTATTAGTTTCTCATTCAATTCTCCTCCTGTGCACTTTTCTCGTACTTTCATATGCTCTGAGTTTACAAGAAATTCAAAGGCGTTTATCAGAACATAATAACAGGAGACTTGTGACGAACATGGGGGCGGATGGCATCCAGCAAACATTCTTATGTCAACCTTAACCTGATTCCTTGAATTGTCTTTTCGTTACGTGTCTCTGATGTTATTTGAAAGAAAAGCATTTTATGATTAATGGGTTAATGACATAAGAAAATAACTTCTTTTTTTTAAACACACATGCCAAGTTCTTAGAAAAGTTGACATTTTTAATGTATTTATTTCACATGTATTTATTTTAAATGTAAACATTATTTTGTGTGTGTGTATATATATATATATATATATATATATATATATATATATATATATATTTATTTATTTTTGGTCAGAAATTAAAAACATGTTCATCATAGAAGAGTTGTATTCAAGTTATTGTTCATATGATTTGCATTTTAATGCATTTTTGAATTAATCAATTTAATAGATCAGTGACACTGACTCTAATGCAAATACGTTCATATAATTCAGAAAATATACCCTAATCCCTATACCAAGACAGCATGACTTTTTAAGCTGGTCAGCTAATGTGAAACTGTCAATACTGGTAGCGTTTTGATACCAAATGGTGAGTTTGAATAATATTTAACAGCATGCGTCCGTAGCCCTGGATTCACTCACCTCTTCTGAACCTTGACGTTTTATGCATGCCACTCTCGTCTTCCTCTTAAACTTTCAACTCGACATCGACCATTGGAAAACCAGAATGTAAACCACAGAAAATGATGGTTTGAGAGATGAGAGAGCCAAGTACTACACTGCATTATTGATGTTTACTCCGGTGAGCATCTGATTACTATCTGATTCTCAATCAGCGAGTGTTTAAACTCATTGTTTGCTTCCGGGCTGTTTCACTGTAAAGCTGTGTGTTCAGCTGATATGACTATGATAAGCTCTTCCTAAATTGTTTTATTCTCAGTCTCAGGCTTTTGACGTTGAAACAAAGCACTTGTTTTGCATTTGTGTCTCTTAGGGCATGCACTGATGCTTGCATATATATATATATATATATATATATATATGAAGAGTTCAGATGCAAAAGCCTCTAAGTGCCATCTGAAATTTTCTTCTAGAATGATCATTTTTATCAAGCTCGAATATTTAAGTTCAGTTGTTTCACTTAAATGACAATTAATAGGTCATTTTCATTGCTATTTAAGTGAAATTAGTGAAC
Organism: Leuciscus leuciscus; assembly: GCF_965113295.1. Classification (NCBI taxonomy): domain Eukaryota; kingdom Metazoa; phylum Chordata; class Actinopteri; order Cypriniformes; family Leuciscidae; genus Leuciscus; species Leuciscus leuciscus. The sequence goes on from NC_138741.1 coordinate 8,299,649, forward strand.
TTAAATATACAAGCTTGATAAAAATGATCATTCAAAAAGAAAATTTCAGATGGCACTTAGAGGCTTTTGCATCTGAACTCTTCATATATATATATATATATATATATATATATATATATATATATCCTAACAAATTTCCAAGGAGGTAATTTGCATATTGAGACTTTGACCTATTTACTGTTTTATGTAAATTGTTCAGACATGTTTGGAGCTGTCAAATATAAATCATGAAGCACTTGAAATTCCTATTTTGTCCTCTAGAGGCATATGGGCTTCTTTTTTAAATGCACACTTGACCAGTGGTTTTATAGAGGGACTTGAGCTGGTGAAAGTGGTTTTATCTTTTGCCAGTCAAATCCGTTTCTCAATTGAACCTATTTTCAAATGTATCTACTGACTTTTATTTTCAACAGGAGAAGTTAAATAAATTAAATGAATTGTGTATTTGTTATAACAGACAGTAATATAACTACAGTGGCCACAAAAGCATTTGGACACATAATAATAAAAAAATAAAACAATCTCTAACTTCACTTTTTGCAGTGACTTCCAAGCAAATATCTTTGATATTTTCCAAAAATAATTTTATTTATTTATTTATTTATTTATTTATTTATTTATTTATTTATTTATTTATTTATTTATTTATTGTGTGAAATATTTTGCTCGAAATGTGTGCTTTATTTATTTATTATACCACTTGGTTATGATAGTTTCTGTGGCATTTATAAGTTGGGGACAAGTTTATGTACAGAAAAGTGTAGCACAAAGTTCAAAGTTCAAACACTACTGGATATGCAGTGAAAAAGATGTCAGAGAAAAAAAAGAGTTCACACTGGCCAGTTTACAGCCGTACAGTGCGTGCAGAATTATTAGGTACGTTGATTTTCCGATCATATTTTTTTTCCAGGCACATTTTACCAATTCCAAACCACATTAATCTTAATAACTACAATTAATTTTGTATTTAATCATTTATAAGTGATATATAATTGTTCATTAAGGCTGGAAATGAAAAACACCTTATATTCAGGTGTGCATAATTATTAGGCACGTTTTCCTTTACAGATAAAATAAGCCAAAAAAGAGATTTAACTCAGAAATTAACTCAAAATTATTAAATCCCCATGAGAAGGATACAATACTAATGCAATACTAGAAATTGCAGTTAAGGCATGACCATTGGAAAGTGAAATACTCATTGGGTCAGCAGGGTCAGACAAATACAGGTGGATAAGAAAAGACTCATGTTAACTGCAAAATAATTAAGAATTAAGGTGAAGAATTAAGTGTGAAACCATCAGGAACCCTTAAGTCTCCAGCGCCACCATTTTCCAGAACTGCAACCTACCTGGAGTCTCCAGAAGAGCAAGGTGTCAGGATCTCAGAGACTTAGGTTAGGTAAAGAATCCTAAAAATGACCCCCACTTTATAAGAATCACAAGCTGAAGTGTAGTAAAATACATGAAGACTGTTTTTTTATAGACTTTATAGACAGACAGAATGAGAGTGACTCTTGAAGGACCAGCACCACATCCTCTTCTACCACTATTTGAAGAATTCATCTTCCAGAATCTGACAGTAAGTTTTGGGAGTTCATTTTTAGTCTCCCAAAACGTATTAAAACGTATTCTGGAAGATGAATTCTTCAAATAATGGTGCACACCTGAATATAAGGCGTTTTTCATTTCCAGCCTTCACGAACAATTATATATCACTTATAAATGATTAAATACAAAATGAATAGTAGTTATTACAATTAATGTGGTTTGGAATTGGTCAAATGTGCCTGTAAAAAAACAATATGATCAGAATATCAACGTGCCTAATAATTCTGCACGCACTGTACTTTCTCTTTATTCTGTATTTTATCCCAGGCTGCCAACAGCCAGAGGAAACTTCTCAGTGTTGTAGGGTGTGACACAGGAAACCGGCTGAAGAGGGCTTGAGCTGAAGGCTGTGTAACTGTGTGTGCATAAATGCTCGAGTGCATTGGCATATGTGTGGTGTCAGACTGTTTGGGAATCCACACGACTGTGTGGAATCTGTGTGGAAAAAGAACATCCAGGAATGTTCCATCCAACGTAATTGCTATTGTCTGTCATTCCTCTCTCTGTCCAGTCCTGCCCGCTATTACAGTAAATGTCAGGCGGACTGCATGCTACTAGCAGACATAAGCATGTGGCGTACCGAACCGGCTCTGGATATTGAGATTTGATCACATCTGGCCATCAGCTGATCAGTGTATTGTCTCTTTGATTTAGTGATAAAATAGCACTAAAAAGGCGTGGACACAGTCATTTTTTGCGGCTGACCTTATTGCATAATGCATTTGTGGGAGTTTCCCTTTCAGATGCAAAATTTATGGGAGGAGAATATTTATATGAATCATGCATGGTGATTTACTAAGGTTTGCGCTAGTCAATGTACTGGTATTTGCACCATTATTTACTGCCCCAAAGAGCATTTCTTAACCCAGATGCTAATTTGCGTTTATCATTATGGAAGTTATCTGGCTGTGTCTGTTTTTTATTTTATTTGCGCGTCCTCTGTAGATCACGCTCAGAACTTTCCACGCCCATCTGAGCTTTTTCCGAATTGCGCTCTCATGCTAATTTGTGTGGTTAATTGTGTGGTTAATTATTTGCTTCAGAGCATTAAAAAACTTTTGGCCTAAATCTGGCTCAAAGTGTTTTCATGCTCTGAAGCAAATAATTCACCACACAAAAGAGATTGTGACTAGCACCAAAAACATCATGTCTGTCTTTTTTCTTAAGTTCAGATGACATAATATGTGAATAGAATAGAATCTTAAGTTATCACGACATAACCGCTGTAGCCTATTTGACATGATGTCGCCACACAAGGACATTTGCTTTTGAGCAATCAGAGGTTAAGTGCCTTTCTAATGGTCCATTGATGATGGCTCACTTCTTGTAGAGATTAAACTAGAAGCTACACAACAACACCCTCATGTTAATGTTAATAACCCCATGAAATCAAAATGGCAGTTTTGTGGCTTTTAATCTATCTCTGTGAGATTTGAGCTAATCTATATGCTAGTGTACAACTAAAAGATTTTTTTAGGTTTTAGCTCTTGGCACTTTTAGCTGATTGTACAGTCCAGTCTGCAGCTCCTCTTTGGGCCACCAGAGGGAACCTTCACCAGCATTCAGTCATTTCCTTCCTCTAATTTGTCTGAAAATCGCTCCCTGTACCCTTATATAGTGCACTATTTGAGGGGATAGCTATTTGTAGTGGTGTCCAAAACCATTGTGGGCATTATCAAGTGCACTCATTCAATTTCATAATGCACCTCAACAAGTGCACAACGGCTGTTCACTCAACACCCGGTTGCTGGAGAATACTTGTGCACTGTTAGCTTCGTGCTGAATGAATTCCCACGTCTTGATATAAGATTGCATCTGCAGCACATCACGTGCACTCAGTGTCCGAATTTGCTCACTCGTTTTAATTACTTGCTGTATTAGTGAAGTAATGTAGGGAATATGAGGCAATTTTGGATACTGCCAATTGCTGCCAATTTTAATTAGCTATTAGCATGTTTAATGTCACCATGAAATCAAAATGGATGATCAAAATTCATGTGTCCTCGTAATCTTTGATCAAGATAACTTCCCTTCCCTTTTGCAGCTCATCTCTTATCTTATGACACGTTTACTGGCATGAGGGCGGGACAACCTGTCACTCACATGAGATCCACCAATAGCAAACCACAACCATCCAACCATCTAATCGATTCCTGATGGACGAAATCAAGTCCCACCCTACATTTTTTCTTGTTTGAGAAGCTGTTTCAATCGGATGTATGTCACAATAGAAAAGAAAAGACCATCACAACTTCGGTGCTGACTTTTACAGATTGTGACATACTCCAGTTCACCAGAGGGAATATTTACAGGAATTCTAGGAAGTAATTTGTCTCCCTCCAATACATCTGACTAGCAATAACAAATAGCTAATGATTCCAAGCTAGTGATTAAAAAAAAATTCTGTTAGCTTTGAGGTCATAACTTGTGTATGACTGAAAGTTTACTTTTTTAAATATTTTTTATTTTAGCTTTTAGCGCTTAGTAATTTTGGCAGATTGTGACAGCCTCCTCAACCATCTCCATTCCACCAGAGGGAACCTTCTACAGACTTCTGTGAAATCTCCATCTAATGCACCTACGCCTGACTAGCAGTAGCAAATAGCTAAAATGTTAATAAGGCCAAACAAAAGGGATTGATGAGATTTGCAGCCTCTGTTGAAAGAACATGGCTACTGCTTTCAGACTTGCCATGACTAGAGATGGAAGAAACAAAGCTTTTCAAAGCTTTGAATCATTAGAACCAATTTCTTCGCAAAATGATTCACTGTTTCGAAGCGTTCGAAATGCAACACGCTGGTGACCCCTGCTGGTCTTTTTACTTTACTTCAATTCCACCAGCCCCGTTCAGCAAGAGCCCTGGTACAGGTTGCGAAAGATGTCAACAAACCGAGATGGGATTTCGTAAGCCTGCGCAAAGCATTCTCGGTGCACCGAATGAAAGGCCTTGACAAAATCGATAAAGTTCTGCTGCTGGTCAGAACACTGTAAATGCAACAAAAACTCAGACCAAACATGCATAAAAACAGCTTTTACAAACCCATTGCAAATGTTTCATTCAAAGTAAAATCCACCAAATGCAATTAACTAGTCATCTAATGATATTAATATTACTGTAAGTATCTGATTATGTTCTTTTATCAATTTTCAGGGCTTGTTTTGTTTGTTCCATGGATGGCTCAGCTAAACAGGCCAATAAGAGACTATATACTACTATTAGTCCTATTAATGTCTTATTAAAACGTCTACAAATGTATACAACTGATCAGAGATCAGGGCTGGGTTTCCCGATAACGTTGTCTCTTAGCGCGCTACGAAGACTTAAGATATAACTTAACTGAAGGTATATCATTTCTAGGTGTGTTCCCAGAACCATACCTTAGGAAGCTGCTTAAGATATACCTTCTTACGTGCGACGTTACCTGGTGCTGTCCGTGGTGATGGTGCTGAATTGGTTGATATTGACGGCTCGAGAATCAATTAGGGCGCTTTCACACTTGGTTCGATTGCCTGTTCCGAACCTGAGTTCGATTGCTCCCTCCTCCCCCTGCCCCCTGCCCCCGATGGACTGTGTTCACATTATATTATTTCTATCCGAACCGCGGTACGCTTGCGTCATCAGGCTGCAGCTGGCATAATGGTGTTGCTTGGTAACCGCGAATGAAAAGGCGCCCAAATGGATAGACTTGCTCGGTTGACATTTGTTCTTCTTTTTTTTTTCAAACGTTTCAAAGACAGTGGGCTGTCCGCCGAAGACACATTATACGTCATCAATAGCGGTTCACTTCCGCGGTTTGGTTTGATTGCGTTCATATCAGCAGCGAACCGTACCCGAGTTCACACGAACCGTACCCCAGACCACCTTTTTAATCGGACTCAAGTACGGTTCGCGGGTGCGCACCCGAGTTCGGAAGACAGCGTTCACATCATCCAAACGAACCGAACTCTGACGTCATTCGAACCCGGGTGCGCACCAAAAGTGCTAGTGTGAAAGCGCCCTTATTCTCTTGTGCAGGGGCTGTTTCACTGCGTTATGTGAGAAAGCGGTGTTCTTTATAAAAGAAGCACTTTAGAAATAGTTGAAATTGCATTTATTAGGACTCATGGGATATTATACAAAATAATCCAAACTATAATAGCCTAGCCTACATATTTAAAAACTGTATCACATTGCTGCCATAATAACTATTTAAATTTTTTACGAGCTTTCTTCTCTTTCCCATTTTTGTTCGCTGAGGTGGAGCTGCCATGAAATATTGTTTTTGTACTTTCCAGCATTTCAGTAATAAAAGTGTACATCTTCCTTACGGTGCTCGGCAGTGATCAAAAAGGATTTAAACAGTGAATTTTGAATCTCTTCTTGTAAACTCAGAGATGTGGATTCAGACGGCAATTAAATCACCACACGACCTGTTTGTCAAAAAACAGTTGGTACTAATTTGGCCGGGGATATTTACGTGGGTTGAGTGAGAACAAACACTGATATTATGGATTCGGGCGGCACTAAAATCACCGACTTACCCCTGTAAATGTTTAAAATACCGTATACGTATACGAGCAAGAAACAATTAGCGTCCGAATAGGACTTAAAGGCAGGGTAGGTAGGATTTTTCAAAAAAAAAAAACATTCCAAATTGGTTTAAACTGTCTTTATATACCAATACATAATTAAAATGTAAGTACTCTGAAAAAGAGAGTATAAAAATCGAGTGTCTGTAGACCTCTCACGACTGTTGTAAACACAGCTAATTATTTCCATTCACTCCACCCCCTCCCTTCTGAGCTCCTTCCAAAGCCACGCCCCCAAAACACATGAACGCGCGACACCAAACGCTGAGGCTCAGCTGGAAAACGCATTTATTTACTTACTTACTTACTTATTTATTTACCTGAGACGAGTGGAGAGGAAGGAGCGCAGTGCATGCAGCGACATCATGTCAGAATCACATGTAATATAAAATACCTAACTTTATCACTATAAATATAAACAAATAAGATGGCTTTTAGTACTCACTATCAAGCTAGCATTTCGATACTGGTAAAGTTTAAAATATATTTTGTTTGATTCAGTAACGAGCTATATTTATAGGTAACGAGCTATATTTATAAGGCAAAGCTAAAAACAGGTTGCATTGATACACGTTTTTCCATTACCATCAGTTACACTGTGATGAAGGTGAATTTCGTGTAAGATTCATAACATACTGTATACGGTGTTTTGCATGTAAGAGTTTCCATGATGAAAACATTGTTGACTCTGATGAGGACTACACTCCGAAGACAAGTACCGCATCGTCGGTTCGAGGACAGGTCTGGGGTCGACGGTGAAGCGAGGAAGTCGTTCAAGAGTGCGGGCAACCAGGGTCCGAGGACGTAGTTTTTGCCTTGTTTGCCTTCGCTGACTGCATATGCAGGTGCTTTGAATTTTTAATGCTCTTTCTCTGCCATAATTTTACTCTTCGTAGGTTCCGCGCCTCTCTTGCACTCCTCAAATCAAACGGGTGCGCGCGCATATGGGCAGATCTTGAAGCAACAGTGGTGGTAGCCATGGTTGCGAGAGAGAGAGTGACAGTCGCCCAAACCAATCAATTGTTTCGTCCCGGATGGAAATAATGAGCTGTGTTTATTGCAGATTAAAAGGTCTACAGTCACTCGATTTTTATACTCTCTTTTTCAGAGCACTTACATTTTAATTATGTATTGGTATATTAAGACAGTTTAAACAAATTTGAAAAAAAGTTTTTTATAAAAATCCTACCTACCCTACCTTTAACTGACAGTTGCCTATGCTTTCACTGGCATTTAAAAGCGCTCTTTAATTAAATTAATTATATTATATATAATAATATAATAAAAAATCTAACAACAATCAGTGTAATGACAATTTTATTCTTTGCATGAAAACACTTGAATTAGCCTAATTGAACACTGTCTGGGTGTATTAAAACTTCAGAATTATATTCGTATAGACCTGCAACAGTGATAAGGTAAAGCTAAGAGTGGTCTAGACCAACCTTCCGAATCTATGACTTACAGAAGGTATACTTAACTAAGATTGTTTCGGGAAACACGTATCATCGATAAGGTACAGCTTAAGGTGTAACTTAAGAACGACGTAGCGTTAAGAAGGTTTCGGGAAACTTAGCCAAGGTAAAAACCATAGACACTTGTTTAATGGTTCACCACTGGGGAGCCATCTGAGTGACTCCACATGATTCGAGAGTTCACAAAGATCGTGGTGAACTATTGAAATTTAGAAACGTTTCGAAATGATGCCGCGTTTACTGAAATCACGTGAGTTCGGCTGTTTGATTCATGCTCCTAACCACTGATTCGCAAAAAAAAAAAAAAAAGATTTGTAAAGGTTTCGAAGCAGAGTTTCGAAATAGCCCATCACTAGCCATGACTGGATACCATTTAACAAACCTGAACAACTGTAAACTCCTTTGGAAGGAAGGACTCTGCATCATTATGGCTACTCTGGCCTTGACATCAGTGTCAGTGTCTGCTGGTCAGTGGGTCAACTGTCAGCACAAACTGTCTTTGTATTGTTGGCATACGTGTAAGTTTGGCTGGATCCCCATGGTGTTTGGCTTGGCATGTGTAAGCATGAAATGAGAGAGTGTGTGTGATGCCCTTATTTATTCTCCATTCTGCAGAACTCATTGTGATATGTGGGCCCCATAAATCTGCGCATGGAAATGCCAGTCAAAGTTCACACCTAAGTTCATTTCATGCTTCACTGTCTTCCTCTGTGTGTGTGGTGCAGCATGTTATCGTGTGAGTCTGTGTGTGAGATTTTGCATAAAAATATGCTGGTTTATCATAGAATGATAATCGTTTATTCTTTTTGTGTTTGAGCGTGTGTGCGTGTTCAGAATTGATTCAAGCTCTTCTATGATAACTGTGCTATGAAAAGATTTTTCTCAAAGATGGAAGATTTAATCAGCCATTACAGTAAAAAATGATTTGTCTTACCTTTGGTGACAGGATTGACTGGGTTAAACAAAAGCCACTGCTTCCAGTTCTTTGTCATTTTGGATAATAGTCTGGTTCAGAGGTTCTCAAACTTTCCTGGTAAAACCAAAAATTGTGGACCACCCCAGCACCTCAGAACAATTACTAGTTTTAACTTCAAAATCATAAAAAATGTATATATATAAAAAAAGAAAGTTTAACAGTTAGAAACTCTAACAGACAACAGAAAAATGTATTACAAATTTATGTTTATACAGTCAGTTCGTTTTTGTTATGAATTGATATATCAGTCAATCAATTAATGAACAGGTATGTGCTTTTGATAAGAAATTATTTTCACATTTTTGTAATCAGGCAATGAATTTGCCAACCATTTTGAATCTTTTATGGACCACATTTTGAAAACCTCTGGTCTTGTCACTTGGGAAGACATGCAGTAATGTAATTTCCTCTCAGATAATCTTCAACTACTCTTACTTTAAAGTTTCTGACTCTTGAGTGCGTTTCAGCTAGTTCTCTGTTTCCGCCACAGTAAAAAGTTCATCACCTAATTTAGTCTATTACTGTCATCGTATGATAAATCGAGACTTCCTGCGATGATCTTCTAATCTCTGTTTTATAGGCTTGCAATTTCATGGCATCTGGCTTCTTCTCACATTTTGCATAAATAGACTTTTTATGACAAAGAGCGGATAAGAAATCGCTTCTGTTTTCTTGTTGTGGTTACTATCTGTTCTTTCATCTATAGTGAGTTTCTTTTATGTGATGGACATGTAAACCTTTGATAATTTGTAAGATAATGTGTAACATAGTGGAAGATCACACTTTATTATAAAAGGCTTATTATGAATAATGGCCTAATGCTCTTTGAACTTTGATTAGAGCAGATGACGGTAGGAGTAATGAATCACTTGCATGTCTTTGAGTGCTGTGAGAGTGCCAGATCTTTGCCCTTGTTTTGTTTTCCCCCTTGGAGGCAAGGGTTGGTCACAGTTCATATACCGACAAAGAGAGTTTTCTAAACCAGTTCCTGCAATTTACATTTTGTTCTTTTGACTATTCTGATAAAACCTGGGAGGTTATGCTCCTCTAGACCTAAAGATGTCGTCAAGAACCATCTTTAACTTTTGACTTTAAACTTGGTTTAAGAATCATTTACCGTAAAACATGCCAATCTACAAATAATTTAAACTGCAGTCAAGACAAAATGTTGATAAGATACTCATGCTACTAGCAGCCATCAGTAGCTAACTGCTTTGAATGTTACAAAGCACTGAAAATTCTCAATAGAAACAAAATACAACAACTAGCAAAACACCCCAATTGAAATAAAGGAGTCGGAATCACAGTGACAATTAGCATTTAGCTATTAGTGGTGGGAGAAAAAAATCGATCCAACGATGCATCACGATTCTCTCTCCAACGATTCTGGATCGTGCGATGACACTGAGTTTGCTTTAGAAACACCCGTCTTCTGCTTGCTAACAATTCCTCACACACGTACACAACTCGAACCTTCCGTAAAATAATCTTTCATAAAGTTCGGAAAGGTTGAAGCGAATTACAAGGACATTCACAGGCTTCATTGCACAGGATGCGCTGTGAGAGACGCGCGCTTGCACTTAAAGGGATTAAACGGACAGGTCAAACCACATTACTTCTTATATTTCAAAAGAGATCCGAGCGTGAATGCAGCTTAATAGATCTCCCGCAGTCTATGTCATAGTAAAATACAAAAGTACGATGAAGAAAAATCACTCACAGTTCTTGAATGGAAAATGTTCAGATAATCTTAAATACTGAAAGCACTCTTTGTTTGTTGTTTGTCATGTTTCTATGCTCCTCTTTATTATTTGCTACTTGCTTGTATGGTTTGAAGTTATATAAGTTTAAAATTCTTAAAATACAACTGTTTTAATTTGTAATTATAAAAAAAAAAAAAGTACTTAATTACTTATGTAAACTAATGAATTAATAAGGGGGGAAAAGTAAATAAAGAATCGATCTGGAATCGGATCGTGACCTCCAGAATCGGAATCGGATCGGACCGTGAGGTGACTAAGATTCCCACTTCTATTAGCTATATATTTTGCCATAAAACAGACCTTAAATGTTTGTGAATCAGTGATTCACTTTTTTGAACTACTTCATTTACATGAACTGTCTGAATGAACCGTGTTTGGAGAGCATGTTTGATTATTTAGCTAGCTTTGTTTCAAAGACAGAGATGTAGCATTTTGCTATGCTAAAGTGCTGCTTGTTAGAAAAAACTAGCTTGTTACTTGAAAACTTGGGACAAATGTCATCTTTATAATGTCAGTGCCACAGTAGACTGCATGTTGGCCTGTAATTGCCTCTCTTGCTAGTGTTCTGTATAACCCAATCTGTTACCATGGCCTTGCTAATGATGCCACAACAAAAGTAGCTCTGTATTAGCCCATCTGTTACCATGGCACTATTTATGATGTCAAAAATCCACCGTCCTTCTCGTAGCCTGAGGTTACTACAGCGGGCTTTTATGATGTCAGATTGCAGCGTGGTCCTGGAGAGCTTGTGTTTTATCCTTGCAGTGTGTCAGCTAGTTTACTTCACAGCTCCCTTTATGAGCCCCACTCCTATCTTTCCCACAGACATCAACCACTCTCCGGTCCTCTGTGTAGAAGCTAGTCACTTTTGGACACTTAAACAGCGCAGCCGGGAGTTTCACACAGGACTGTGAAGTCGCAGCCTTAAAACAGTTACAGTTACAAGTTGCATGTTATCCCTGTGGTCATTCCATTAAAGGAGGAGTTTAATTATCAGTGACGCAGCAATTAATGTCCGCTTGTTATGCTAGTAAAGGGGCAATGGGTGGTGTTGAACAATCTCGTGTTCTACTTTCCCACACTATCTGAGCCAGCAGCCATTGATAGAGTTTTTTTGTCTTTTTATTTTTTTGGAAGTGCAGTTAGTTTTAGCAGTTGAGGAAATTGAGGAAACAAACAGGAATTGAAATTAAAATTATTTGAAATTCATGTAAATATTTTTATTTTATTGTCGAGACTTTAAATGTTGGCTTAAGAAAGCCTTGTTTGAAAGTTTTGAAAAAGGTCTTTAAGTTTGCAGGTTTATAGGATAAACCGTTGGATGGATATATATATATATATATATATATATATAGATAGATAGTAGGGGTGGAACGGTACACAGAAGTCACGGTTCGGTTCATACCTCGGTTCAGACATCACGGTTCGGTACGAGTTCGGTACAATGGAGGGAAAAGCAAAACAAAAATGCAGAAGGCAATTTTTTTTATTGTGCATGTCTCAGGCTGTACCACCTAGTGTCATACAGTCTCTCCCCTGAGCTAGCTGCAACAGCCTGCCCTGAAGTGTGTAAAGTAAGATGTAAACAAAATAAGACAATCAAGAAGATGCTTGAAAATAAAGCATCTCTTATTTATGTGTGGACGCACGAGCGTGAGGGTGTGGGCAGATGTCGTCATTGCGGTGTGGGCGGTCGTGCGCGTTGGTTTTTTATATTGAACACCGAGAACGTAACAAAAACAGAATATACATCTACAATGGCATTTAGAAATACAGATAAATGAGTATTACGCAAGGCACATGTCAGTCAAATAAATGGATAATGACAAAAGAAAATTCAGTGCACGGCTTTTTAGCGCGCTCGGCTCCGCATCCGAAGACGCACGACTTCGAGCCAAATCTGGCCGAGCATGTACATCTCACAGCACCGGCACCCAGTTCTTGCGTCTAAATTAGTTGCTTACATTAACAAAATGAGCCTACAATAGCAGACATAAGTCCTTTAAATAAAAATAAATGGCCATGTTTTATAAAAAGGTTCACAAAACTAAATAAAAATGTTTAGAAATTATGTAAGATAACGTTAATTTAGTTGTAGGTTACGTTCTCATATCCATTTTTTTTTTCTAATGTCACAAGTAATAATCTGGTTTACTGCTTTACACGATTCTTTTGAAGTGTGGTTTTGGTAAAATAAACATTCACGAGTGTACCTTACTTCTGACCGCTGATTCCTGATGGTTTAGAGGACAGTTACACCGAGTCGCACCCTGTCGTTTCAAAGAATAGTACACAGTGCGAAGTGTAAATGCCTCGTCCATTTGGGGAGGCGCGCACGCGGTCAGCGGAGGCTCGTACTGCGGAGGCAGGCGAAAGTATAAACAAACCTAGTTTAAGGCGGGGCTACAGATTAGGTGTCCCTAAAGAACCCGTATCTAACAGTAGTTCCGCGTTACATTAATTAATTTGCACGCAAGTTTTATTTATTTTTATACCGTGTATTCTCCGTGTAAATTCATGCACCGAACCGTGACGCCCGTACCGATTCGGTTCAATACGAATACATGTACTGTTCCACCCCTAATAGATAGATAGATAGATACAGTGGGGAGAACAAGTATTTGATACACTGCCGATTTTGCACGTTTTCCCACTTACAAAGCATGTAGAAGTCTGCAATTTTTTATCATAGGTACTCTTCAACTGTGAGTGACGGAATCTAAAACAAAAATCCAGAAAATCACATTGTATGATTTTTAAGTAATTAATTTGCATTTTTTTGCATGACATAAGTATTTGATACATCAGAAAAGCAGAACTTAATATTTGGTATGGAAACCTTTGTTTGCAATTACAGAGATCATACGTTTCCTGTAGTTCTTGACCAGGTTTGCACACACTGCAGCAGGGATTTTGGCCCACTCCTCCATACAGACCTTCTCCAGATCCTTCAGGTTTCGGGGCTGTCACGGGGCAATATGGACTTTCAGCTCCCTCCAAAGATTTTCTATTGGGTTCAGGTCTGGAGACTGGCTAGGCCACTCCAGGACCTTGAGATGCTTCTTACGGAGCCACTCCTTAGTTGCCCTGGCTGTGTGTTTCGGGTCATTGTCATGCTGGAAGACCCAGCCCCAACCCATCTTCAATGCTCTTACTGAGGGAAGGAGGTTGTTGGCCAAGATCTCGCAATACATGGCCCCATCCATCTTCCCCTCAATACGGTGCAGTCGTCCTGTCCCCTTTGCAGAAAAGCATCCCCAAAGAATGTTTCCACCTCCATGCTTCACGGTTGGGATGGTGTTCTTGGGGTTGTACTCATCCTTCTTCTTCCTCCAAACACTGCGAGTGGAGTTTAGACCAAAAAGCTCTATTTTTTGTCTCATCAGACCACATGACCTTCTCCCATTCCTCCTCTGGATCATCCAGATGGTCATTGGCAAACTTCAGACGGGCCTGGACATGCGCTGGCTTGAGCAGGGGGACCTTGCGTGCGCTGCAGGATTTTAATCCATGACGGCGTAGTGTGTTACTAATGGTTTTCTTTGAGACTGTGGTCCCAGCTCTCTTCAGGTCATTGACCAGGTCCTGCCGTGTAGTTCTGGGCTGATCCCTCACCTTCCTTATGATCATTGATGCCCCACGAGGTGAGATCTTGCATGGTGCCCCAGACCGAGGGAGATTGAACGTCATCTTGAACTTCTTCCATTTTCTAATAATTTCGCCAACAGTTGTTGCCTTCTCACCAAGCTGCTTGCCTATTGTCCTGTAGCCCATCCCAGCCTTGTGCAGGTCTACAATTTTATCCCTGATGTCCTTACACAGCTCTCTGGTCTTGGCCATTGTGGAGAGGTTGGAGTCTGTTTGATTGAGTTTGTGGACAGGTGTCTTTTATACAGGTAACAAGTTCAAACAGGTACAGTTAAAGGGCACCTATTATGCAAAATTCACTTTTACATGGTGTTTGAACATAAATGTGTGTTGGCAGTGTGTGAGCAAAACCACCCTAGAATGATAAAAATCCACCCAGTGTTTTTTTTACAATCTCAATAAATCATAAGCACTGTCTCAGAATGAGCTGTTCTCAGATTCAGCGCAATGTGACGTAGAATTGCGCAGGCCCCTCCCACGACTGTTGAGTGACACTTCAGTTTGAGCATAGACCCGCCCTGAGTGAGCTGGACACAGTCCGCCATTGTTCGACGCTTGAGCAGCTGTAGACAAGAATGTCTCCTAAGCGATTGAGGTGTTTTGTTGTTGGATGTCAGAATGAACATATCAGTCTTCATTTACTCTCGTTCTTACTCGAGGATGGATCTGTACCAACTGTTCGTGATCCAGATTACACTCTCCGGAGCGACAGGACTAACGTTACTGACCACGGCAGAAATGAAAGTGAGAGCGCGCACTTTATGACAGCTCATCGAATAGTTTTACGGATTTACAGTGTACCAGTTTATTAAGCACAGACTGAAAAGGTGTGTATATATTTGTTTGCTGTTAGATGTAACGAGTGTTTTGTGTACTTCGCTGTGTATGTTCCATGATAATGAAAGGGAGAGAGAGAGAGTTTATGGATAAGACTTTAATGCTCACATCTTATACTGTGGTTATTTAGCTGTTCTTACAGTGATTCTCTGGAGTAAAACTAACGCTTCATCTTTTGTGTGATGTACAATAAACTTCATTGAACTCATCAGTATATTTTGGTCATCATTCGGACGAGGTCTGCTACAGCAGGCTTGTATTAATAGTGGATAAAAGCAGATGACAAATAAGTTATAACCATAATTAAGCTAAACTATACCTGTTTAATCTCCATACAGTATATATTATCTGGCGCTGTGGGCATTATTGTCCGACTCCGAGTCAAAATGAACACGCTACTGAGAGTTTCTGTTTTGATATTATCAGATGAGATTGTCCTGACTGAAGCGCGAGCTCGTGAGGCTCCGCCCCCTGGGCCGGCAGCAGCAGTTAATTTGCATTTAAAGGGATACACACTAAAACAGCGCGTTTTTCTGAGCCCCAAAAAATGACCATTTAAACATGCTGTAAAAAAATATCTGTTGGGTATTTTGAGCTAAAATTTCTCAACATCAGAGACTTATTTTACATCTTGTGAAAAGGGTCATAATAGGTGCCCTTTAATACAGGTAATGAGTGGAGAACAGGAGGGCTTCTTAAAGAAAAACTAACAGGTCTGTGAGAGCCGGAATTCTTACTGGTTGGTAGGGGATCAAATACTTATGTCATGCAATAAAATGCAAAAAAAAAAAAAATCATACAATGTGATTTTCTTGATTTTTGTTTTAGATTCCGTTACTCACAGTTGAAGAGTACCTATGATAAAAATTACAGACTTCTACATGCTTTGTAAGTAGGAAAACCTGCAAAATCGGCAGTGTATCAAATACTTGTTCTCCGAACAACGAACAACACAGACAGACATACAGATAGATAGATCGATCGATTAAAACAAACGAACGACAGATAGATAGATATATAGATAGATAGATAGATAGATAGATAGATAGATAAATGCTGTTTAATGACAGATGGATAAACAGATAGATGGACAGATTGCGAGATAGACAGATAGAACGTCAGATTGATAGAGAGATAGACTGACAGACAGACAGACAGACCTATCTCTGCAAGTTGGGATTTTCAACAGTGACTGCAACGAAAACAAAAAGCAGGAATAGGCTGACAACTGCATGTTTGTGTGCGACACTAAGAGTCGCCCTTTCCCAAATTCCACTGCGTCTGGATATCATTATTTCAGAGCGGCAGTCTCAAGTGTCACATTAACATGAGTAAAAAAAAACAAAAAAAAAACGGTTTGCTTCATAGTCTGCCTAATTATTGAAAATGTCTGTGTGTTTTCGTGAAATTAATTATAATAAGCATATACGGTGCAGCCTAGGTCTAAAGAGGCATTTCAGTTATTGATTTATTTCCCGCCTTAGTGGGTCTCATGGCATACAAAAAAAAGTGTCGCAGTAGGCAAAAGGTTGAGAAACCCTGACCTAGAGCACCCTAGACTTATGGCAGTGTGTTTTGCATGGACTTACTTAAATTAAGTTATATTAAGCAGCAAATATGCCTGCGGGTAGAAGTAAAGAATCAAATCAGTTTTGTCAGTGTGTTTTTGAGGGCTGTGTGAGAGAGTATGTAGTTCCGTGCTGCGTGATTCTTAATTAACTCTTGAACAATGGACCAGTGAAGATCAGAGAGGCAAGTGAGGGGCTTGTTGTGTCTCCCTGTGAGCAGCTTCCTGAACACATGAAAGGAACACACACTGCCCGAAAAAACACGTGTGGAGAGAGGAGGAACTTCTGTCAACACCAAACTATGGCCTTCAAAGTGAATGCCACCCCCTGCTTCACCTCCCACCCGTAAATGCAGACAGCAGAATACATTCATTAGGATGCTTTAAGCACACACACAGCATACACATACATGTTCGCATTGTTCTGTCTTTCCCCCCCTTTCTTTTGTTTTGGCACTCTGTCTATCTGTCTGGTTATCATTGTCGCGGGTGGGGTTGTCAGAACACCAACATTTCAGTAGTTGACACCATTAAAAGTGAAATTTCATGATTTTCAATGTAATTTTCAGAATATGCTAAATTGATATGCTAATTAACACATTCCTTTATTTAAAACGTTAAATGTTAAAGTAAATATATAAACAACAAAACAATAGCATGTAGTCTTTTGTTTGTCAGTTAAGTAGTTATAAAATAATTTATTTACAAGCAAATAAAATAATAATAATGGAACAAAGATAAAATTATTATTTTAAAAATTATATTTCTATGGAGTTGAACATTTGGATGGAAATATTATTGTGTTTTATTGCAAAAATGTTGTGCTTATTTGCAATACTGGTGATGTAAATAATTTGAAATGGGACAAAAAAATATATATTTTAATGCAAGATGTAATTTTTTTATTTATTTTTTTATTTTTTAGGAATGCAAAAGCATTGCAATATAATTTTTCCTATTATCTCAGGTGTTGTCCATCAAGTTCTCTAGGGACTCCATACATTTGAATATATATATATATATATATATATATATATATATATATATATATATATATGCATAGGCTTAGGGCATAGGGATATGTTCACAACCTGATTGGTCAGCTTTTATTACGTATATTTTGTAACAGAACTTACCGAACATCCAAAACAATGCTGTGTTCTGGGCTAAATGTGCTCGTTGTATGTGCGTAGCCGACATATGATGTTTTTTTGACCAGCTGAGAACTCGTGAAGAGCTTATAAAATGTGTAAAGGAGTCAAAAGTGGCAGGAATCCCTCCGTCACACACACAAACGAAGACGCGGTTCTGATGTCTGTCCCGAACTGTGATGGGCAACATCGCGACTATGACGAGAAAAAACTGGTATGATTGAGCATTCTGTCCTTTTAGGGTCACATCTTGTGACATCATGTCCTGTTTTTGGTTAGTTTAAATGTCTTTGGTCTGTGTCGTGTTCAAATTTAATTCGAACCGCACCAGAGTTGGTTTGGAAGCGGACGAGATCCATCTTTTCAGTGATGTCCGCTTGTTTGGTGGCACCAGGGTTCAGATGGCAGCGTTCACACTTATTCAAATGAACCGCACTAACAGTAATCACACAGGTTCGTTTTAATCTAAACAAACATGCCAAATGTGAACACATCCTTAATGTATCATTTTCTTTTTTGGTCTGGACCAAAAGAACCAAACTACAAGTGTGAACTACAAGTCTTTTGGCCTTAGCTAGAGGCATGTGGTCTTTACATATTTCAGTCATGAATGTCTGATCCACAGTCTTTGATTCACAGTCAAAATGAATTCTGGGAAATGAATTGACTGTAGTTCCAAGTCGAAGTGATAAATACTGTATAACACGGTAGAGTGTCCTGCCATGGGTCACACCCTTCATATCCCTGTTTTCTGAACTGTGGAAACAAGAATAGGATTCCAGCCAATGCACATCAATACAGCAATTTCCTATTTGCTCATTTCCTGTTTTGACAGGAAGCAGAGGAAGATGGCTTGCTCACACAAACAGTGAGAGCAATGGACTGCTGGCTCGCGCAAGCAACTGTCCTCAGGTAGTTCGGCACAGGCGTTGATGGACCTCTTACACCCCGTTAATGAGATTGGCCTGCCGCGTGTGTTTAGGAAAGGAAGCTTTTGTGGAGAATGCTGTTAATCATTTCTGAAGTGGTGTCCTTCTTCCCAGGACGCTCCTTTTGACCCGCACACAATGCAACGCTTTTGAAAGCACCGGTTTCTTTTGTTTTTCCATCACATTCCATCCATCACTGCAATCCATCTTTCTGTGGGCAGGGAAGTTGTCTCCTCTGTTCACACCTAGCTAGTGGGACTACAATTGAGATGTTACATTGTACCTAGGAACCATTTATCAATTGACATTTCAGTTCAAACGTAAGTGCCTGGCTGCCCTGTAGAGATAAACACCTGCTGATTCATAAACAATGGATCACATGACCAGTCAAATACTTACTTTATCTTCATAACTATTATGGAGTCACATGCCATGGGGGAAAAAAAGGTGTTGTGGCCACTTGTTAAGATTTTCGTCCTACAACTTATTTAGTTCCTCGTTTTAGGTAACTAAATTAAAACTTAACTTAATTAAAACGTAAAAGGATTTTCTTTGTCTAGATTGAACTGAAACAAGGGAATGATATTGTATATTTAATGCATGCTAATTTCTCCTATTTTACTTTTGCCATTCTCTATTGCTCACATAAACTAATCTTTTAAAACACTTAGGGCCTATACTAACACTATTCAATATTCAATATATATATATATTATTTTTATTATTTTTAAGACAAAAAGTAATGGAAAAGTATTGAATTTCTGCAAGTAAAAATATGCTTTTAATAAAAATTATATTAAAAAATATATATATTTTCCTAGTCTGTAATAAATATAAAAAATAATAATAAATAGTTTCTTAGACAGTAAATATCAATTAAAATATGAATTAAAATGAAATATTCTCAGTTCCACCCACCATTGGCAGACATGTTCATTTCTTCTTCTTCTTTTTTTTTTGGACACTGCATAGAAGTATTTGTGATTAAACTAATTCTTGAGACTAACCTCTTTCTCAGATTGCAGGGCAGATACACTGACAGGCAGCCAGAACCCTTCCAACCCACCCCCACCCCCCACCCCCATTATGCACTGCCTCGAATTGCTAATTAGGAAATTCAGTGATTATTAACCTTGGCACTAGACAGCAATCTCCTCATTTCTTTCATTATAGCCTGGAGTTGATTTACTCTAAATGCTACTTTTAGTTTGACTGTAGAGAGAAAGCAATTGCACGCTGTCAGCTGCACACAAAAGCCCCCTGTTTTAGATTTTTGGAAAATATTATGCTTTGACATTCTGTATTGTACATTATTTTAGTTCTTCTTCTTTTAGCAGACGTTTATTGTACCAAACCAATTTTACAACCCTTGAACCAATCTAGAGTTAAATATCTTGCTCGAGAGCACAGTGGTTCAACTGGCCCTTCTGGAGTTTGAACCAACAACCTTTGATCTTCCAGGCCAGATCTCTAAGGTGCGGTGATGGATTATGTACAGTCAGCCAGTTATGATCACAAAATAAACCTGTACGTTTTTTTAATTATTATTTTACAACAATGACTGACTGACTGACTGTACAGTATTCTGCATATTTCAATGCTTATTACCAAATAAATAATGGATATGAACATTTGATTTTTTTTATGTGAGAAGAAGCTTGGTCATTAAAGGCACACTATGCAAGATTTGTACTTTAATATAACAGCTTTGAAATCATTTAGATGGTAAATTAACTCGTAGTAGGGCGAATCATCCCGATAGCAAGGGGGGGGGGGGGGGGGTCTGTTTGGAAACTGCATTTGACCAATCAGAATCAAGTATTCCAGTATTCCTTTTAACTTACTTAAAGACCTTATGTAGCCTTGCCCCTTTTAATCGCTGCACTCATTGAGTTCTGTCTTCTGGCTTGTATTTCCACAGCATGAAAGTAAGATCTTACGGATTAATGAATGAACCGCTCGTTTTCAAATCTTCACGGTCTACTGACATTTGTTATGACAACCGCTTCAAACATCACAATGCTCGTGATTACTTTCGTTTACTCTACAATAAGTAAATCCACTTCACCAGCTAATTACTCTTCGACAGCAATGCCATAGAAATATACAGATCTACCGCAAAAAAACAGAACATTTTAAAGACTGCTGCGCGCTTGTTTCTCTGGCGGATAAGGTCTTAAGCCTATTTGAAATTGAGTCTGGAAAGTTCCTGTTGATTCATGTTCAGTTCCTGTGCTGTGATTGGATGGCGACTGTTTTGAGTTGATCGACATTTATACAAAAGGTGTGATTGCTTACTGTAAGTGTTTTGTATTTATATAGGTTTGTATTTGAATGTATGATCATATGTGGGTTGATCTATGTATTGTAAATCAATTCTAGGACAGGAACTCAGTGAGAATGTGCCATGTATAAGGTGAGGGGTCAAAGGTCAGCGCTCCTGAATGCTTAACTCTATTGAAGCTGCAGTGCACTTCTACCCTGGCCTTCAAAAGCTGCACAATTAGCTGACCTTTGACATCTCATACTAGCCAATGAACCCCTAGGCACAGACAACATGCTTCCACAATCTTTGTCCTACATTTGTGTGTTTGTTTAGAATAGGGAGAAAATCTTAATAAAGCTGCCTAGAGAAATAGAGACGATACTGTTATGGCTCTAATGGTGTCTTGACTCAACTTAGTTTTCTGCATTACTGTTTGCTACTGACCTTGCACATTGTGCTCATATAATTGTTCAATATACTAAGCTGTCAGTTAACTTTCAAGAAAAAGTGCCCAATTTATTCACTTTTGTAGCATTTTATTTGTATGATTCTAAATCAGGAACAGGATAGGGTTTAGAATCACTCAAAGTCTTCACTGAAACTCTCTCGTATGGATAAAGAGAGTGTCCGTAATGCCGCTCAGCCTCGCTTCGACCGAGTACATGACTAAATGTGTCAGGCCATTAAAAATAATGTAATGAACTCTCAATGTAATGGGCTTTCATTCATATGCAAATCAGAGTGGATTCAGCCTTGGCCTTTCTTGCTACCTCATTGCACACTGACGCTTGTGACATCACTGTTGGAGATATTCTCCGAACGCTTTCATGTTTTAATTGCCTTGATGGACAGAGGACCAACAGGCGGAATGAATCCATCAACGTTTACTGTAAGTGCAGGAGAGATGCGTTTATGTAGGTGTAGTGCTTCTAGGCCATGACAAATTGAACATGTTTTGAATGGAGTTCAGGGAGAGAGTTTAAATCAGGATGGAGAGTTTAGGTTTTTTTTCTTTTCTTTTTGCCTTGTTTCCATCAAATGGAACATTTTAGCTCTGATAAATGACAGTTATAATACTGGTTCAGTAGAAACAATCTAAAGCACCTAGGTAATCTTTCTTTTTCTCTCTGTCCTATCTTCACAATCCCTGTCCTTTTGTAATTTTGTCGTTTCAATTCTTCCCATTATAAGTCAGGATTGCCTCACCTCATCCTTGCTGGCATTAATGGGTAGCAGATAGATTTTGCTTTTGTATAGTTTACTTCAAGGCCATTTATAGTCGTTCCAATTGTGTCACACAAAGTGGCTAAATGCCTTTTGTTACTATTTTTGATAAGCAAAGATTTCAATAAAGGGAGAAAATGAAAAGGGAAAGCATTTTTATAGTCATTAAGGCGATTCGTTTGTGTGTTCTGCCTTATGTCTGCTCCAGGCGGAGAAGGGTTCGGGAATCCTCAGTCTATCTTCCTATCTTTATTCGCTGTGTCTAGACGTCTCTATTCACCCAAAGAAAACATTCAGACCTGCCAATCTCCGAGAGTCTTGGATGCCTTCCTTGATGTGTGTCCAAATATCTGCAGCACAAAGCCGTATTAAATTTTATGTCTGTTGGATTATTTAATTGACTTTTTTTGAAACACAGATTTAACAGCCAAACAAATAATAATAATAATAATAATAAATCTAAGAGAATACCTCTCTTTATTATATATAGTATAATGTCTCTCTCTCTCTGTTTATTTATTTATTAAGTAATGTTTCTCCTAAAATTCCTTATGAAAAAATGAGGGCAGCTGCTATTAGCATTATACACATCATTTGATCTTGGGAAATTTTTGAGTTGTTGCGATGTCTTCTAAAACATATGGAGACACATGAGATTTGGAAGGGTTTTTAGGGCTACATCTACATTAATTCGGATTACATTTACGTTTTCCTTTCAAAACGCTCTCCGTCCACATTAGTGTTTTCCAAAAGTTTCTGATTCACACTGAAACGTCAGAAAACGCTAAATAGACCACTGCACATGCGTAAAAAACCTCATAAAAGCTCACTGAGATGATACAGACGGAACAGACATAATAAAGTTCTCACGCTATTCTTCTGGCAGGATCAAACACATAACAGGCACAATACCGATATGTAAACATAGATATCTATCGGTTCAATATGTGTTACATGACTAAACATGCGTTTTCAAATACCTCCATTTTCACAGTACACACTACAATGCGAAAAATGTAAAAAAAAGTATCCGCTTGCGAACACATTTTCAAAACGCTGTCTTCAGCGCGGATGGAAGAAAAAGATGCGTTTTCAAATGAAAACGTATATTAGTGTGAAAAAGGCCTAAAACTCTTGATGAGAAGCTGGAGAATCAAGCAGATTTCTCAATTTACTCTTCCATTTAACATGATTTTCTGTATAGGAGAAACAAATGAGATTCATGATTAACAAGACATGATTTTTCTTTCCTATGTGTACATCCTTGTGAACTTGGCCTTGCTCCAATTGTTTTGACAGATTGAATTACATTTAATTACGCTGAAAGGCGATTGTTGTTACCAATGAAAAATTATTTAGGTCACCGGTTGGCATCTTTCATCATGTGTTCAAATTATCTGTATATATTATCTGAATATAAATTGTATTTTTAAAGGACATTTTGACAGTAATTTTAACCAACCCACAAGTTACCTCACATTTGAAGTGAATGAATTTGTCCTCTGCATTTAACCCATTCAAGTAAGTGCACACACATTAGGAGCAGTGATTATCGAACACACACACTGCAAACCGTGGACACACACACCCAGAGCAGTGGGCAGCCATTCACTGTGGATGGGGGGTTATGTGCTTTGCTCAAGGGCACCTCTGTCATTTCCTGCCGGTATTGAGAATCGAACCCACAACCTTCGGGTTACAAGTCAGACTGTCTAACCATCCTGTGAATTATCTAGCCAGAGTCATCGCATCACATTCCACTCCAGAGTTTACACACTCAGAGCAGTCTAAGACACCAGTCTCTTGTGTGAATGACTCTTCCTAATTATGCTGATGTGGTACTTTAGATGTGACTTTGGAGATTGAGTTCCAGGGACGAGTGCTTCAGAGCGAGCAATCTCATCAGTTCCCGTGCTGCTGTTGCAGACGAGTGGAGCTCATGCAAATTACCGACGCATGTGTTTGTGTGTTTACCTTCCTGTTTGCATTTTTCACTAGGTAATTAACTTCTCCTCTCGCCCACACGGGCTGGTGTGTGTTAAAGCCGAGAGAAGAGGTCTCTGTTGAAAGCAGATGGCTCTGGGAGGGCTTACAGGAAGTTGAGAGGAGGCTTAGAGCTGTGGAAAAGTTTGTGAAAGTTGGATAGAAGCTCTGTTCAGAGTTCAGTGTTTGCAGATTGAGGTACTTTGATTTTTCAGGATATATATTCGGGGCTTTCGCACCGGAGGAACCTTTTCATAGTTCCTAGAACTATTGGCGGAAGTACCCGGTAGTGATGTAGTACCGGACTCGAGTCCGGTCTCGAGACCGATTTCAGCTTTCTCGGACTCGACTCGGACTTGTTCCTTCAAAGACTCGGTCTTGACTCGGACTCGGCATAGGCGGTCTCGTCCCCATCACTAGTCCACTAGAATACATACCACTAGAAAATGCATAGGCGCTCTCGTCCCCATCACTAGTCCACTAGAATACATACCACTAGAAAATTTAATTTGCTCTGCATGTCCTAACTATGATTAAAAAAGTCAGGGTGGGCTTAACATGTTGATGACAGAGCAGCACTGTTGAAGCAGTTTAGAAAAATAGGCAGAAGATGATGCATGTGGTAGGGATTTTTTTAATAATAGTAAAAGCATAGTCCATATTAAGATGTTAAGACTGCTCCTCTAAACAATTCCCAATCTAGCTTAGTCTGTAGGCCTAACTGTTGATTATTAACTGGGGTGATATTAAATCATGAATATGAAAACTGACATGTTTTTTGGTCTTGGTCTCGACTCCTAAAGACTCGGTCTCGACTCGGACTTGCTTCCTCAAAGACTCGGTCTTGACTCGGACTCGACTGAATTTGAAAACCAACGGACTCGGTCTCGACTCGGACTCGGCCCTTCAAAGACTCGGTCTTGACTCGGACTCGGCATAGGTGGTCTCGTCCCCATCACTAGTACCCGGATTTTGGCATGTTCGCACCGCAGGAACTAGGAACGATTTTAGTTCTAGGAACTCTTTTGGAGGAACTAATTTAGCTCCTACTTCAGAGTAGGGTCTAAACCAGCACTGTAGGAACTACCCGTGATGTTAGTGTACGCTCAGTGGCCGAACGCACACCAAACACCAGCACCCGCCATTAAAAAAAGCTGTTTAAACACACAGATTGTAGCCTATATATTTACTCCATAAACTAACTCTAGAAACATGGAAAACAGTGATAGATGGGCCTCTTAGCCTTTACACTGAGGAGAAAATCCAACGCGACTTTGAGTGGACCAAGCTAAACATGATTATGTAATTCTGCTCAGCTAGCAACACTGGACATCAACCACACGGCATACGCTAATAACTTTTCATATACTGTCTACTTTCTATGTATTACGTAATATAACGTATTAGACAGGACTGTTAGACAGATAGTAAACTAATGAACACAGATAATGCGAACACTATGAGCTCAGGCTTTGGCTGGCGTTCTCAGCGGCGTCAAAATAAAAGTCACAGCAACAAGCGCGGCTTACGTCACTTCAGAGTTCCTACTGGTGGTGCAAATGCAACCAGGAAAATGTTCGAAGTCCTAAAAATTTCTAAGTTCCTAGAACTACCCGATGCGAAAGCCCCTATAGAGAGAGAGAATGGATTTTTTGCCATGACGCACTCACAAAAGAGAGCAACGTCGTTGCAACATTGCCATGACATCACTCTCTATTTTTAGCGCATTTGCTGTGCGCCTACATTTAAAATAATGAACTTTGGATGTGAGCGGCCCCTTAGAATGGCATATTTTGTGCAAGACTCTGCAAAAGATGCGAGAGGCAATCACAATAGTCAAACACGTCCATCTAGTGCATTTTTACATTAAAAAATAATAATAAAATGCAGAGCAGTGGAATAAAAAAAATGCTTTCAATATGAACATCCCCTTATTCTATGTGTTTTGCATTCAGTAGTTCGTGACACTGGCCCAGCCTGTTTTTTTTTTTTTCAGCCAACTTAGCGCTTTTTAACTAGTGCTTGGGGGAGGGGCTTAGAGATAACGATAACCGCAACTCTTTTTAGCGTACATTTGTTGACCGCCATTGTTTGCTTCGTTTACGTTATCAAGTGGAGTATACTTATATTTAAGTATAAATATTATATTTGGAGTATACAACATATTTTGTTGATCCTGGAAAAGCATTTTGTCCTAACCCTATCTCTACCCCTAAACCTAACCCTACCCATAATTTATCCATAAAATCAGAGGGAAAAAACAGGTGAATAACACAGATATAGAAGCACCTAACCCTGGTTTTAAGCCTAAACTTGACATTAACTGTAAACTTGTCCCTCAAATCTGATTGGTTGATTGAAATGTTGTTCCTGGATCAACAAAGATGTTAATCCAGGAATATGCTGCACTTGGTCAAATCACATTCATCATACTTGAAATTCTATATGCATATGCAAGGTTTTAGGCTGTTCCGTACTAGATCAGACATTTTTTGTAGGGCTAATGGACATGACTGATTATGGATTATGACTGATAAATCATTATTTTTGATGAGAAGGGTTGGCTGAAACATCCATTCACGGCATATGGCAATCAACAGTACAGCCTCCAGTGACTGAACTGCTGTCAGTCTGAACACACATGGACTCTTCACTCAGGTGGTGCTCTTTCCCAAAGTGCTCAGTGGTGCCATCTACCTTGATTAGCTTATTAATAGTCAAGAACACCCACAATCCCTTGCAGCAATTAATTTCCCTTCCCTGTTCTTCACCTTTCTGCAGGCAGCTATACTTCTAAACAGATTGATGAGTTGATTTATTGTTTTTATTTCCATAAACTCTGGCTAAAGAGATAAATAAATCAAGAGCAGTCTGGAGAGTTTCCAAACAGTCTCTGCATATTAACTATTTTAATTCATTGCAGAAAGTAAGCCGGTGAGCATGTATAAATATGTATGCGCAAGTGAGTCTCTAGTGCAACTTAAGGCGGCGTTGTTAGTTTAACTAAGTTTAACTGCTGCATTAGCCCTGGGTCACATAAAACTCTATGTTGTGCTGAGGAGTTATGAGCTCTGCTCCAAAACTGAGTGAGCTGCCTATCTAGACAGAACTTTATGGCCAAATTATTGCTACCAGGCATCACCTGTGGGCATCATGTAGAAAGCAATCACTGTAATGGGGAAAAACACCTAAGATGGACAAATTTGACTATAAATATATTTCATTCAATGTGTGTGTGTGTGTTGTTAACTAAGCAACTCTATTTGTTGTGAGTTGCCTCTCTTTTAATCAAATAATAATAATAGAAAATAAAAAAAGAAGGTAATTGTGATTTTTTAATCTCACAATTCTGACTTTATTTCTCGCAGTCCAAGTTTATATCCTGAAATTGTGAGTCAGACTTTCAGACATTTTTTCTCCCTCAGAATCTCGCAGTTCTCACGTTTTTTTCCCTCAAACTTCTGTTTACATCTTGCAATTCTGACTTTTTTCTTCTGAATTCTGGAGAGCAGAGAGCAACTCTGTGACACTGTGATTATATCTCTCTTTTTTAGGGGCATCTAATTTCGTGGATAAAGGATCTGAACAAAATATTAATTTGGTGAACGTAATATGTGATTTTGTGCATTAATATGAATGCAAGATTACATATACTAAAAAACTGCAAGAAATAAAGTCAAAATTGTTAGATATAAACTCAGCGTATCAGTGTGTGAAAAACTTGTGATAAAATAGTGTGTGATAAACTCACTATTCAGAGAAAAATTGTGAGATATAAACTCGGAATTGCAAGAATCATGAGATAAAAATGTGCAATTTCAGTTTTATGTTTTTATTCTGTGGTGGAAGCGGGCTTTCATAAGATGCAGAAAGCAAGGCAGCTCACGAGGTTTGGGAACATCGCTGAAGTCAAACATGCAGACAAGTGCTTATAGTTTGTCTTTCAGCAATAAACTGCTATTTAAGCTCAAAGAAGCTTTGGAAATAATGGTCTGTGGTTACAACAGCCTCAATACTGACTGACTGCCCATCCAGGGTTTGACGAGGCACTGACAGCTGGAGTGATCCATGAGGAGAGTGAATGGGAGGGTGACAGACAGATGGGAGACAGTATTGTGGGTTATCCAAACAATTAGGGAGAAAGCTGGTTTCTTTCTCAAGCCCCAGTGAACAGGAAAAGCAGTTGAAGTATCTTTCTGTTGAGAGCGATCTATGATGGATAGGTGATTGTGACATACCTGCATTCTTTTTTGCATGGACCCTGGAGATTGAAGATGTTCATGTCAAATACAATTGCACAAATAAAGTAAATCGACTGTGAACTACACAGGTA